>NC_050455.1:63422594-63746969 GCF_903995425.1 Onychomys torridus
TTTCGAGGACTCCCTCAAGTCATCACAGGGAAAGTGGAATACTGTTCTGTTCCATTTGAAGCAAACTGCCATTCTTCTCATCTCTTGATCTGGTGTCATCTTATTCTTCAATTTAATAAAGCCTACAGAAGCAAAATCCAGTCTGTAGAGAGCCAGAGGAAGCCAGACATAATTGCTTGTGCCAGCAAACCTCTTTCTTTCTTTCTTTTAAAAATCTATTTGTTTTGTTTTTAATTTATTTTATTTACATACCAACCACAGATCCCCCTCTCATCCCTCCTCCCACTCCCCCTACCCCACCCCTCATTCCCTCCTCCAAAAGGGTAAGTTCTCCCATGGAGGGGACAGGAAAGCCTGGTACATTCAGTTGAGGCAGGACCCAGCCCCTCCCCTCTGCCTAAAGGGTGACCAAAGCGTCTGACCATAGGTAATGGGATCCAGAAAGCCAGCTCATGCTCCAGGGATAGACCCTGATCCCACCGCCAGGGACCCCTCAAACAGACCCAGCTACACAGCTGTCTTTCCTGTATGCAGAGGGCCTAGTCCGGTCCCATGCAGGTTCCACAGCTGCCGGTCTAAAGTTCCTGAGTTCCTTTGAGCTTGGTTCAGTTGTCTCTGTAGATTTCCCCATCATGATCTTGACCCTCCTTGCTTATAGAATCCCTCTTCCTTCTCTTCGACTGGACTCCCAGAGCTCGGCCTGCTGGTTAGTTGTGGATCTCTGCACCTGCTTCCATCAGTTACTGAATGAAGGCTCTCTTGGTCCAATTGGAGCTGGTGGAGTCTGTGTCTCAGGGAGCAGCTGCGGTCTTGGGGGATGGGTGGGTTTGGGGGGTGGAGTGGGGCTTGTAGGTTACAGGGTCTGCCAGGGGTGGTGGTAGTCAGGCCTGCCTGCTAGCCTGCACCTGGGGCTGCAGTGGGTGGGGGTATGGGGGCACGGGTTGTACCCCAGGGTCTAAAGCCTAGCGGCTCACAAACCTCTTTCTTTCTTCCTTTCTTTCTTTCTTTCTTCCTTTCTTTCTTTCTTTCTTTCTTTCTTTCTTTCTTTTTTCTTTTGATTCAGCTCTTTATTAAACAAGTCAGAAGGTGTCTTAGCAGAGACACATCTTCACAGTGTACAAAAAGATTGTCCCACAACAGGAGAGTGATAGCACAGATGAGGATATGCAGGTCCTAGTTTCTACCAAACTCCAGAAAGCGTTCTCTAGGAAGAAAACATGGGTTTCCCCTTTACCCGACTACAGCCACAGAATGGTAGATTGGTACAACTAATCAAAATTACTTGCAACCTGATGCCACAGAAACGCTCTTATTTACATAACAAGAATTGCTTCCTGGGATAGGGTACACAAATTTGCTCACCCTAACCCCAAGAGGATTCCTGTATGGTTAGCCATGGAACCAAACAGTAACAAACCTCTTTCTTAACCAACCCATTTTTTTACCCACACACTTGGAGGTGTTTATCCAGGGTATTAATGTCAAATCTACAGTTCTGACTGCTAATTGGCATAGTCTCCTGATGAGTAGCTGACTGTAAACAAATTGTTATGGTCTCTTTTGTTTGTGTCTCAGTCAGTGTTCTATTGCTATGAAGAGACACCATGACCACGACAACGCTTATAAAGGAAAACATTTAATTGGGGCTGGCTCGCAATTCAGAGATTCAGTCCATATTGTCATGGTAGGAAGCATGGTGGTACACAGGCAGACATGGTGCTGGAGAGGTAGCTGAGAGTTGTACATCTGGATCGTCAGGCACTAGGAAGAAAGACACTGGGCCTGGCTTGAGTTTTTGAAACCCCAAAGCCCACCCCCAATGACACATTTCTTCCAACAAGGCCACACCTTCTTCACCAAGGCCACACCTCCTCCCACAGAGCCACACCTCCTCCCACAGAGCCACACCTACCCTCTGTCCAGTAGCACCACTCCTCATGACAAGTATTCAGATGAGCTTATGGGGGCTGTTCTTATGCAAACCACCACAGTTTGCGTTTTCAAGAACATCCAGTGAGACATAGGCTGAGGTCACAGGTAATTGGACAAGTACAAGATTTTAAGCCAGTGTTGTGGCACACACCTGCCCTGCTAGCACTTGGGACTGAGGAGGATTGTGAACTCAAGGTCAGGCTAGAATACAATGAGAAGCTATCAGAAAGGGGAGGCCAAGCTTGGTGCCAAGGGGCCAGCACTCCTCAGGTGCATGGAGGAGACCAGAGTGTTCTGCACAGCATTAATGGCTGGTGGCTTGAGTGGAGAGTTCTGAGACATACTCTGGGAGACCCTGGTGCGTATTTTGCGTTGAAGAGAGGATCGTTTAGTTATGATTAGCAGTAATCATATCTCAGATGAACTTGACTGGTATTGTGCTGCCCTTGTGGGAGCTCCTTCAGATTTGAGTAAGATGTGTGAGGATTAAATCATATGTGGACAGCAGTGTAATTGACAGGGCATCCTCAGGTACTAAGTGAGTGGCATGTAAGATCCTAGTATCTGGTTGTGTGATAATGTAGGCAGTGTGAAATGGAGTGAATTACTATATAAAATGAACTTAATTGGTGTGTGTGTGTGTAAGAAGTACCTGTGCATCTGATTTGTTGGTAGCTTTCTGAGAATTGCAGTTAGATTTCTTCTTTTAAGTATTTATTTATTATTACATCATATGTTTGTGTGTTTAGCCTGCATGTATGTGTGTATTGCATGTATGCCTGGTGCCCACAGAAGCAGAAGAGGTCCCTGGGAACTGAAGTTGAGTTTGGTTGTCAGCCACGACATAGGTGCTGGGAACCAAACTCAGAACCATTGCAAGAGCAGCAGGTGCTTTAAACCACCGAGCTGTCTCTCCAGCCCTGCAGGATAGATTTTTGAATTTGGACTTTTCAGTTCTTTCTGTAAGCCTTTTATCTCGAAGTAATTATAGACTAATAATACTTTTTAAACACAATAGAAGGAAGTCCTGTGTAGCAGGAATCTTAAAGGTACTTATTAATAAAATCAAACCTGATGCCAGGTATTGGGGTGAATGCTGGGAAATCAGAGAAGCAGAAGAAGGCACAGCTTCCTCACCTCGCCAGTTCCTCAGCTGATCCTATTTCCTCAGATTGGAAGCCTCTCAGTCTTCATCCAAATGAATCTCAGCTGAACTGTGCTGCTCAAAGCCTAAAAGCTTAACCAGCCAAATGCTTCTAGTTTCTGGTCTTCACGCCTTATATATCTTTCTCTTTCTGCCGTCACTCCTTGGCTCACTTCTTGGCATTAAAGGCGTGTGTCACCATGCCTGGCTGTTTCCAATGTGGCCTTGAACTCACAGAGATCCAGACGGATTTCTGCCTCTAGACAGGAGTTATGAGTGAGAAGAGTGAGAAGCTCTTCCAGTTTTGACAATTCTGGGCCTATTTGTGTCCTTAGGGACTAGCTTTAGACCCAGACATTTTACAGCCCTGACCCTAACCCCTGAAGATTCAGTGCCCTTTACTCTGGTTCATCCAGGTTGACGGGACCCTTGTCACTCTGAGCTTAAGCGTTGGTAGCCTTGGTACTGGGCACAGTCCTTGACCCCTAGCAGCTCCGAGCGGGCGGTCGCCAGCAGCTGCAGGTGGCGCTGGCTAATTCAGGGTTCCTGAGGTCTCTGCCTTGTAGCTGCAGTTTCTTAGAGCCCCCAGGCTCTTCAGGCTGTGAGGCTCTAGTATAGCTTACGGGCCGAAGGTAGCTCAGACCCTGGACCCTTCAGGTTTGGCAGCTCCCTGAAATCCTTTGGGACTAGGGCATATAGTCTCTTCCCATATAGAGCTCCAGCTCTTCCCAGCCCCTCTGCGCCCTGTTTTTGCCCCAGCTGCTCTCTGGACTGCTAGGCCACCTCTTGTGGTCGCTACAGTGGTTGTTACCACCCCTCTGCTGCTGTGTGCCCTCTCTGTGTTACCAGCTTAGCCCTGTCACTGTATGATGAAGGTCGGAAATGAGAAGAAGTGGCTTGAAAGCTGGGGTGGTGGTGCACCCCAAAATCCCAGCACAGGGAGTGTAGGAGTGGGGAGATCAGTGGCGAGTTCAAAGCTATCTTTAGCTACATAGCAAGTTTAAGGCCAGCCTGAACCACATGAGATCCTGTCTTTAAAATGCAAACAACGGGGGTGGGGGCATGGGGGGTTGGAGAAGTGTGGCTCAGCCTTTAAACACCGGTTTCAGGGAATCCAGCGCCCTCTTCTGGCTTTTGTGGACACTACATGCATGTAGTGCACAGACATACATGCAGGCAAAACACACATAAAATACATAACATCTTTAAAAAAGCTACTTGGAAACAACAAAAACCCAAAACAAAAGGACATTCCACACATGCAAAAAAAAAAATCACATCTACACCTGTTTTTTTCCGTGTTTGTGAGGCTAAGTTGGAATGATGGGTAAAGCCAACTTGAACTGCATAGTAACTTCTAGGCCAGCCTCTTTATAGTGGGCGTAAAGATTTATCTTTTATGTATGAGTGTTTTTTGCAATTAGCATGTATGTATGTGTACCATATAAGTGTACCACATGTGAGCCTGGTACCTGAAGAGTCCAGAGGAGAGGGGGTTGGATCCCAGGAACTGGATTTAGGTATGATTTTGAGCCACCATGTAGATGCTGGGAGTTGAACCTGTGACCTCTGCAAGAGCAGCAAGTACTCTAAACCACTGAGCTAGCTTTTTTTTACAGCCCTGGAGAAGCCTTTTATTGAACCTAATGTTTCAACACCAGGAGGCAACACAGGAGGGTATCTCTTGGCTGGCTCGAAATTGAGCTCAACAGTCTACTTACACGGCCGGGAGAGAGGCCGAGGCCAGGGTGCTTGCACCAGTCATGACAGATCTTGCAAGTGGAGGACTCCAGCAGTCAGAGGCCCTCTGCTGGTTCCCAGACAGAAGCTGGTCCCTCCACCTGTCTCTGTGTCCAAACCAGAGAATTATATTGGTACAGTATAGTGGAGCACAGACTATAGTAAGGTGTTTGTAGTTCTTGTTTGTTCCGGTGTGTGTGTGTGTGTGTGTGTGTGTGTGTGTGTGTGTGTGTGTGTGTGTGTGTGTGTGTGTGAGTGATACATCACTAGCAAGCCTCTGCCACTGGCTGCTCCTCCTGGCCTACTGTTTTATTCACTGTTGTATCTATGTGTAACTTTGTACTTATTTGGTAAGATTTCTTGAGTTGTATCTGCAGCCTTTTACTTGTTTGTTAACATTTTTACTAGTTCCAAATGCAGAAAAGTAGACCAGCACAATAAACAAACACCACCTGCTCTGTTCATCTGTGTTCTGTACCAGTTAAAATGCGTGATGCACGGGGCAAGAGCTGCAAAGTCGTGGGAGCAAACAGTCACTCTGGCTGGATTTAAGACCCACTCCAGGGGATGGAACTCATGCCCGACAACGTTCAGAGAAGTAGATAGGCCTGGGGTTTTTAGGGTTTTTAGTGTCTTTCATGTTTAAAATTGTATCATCGGCGAATAAAGATACATTTGACTCCTTCGCTTCCTCTTTGTAGCCCCTTGATCTCCCTCTGTTGTCTTATTCTCTAAGACTCCAAGTACAATATCAACTAGGTATGGAGAGAGTGGACAGCCTTGTCTTGTTCCTGGCTTTAGTGGAAATGCTTTGAGTTTCTCATCGTGTAAGTTGATGTTGGCTGTGGGCTTGCTGTAAATCACCTTTATTATGTTGATGTATGTCCTTGGCATCCTTAGTCTTTCCAGGACTTTTCATGAAGGGATATGTTTATGTTTTTTTTTTTAAGGTTTATTTTGGTTTTTCACTCAAATGCATGTGTGCATCTTTGCACGTGTATGCACATGTGTGTGGGCAGATGTCCACAGAGACTGAAAGAAGATGCTGGTTCTCTCGGAGCTGCAGTTACTGGCATTTCTGAGCTACCTTACCTGGGTGCTGGGATCTGAACTCCGGTACTCAAGCTAGAGCAGCAAGTGCTCGTAACTACAGAGCCATCTCTCCAGCCCCAGAGTTATGTTCCTCTTTACGTGTGGGATAGACAGATTGACATTTTTGTGTTTGTACTGGCTCTGGTAGGTTATAATCCCATTTCTTCCCCTGGGATCTTGTGTCTGAGGCTCAGTGTATTTGCAAATGAAGAGAGTGCCTTTAGAGGAGGTGTAGTTTATGTGTCTGTCTAGCTCAGTGTTAGGAAGCTGTGGTGTTTATTTGGAACGATTTGAATATTCTTCCCATTTTTAACAGGTTGTCTGTGGACATGCCCATGTGAGACGAGTTGCCTACCACACAGACGATGGGCTCGAACAGCAGCAGGATCAGTGACCTTCCGGAGAACGAGTACTTGAAAAAGCTGTCAGGCACCGAGTCTGTCTCTGAAAACGACCCCTTCTGGAATCAGCTCTTTTCCTTTTCTTTTCCTGCACCAACCAGCAGGTAAGACACTTCCTGGAGACGGGAAATCCCGATAGCAGGCTGTGCGAGCCCCGGGCTGTCAGCATGCTACTTCCCAGAGTTCTTTCATCTCGTCAGGTGCCTTAGTAGAAACTACAGAAGGTGGAAAAGGCGGAAATAGTTTCATCCTGTGTCTCCATCCCCTTACAGCTAGCTACATTTACCAGTAGCAGCTCCTGTGGTTCTTCGAGGCAGTGTGAAGTTATTTCCACGCATCCTGTTTAGTCCTGAAAAACTGTAAATACAAGTGCCAGCATTAAACTGTCCTCTCCCTTGCTTTCTCCTCCAGTGAAGTAAGCATACAGATCCTAGCTTTAGGCTTTTTCATGGCTGCAGGGTAGGCTTTAAATATGTTTAATCAGCTTTCTATTAGTGGGCGTTTAGACTGCTTGTAATGTGTTGTTATTTCATAGCTCTGCCTATTAGTTCACGTGCATACAAATTTACCTCCACTCTGAATCCCTCAAAGTGGAATTGTTGGGTCAGTATGGGTGTGCATTTGTAGTTTTAGTAGATATGCCAGGTTATTCCTAGGAAGTTTTACCAATTTATGCAATGAACCACAGTATCTCAGAGACCTTGTTTTTCCTCACTATTGTCAATTTAATACCTTTTGGACATTAAAAAATATTTTATTCTCTCTCTCTCTGTCTGTCTGTCTGTCTCTGTGCACTCCTGTGTGTAGGGTTCCCTGAAGCTGTACTCACAGTTGGTTGTGAACCATGTGACGTGGGAGCAGGAGCAGCGCGTGTCTGTAACTGCTGAGCTGTCTCTGTCTGTCTGTCTGTCTGTCTGTGCACTCCTGTCTGTAACTGCTGAGCTGTATCCCCAGCTCCTTTTCTTTTTGTCTTGTCTTTTGATCATTGCTAATTTAACAGGTAAAAAACGGTATCTCATATAAAATATGGATAGTCATGTGGTGAAGTAGAATAACTAGACTGTTGTATTTTCATAGACTCAACAGCTAGGTTTTTCAAAAAGGTATTTTTAAAGACATTACTGAGGAAGAGTCCATGTGTAGCCCCCCCTCTGAACGTGTAGTGTTGTGAGGAGGAGGTGAAGGGCAGTGAGGGCAGGAGATGGAACTAAGCTGCTCACTCAGTTGACCTTGAAGTGGGGAGACTAGTGTGTATTGTCCGTGTGGGCCAGTGTGAAAACAAGGGTTCTTGAAAAAGCAAGAGGGACAGAGGGAAGACTGGCCAGTCATGTGATAGATATGTCAAGATATGTCAGTCATGTGATGTGGCGTGATATGAGGTGACCCGGACTCAGCCTGGGCCCTGCTGGCTTTGAAGAAGGGGAAGAGGAGCCAAGATAAAGGAGTGGCCTCTGGGAGCGGAAGGGGCAGGGGAAAGTTGTCTTTTCCTCATGAGGCTGCCTTCTGTTTCTTGCTGCCCAGGGGAACTGTTGTTAGACTTCTGCCCTGCACAACTGCAGTGTGATCAGTTTCTACTGTTTACACGGCTGTACTTGCGGTAACTCCAGAGCCGCCCCTCCCCCCAGCATCAGCGTGTTTGAATGCTCTAGATATTTCTGAATGGAATCATAGATGTGGTCTTTTGTGACCTGCTTCTTTAAGATAAGTAAGGACCAGATACTTTTCATTTCTTCTTATTGCTCAGTTATTTATGCCTTATCAATATACGTTGTCTCTGTCCATTCATCAGCTAATAGATATTTCTATTATTTCTGTTTTGGTAGAGTTTTTAATTTTTTTTGTTTTGTTTTTTGTTTTTTGTTTTTCAAGACAGGGTTTCTCTGTAGCTTTGGAGCCTGTCCTGGACTACCTCTGTAGACCAGGCTGGCCTCGAACTCACAGAGATCCCCCTGCCTCTGCCTCCCAAGTGTTGGGATTAAAGGCATGCGCCACCACCGCCCGGCTTGTTTCTTTTTTAAAGGAGGGGTCTTATGTAGCTCTGGCTGGTTTCAATTTCTCTAGGTAGCAGCTGATGACCTTGAACTCCTGATCCTTCTGCCTTTACCTCCCAATTGCTGGGCTTACAGGTGTGCATAATCATGCCTGGTTTTCTTTCCTTCCTTCCTTCCTTCCTTCCTTCCTTCCTTCCTTGTTTTTAAGCATTTTGAAGTAAATTAGTGAAGCAGAGGTAGGATGATTGTTAAGTTCTGTACTGCGTTGGCTGTGTAGTAAGACCTTGTCTCAAAAAGAAAACTCCCCAAACAAAACATGGGGCTGGAGAGATGACTCAGTGGTCCAGAGTTCGTACAGCTCCTGCAGAGGACCTGAGTTCAGTTCCCAGCACCCATGTCAGGCAGGTCACAATTGCCTGTGATTCCAGCTTCCTTGGGCACTCACATGCACATGTACAGATTCACACAGATATACACAGACACATAAGTAAAAATAAACATTTTAATAAAGACCCAGCTTCCACGTTGGCTATACTTGTGTCAGTGCAGTTTAGACTACTAAGGCTTTATCATTTGTTTTGTGATTTGTTGATACTGGTGTTTCATACTTTTTCTCAAATACCTTTTACTCTTTTTTTTGTTGTTGTTTTTTGGTTTTTGGTTTTGTTTTTGAGACAGGGTTTCTCTGTATCTTTGGAGCCTGTTCTGGACTAGCTCTGTAGACCAGGCTGGCCTCGAACTCACAGAGATCCGCCTGCCTCTGCCTCCCGAGTGCTGGGATTACAGGCGTGTGCCACCACCGCCCAGCTCTTTTACTATGCTTAATGCTTATTATGTGAGAAACTAATTTGTTCTAGTTTATAGAGAAAAGCATAAAGGATTTTTTTTTTTTTTATGAGAAGATGTGGAATAAATGTACCATGTGTTGTAGATTATGGGCCTGATCCTTCCAGAGGCTTCGTTTGCAGAGAGTGCATATATTTTGGTGGCATATGCTTTGTCTTTCTTTTTTTCTTTCTTTTCTTTTCTTTTTTTTTTTTTGTCTGAGACTGTCCAGTTCTTCAGTGCTTGTGCTGGTCAGTTTTTATTGTCAATGTGCCACCTGGGAAGAGGGACCCTCAAGTAAAGAATTGCCTCAAATTGGATTGACCTGTGGCCATGTCTGTAAGAAATTGTCTTGATTGCTGATTGATTTGGGAGGGCCCAGTCCATGGTGGGCAGCACCATCCCTAGGCAGATGGGCTTGGACTCTAAAAATACTGGCTGAGTAGAGTGAGCCAGTACACAGTCCCTGCATGATTTCTGCTCCAGGTTCTTGCCTTGACTTTACTTCTTTTGTTTTGCTTTTTTGAGACAAGGTTTTTCTGTGAAACAGTCTTGGCTGTGCCGGAACTCACTCTATAGACAGGCTGGCTTTGAACTCACAGAGTTCCACCTGCCTTTGCCTTGAGTCCTGGGATTAAAGGTGTGCACCACCACAACCCGGCTGATTTGACTTTTTTTGGTAATGTACTGTTACCTGAAAGGGTAAGCTAAAAATAACCCCTTTACTTCCCAAGTTGCTTTTGGTCCTGCTGTTATCACAGGAACAGAGAAGCAAACTAGAACAGGAAAGGTATGTGATATTTGTTGAGATTGAGTAGGCTTTGAGGTAGCAGATGTTCCCTGATTAGTAGCTAGGGGCTGGGATTACCTACCTTATTTATCAATTTTTAGAACTAAGATGAATCTCTGTAGTGATAACTTCAAATCCAGCTATTTCTGAAATTGTTCTTTCTTGGAGTTTCTTGGATTCATACTTGCCATCTTCAAGGGAGGGCAGCTCATTTTTACAGCCCAAAATTGATATCTGCCAAGTTTTAGAAATGTACTAAGTCCATCTTGGCTATTCTTTCCTTGCTGTGAGCTGTTTTAAGCATCAGAGTTTCCAATCATGGTGGCAAATCCTACTGTGATTGTTCTGTAGCTTAAAAAATTCACCTTATCAGTATTACTTATAAAGCGAAGGTTTGAAATAAGCGGATAACTTAAGAGTAAACCTTAAGGGGATGGAGAGTTCCTCAGTTAGTAAAGGGCCTTCCATGCAAGTGTGAAGACTTGAGTTTGGATCCTCAGCACCAAGTGTGCTGTGATTTCGATCTTGAAATGTGAGACCAGAGAGTAGAGAATCCTAGGAGGACTGATGCAGACGGGCTCTCAGAGTGGAGAAGGAAGTCACTTGGGGAAGGACTACTTTGGGCTTTGCATAGGATAGTAATGTTAGGTGTGGTTCCCATTTTATGGATGGAGAAGCAGGGTCCTAAATAAGTTGAACAGATTGTCCAAAAGGACACAGCTAATACCTGACAGAGTCAGGATGAGAAACAGTGAGATTGGGATGGTGGGTGGGGACGGATCCCAGAAAGACACATAAACCCTCAACTACACAGTGTTGGTAGTAAACCTGTATTTATTATATTTTGATTTGTAGATAGCTGAATGTACTGGGGTAAAAGTATAAGATGTGTGAGCATACTTAGCACGTGTGTGCCGTGCTTGTCATTTGGAGCGGCAGGACCAGGTAGCCTCTCCCTGTGTATCGCTCTGTCATTTGCTTGCTTGTTTCTCGGGCCATATGGTGAACTAGGAAGATGATACCATGTGCTCTCATAGGGTTTGTTATAGGGAATGAAGCATGATAAAGGCTGTATGGAAGGGAGCCTGTCCATTCCAGGGACGTCACAACCCTGGAAGAACATGAAGAACTGAGAAGTGGTGAGGGGGGAAGTTGAGGAGATTTGAGAGATTTTACAGAATACTGAAGTTGTTTAGATTTTGTCCTAATATCTCTTGAAGGATTTTAACCAGGAAGGGCATGACCATGCTTTCATCTTATTTGATATCCCCAGTACATCACCTTGTGATGCTTTGTCATTCAGTAAAAATTCCTTGTTGACAAGAAAGTTTTTATCACTCTGGGACACAGTCTAAATAAATAAAGAAGAGTGAACGACAGTTCAGATGTAGAGTCAGAGATGCACACTGCAGACAGGTGGGAAAGAGGCAGTGTGGGTATGCTGGGTGGACGATGACGATTCCGGAAGGTTCTGGAAGAAACTGGAAGGACCCAGAATAAGAACAGCTCCAAGGAAGATGGATGGTGCAGGAGCCTCCAGTCTAGGGCCTGTGGGTTGCGTGTGCAGAGGGTGGTTAACTATGACTCAAGGCAAAGTTACAGATGTAGTTGAACATGAGATCTTTTGTTGTGTTGTTTTGTAACTTGATTTTAAAAGGTTGAACATACATATCAGGAATGAAGACGAGGATGCTCCCAGCGTTGACTGTGGTGTCCTTAGATGGAACTAAAAAATTATAATTTTACTTTTTTGTTTGCTAAAATGTCTATTTTTGTGGTTTAAACTCTGAAGGATTTGAAAGTTACAAAAATCAAAATCTGCCTTCTCTTGTCTAGGAAGTGGAAATCCTACATTTCTATGAAAAATGATTACCCAAGTAACAACATTGCATAGAATCGTCTATTTATTTATTTAGACATGGTCTCGTTTTGTACCCCAAACTGGCTGTGACCTTATAATCCTCCTGCCCTAGCCTTCTAAGTGCTAGGATTACAGGTGTGTACCACCAAGCCTAGCTTGGATTGAGCATTAAAATTTAAAGTTTCAGATTTGAGAGTGGAGCCGAGCAACAGAAACAGCTTGTGTATCCTACTGGGGTTGCCTTGTGCACGGTACAGTGATTGAGAGCAGTGCAGTGAGGCAAGGCATAGGTCTGGCGCCAGAATGACCTTGCATCAATCAGCTCTGCCGCGTACCAGCTTTGTGCACTTTAGCACGCTACCTCAGTTCATCGAGGCTGCTACCGCTTGTGTGAAGTGGAAACAGTGATGATCCTGACCTCATAGGTATATAGGATACCCTAGAACAGTGGTTCTCAACGATCCTAATGCTGCGATGCTTTAATACAGTTTCTCATGTTGTGGTGACCCCCAACCAGAAAATTATTTTCGTTGCAACTTCATAACTGTAAGTTTGCTACTGTTATGAATCATAATGTAAATATCTGATATGAGGGATATCTAATATACCATCCCCAAAAGAGTTACGACCCACAGGTTGAGAACCACTGCTATAGAGTCTAGAGGGTTGCATTCTCCTTTTCTTCAAGGAAGTTAATATTAGTTCAGAAATAGCAAGGGCTGTCTTAAAAGTGGAAACTGAAGACTGAACATAAATTAAACTAATTTTCTCATGAACGCTTTCTACTGGAAGCCATACAACTTTCTCTTTTTTAAAGACAAAGGGTTTGCTGTGTAGTTCAGGCTGGCCTGGAACTCTCCATCCTCCTGCTTCCGCTTCCCAAGTGTTAGGATCATAGGTATGAGCAAGTGTGCCTGTTGGCCCTGTGGTTGTTGAGCTGTTTAGAACATGAGCTCAGACCTGGAGTGTGGTCCCTCCTGTCTCTGCTTCTGCAAGGTGCTTTCCGGTCGCCTGGCACATCATGAGAACTATTCCACGCACTGGGCACTAGATGGTGCTGAGATAAGGTAGAACAGCAGCTTCTGACCCGGTCATTTAAGACTCACTCCGACCAAGGGACTGCGCGTTCACGTTTACAACTTAAATACAGAGAGGAAGAACCCTAAGCAAGGAAAAAACCTGCAACCAAGAGTAACTAGGGCTGACATGGGTTGTGTGTGCTTTTAGCGTGCTGTTAAAATGCTTTCATCACATTCTCTAGTTTACAGTGTTTCCCTTTTCAATGGTTTTGTCTCTCTAATGAATAGCCTTAAATTATTTAACTAGCATTGACTACTTCAGTGGTTTCTCACTTTTCTTTAATAAAAATAAGAAGTCTGATAAATTTCCTTGTAACCAAGTCTCTATGCATTTCTCATTGTGTAAGTAAATAACTTTATGGTTGCTTTTACCAATAAAATGATCCTTTAAAATATTTAATCTTTTTTTTTAATTAAGAAAAATTTTTCATTCATTTTACAAAGATTCCCCTCTTCCCTCCTCCTACCCCCTAGCCTCCCCCCCAACCCACCCTCCTACTCCCCCCAACAAGAAGGCAAGTCCTCCCATGGGGACGCACATCCAGTAGAGGCAAGTCCAAGCCCTTCCCTGCCTCAAGGCTTCACGAGGTGTCCCATCATAGGTAGTGGGCTCCACAAAGCCCCCTCATGCACCAGGGATGGATTCTAATCCTATCTCCAGGGCCCCCCCCCAGGCAGATCAAGCTACAAAATATTTAATCTTTTTTAAAGATTTTTATTTTATTTAATTGCATGTATGTCTGTGTGAAGATATCAGATTCCCCTGGAACTGGAGTTATAGGCAGTTGTGAGCTGCCATGTAGTTGCTGGGAATTGAACCTGGGTCCTCTGGAAGAGCAGCTGGTGCTGTTAACCGCTGAGCCATCTCTCCAGCCCCAATATTTAATCTGTAATTGTAGAAAAGTTATAAAACATAGGAACAAAAGTTAAAGTAACCATGTTTATTTACAAATAGCACATGTCACTTTTAATATTTTATACATATTTTTACAAAATGTGATGTTGTGTTACTGGTATGTAAATTTTTTGAATTAGTGTATTTGTGTAACAACCCCCAAGCCCTCATTTCCAGGAAACAGAAGTGCCTTGTCCAGTAAATAGCACGAACTCCCCTCGCTGCTCCCCGTGCCTCCTGGTAACCTCTCTGCTACTTTCCGTCTATGAGTTTGCTGTACTGTGGGTCTTACGTAACCAGATATCCGGAGTCATGTAATGTATGCCTTTTGTGAATGGCTTCTCTCACTTAGCGTGCTGTTTGCGGGTTTCACACTTACTGTAGCACCTGTCAGATGTAAAGACTGACTAATACCCTTTGTATGTCTCTACCTCACCACACACCATTTTTAAAACTTCACTTTGTTAGACACAGAGAGCTTCCATTTCTCTTAGCATTGTTAAGTTCCAGTTACCACTTGGGGTTTTCTTTCAGGGTTTTGCTTGTATTATAAAAACTAAGAACATTCTGCTACAAGTCTTTGCTAATGTAGACATTATCAATTTATTAGTTACTTACGAGGTCTTTCACATTTCCAAGGGCTGGACTGCTTGTCATCTGTCTCTTCAGTATCTCACGTCTGTTGTTCTCATGTCTGTGACCGAGCCCTTAGGAGGTGGTGCATGGCAGCAGTGACTAGGTGGTAAGGACCACAATGAAACCTGGTTTCTAGAACTCCAGAGGTGACTCCTGTTGATCGTCACACACCACCAGCTCCTTCAGAAATGTGGACTTATCAAACTGAGCTTCAAACAACGGCCAGAGTGCTGCATTATAAAATAATCTGGCGATCTTTGAGAAGAGGATTGTGAGGTTATATATTCACATCTCAAGCTTGTCCAAAGCTGTGGGTCATACTCCCAGACATCCCGTGCTTGAGCGTTGTTGTGGGCAGTCCTGCCGGGAGGCAGAGGCAGTCTGTCCTTGTTTCTATCTTGCCTGAGGGGAGTGAGTCCTCTCTGGTCAGGTTGCTTGGCCCAGTGATCTTTCCTTAAAGTTTTTAAATGTGTTTCCTCACTTGAGAAACAGCAGAGACTTGAATTAGCTCAGGAGTGTCTGACTAAAAGAAACACGTGTAGTTGGAGATCTTCTCTCCAGGTGCCACCAAGCCCCCGCGGTCCCACAACCCACGTATAAAATAATCACTCAGACACTTATATTACTTATAAACTGTATGGCCGTGGCTTACCTGTACCTTACATCTCGCTTGTCATGGAGGCGGCTGGCAGCTCTCCCCACCTCCGTCTTCCACTTCCCAGACTTCCCTTCTCTGTTTGTCCCACCCATACTTCCTGCTTGGCTACTGGCCAGTCAGTGTTTTATTTTAACCAATCAGAGCAGCGCATTTGACATACTGAATATCCCACAGCAGGAAAGCGTTGTTTTCTTTGAGTTGTTCCTCTCCTGTGTTTCCATTCTTGTGGGCACACATCTGTACAGTTTATGGGGTAGACTCCCTGGCTGAGGTGCCATGGGTAGCTACTAAACTGGTTTCTAGGTTCTCTTCATTTCTTTCATCAGAGGTTTGTTCTGGTGCCAACAAAAGTACTGCATCAAGCCAGTTGGTTAACGGAGTACAGCGTGGAGCGTTGCTTGAGGAAGTTCAGTTTTTACACATTGCATCAAAACTTTCATCCCCTCCTTCATTTATACCTTCCAGCTTTGGGAAGCTGAGTGGGCTTATCTAGGACTGATTGATTACTCCCTTAAACTGAACGCTGAAGTGGGCCAGCATGAAGTGTCACAGTGCTGGAGTCAGGGGCCAGGACAGCCTTAGCACTGCTCCCTTGGCTGCATCCTCATGGTGTTGAAAACTAAATTTAAAGCTATTAATTTCCCTTATTTTCCTGAGAAAACAAATGCAGTGTTTCCCGGTACGGTGGTTGTTGCAGTTTCACGGTTTAATAGTTGCAGGCCTTTGATTTCGGCAGCTGAATGGCAGCATATAGATTGTCTGTGAATCACAGGAAAACAAACACCTTTTTGGTTTGCCTGATGCATTAAACATTTCTGCAGTAAATTTATATGCAGTTTTAGCCTTTGAAATTTTACTATGAATAGGTTCTTTGAAAACATTAACCTTCCTGCAGTTTAACCACTGAATGCGTTGATTCTTGTTAGTTTTGTGAATGATTTCTGTAATTCCCTGTTTGCTAATGTAAGGGGGAGGTCCGTAGAAATGCCTCTGTGTTTTTCTGAATGGTCACTTGTTGATTTACTTAGGCCCATGTGTACAGTGACAGAGACTGCATATTTGTTAGAATGGGTACATTGCAGGCTGAAAAATGACATTGGTGTAAAGTGTCAGTTTTGAAGACATTCTGTGACAATTTTCAGTGAAAGGGCTGAAAACATTTTTAGTATTTATTTTATAAACATTTTAATTGTGGTTTGTTCGGCAAATCTGTGTTCAGAATTCTCTTGTAATTTCCCCCAACAGCTTTTTTGCACATCTGCTTTCTCTAAGAGATTTGAACTATGATCTTTTCATCTTTTACCATCTGTATATGGGACTGGTGTGCCTTAAAAGTAAAATACAGCCAGTCTAGTTTGCTGGAAGCTGTGAGTGAAAGAATATAATTTAGAGGTTTGCTTCCTGAATACACTGTAGTTGATGGTTTCATAGCAGTTAGAGAAAAGTCACTTGTTAACCTATCATTTCCCTTGCCATGTTTAAATTCATTTTTTAAAAATTCTTTATCTTTCACATTGTTTCGTGTGATTGTAATTATGACCTAGATACAATTTTTTAAAAAGATTTATTATTTTTATTTATTATGTATACAATGTTCTGTCTGCATGTCATGCCAGAAGAGGGTATCAGATCTCATTATACATGGTTGTGAGCCACCATGTGGTTGCTGGGAATTGAACTCGGGACCTCTGGAAGAGCAGTCAGTACTCTTAACCTCTGAGCCATCTCTCCAGCCCCAAGTTACAATTTTTATATCATGTTATATGCATGATACATTTTTTTGTTTTAAAAGGTATTTTCAAAAGTGTTCTTATTTTATGGGTTGAGTGCTTTGCTTGCATGCATGCATGCATGTGTATACGTTCACCACAGATGTACCTGCTGCCCTTGGAGGCCAGAGAGCGTCAGAACGCCTGTGTCTCGAGTTACAGATGGTCATGAGCTGCCACGTGGGTGCTGGGAACCAACAGCAAATGCTCTCAGCCATGGAGCCATCATTGCAGACCCCATGATAGTTTCTTCTGCGTGTATACAGACATTGTGTGTGCTTGCTAGTGTTTCTGTGTTGGTGTTACGTAGATCTACTTGAAGGAGAAAGTGTCTGGGGGCTGGAGAGATGGCTCAATGGTTAAGAGTACTGGATGCTCTTCCAAAGGTCCTGAGTTCAATTCCCAGCACCCACATGGTGGCTCACAACCATCTGTAATGGGATCTGATGCCCTCTTCTGGTGTGCAGGTGTACATGGAGACAGAGTACTCATACATTTAAAAAAGTAAATCTAAGCGACACCAGGTCCTTAGTTACCTTTGTTTTAAATGAAACAGTCAGGATGACAGAACTTTGAATAGTATACATAAAGATAATAGAATGTAAGCTGTTTTCTTTAAGCAGATTCATTTGTATGTCAACTTTATGTGTGTTTTTTTACTTATTGCTGTAGTCCTGGAGATTGAACTCAGGTTTTGTTTTGTTTTTCGAGACAGGGTTTCTCTATGTATCCCTGACTGTCCTGGAACTCTCTCTGTAGACCAGGCTGACCTAGAACTCAACAGAGATCCGCCTGCCTCTGCCTCTTGGTTGCTGGGATTAAAGGGGTGTGCCAGCACTGCCTGAGTGAGAACATAAGACTTTTAAAAGGTTGCAGAGTTATTTGTTTTTAAAAAGTTATTCTTTGTTATTTGTGTGTGTTATTTGTGCACACGTGAGCACATGAGCCTATACGTGCATCATGTGTACATGGGTGTCCATGGAGACCAGAAAAGGGCGACACTAAAGTAAGCCATCAGAAGTTCATGCTGGGAGCTGAACCACATCTTTGGCAGAGCAGCACGCACTCTTCACCGCTGAGTCATGTCTCCAACATGTACTGGTATTTCGTAACAAATTGGTACCAATCCTTTCCAAGATTATTTGTTATTCCATCTCCTTTTTTCCTTCTGTAATTCTTCAGGCCCAACACTGAGGCCCAACAGTCTACCGATTCAGTAAATGCAGACCCACAGTCTGCACAGGTGAAGATGGGTTGGTAGAAAAGGAGAGCTTGAGTGGACAAAGGGAAGTGTGTGGGTGCTAGAAATCACTAAAGGCACAAACACTTGCTTCGGGCCTACATTTGGCACCAAAATATATTCCTTCAAGTCCCTAGTTCAGTGTGCTGCCTGTGTTAACTCTACTAGTGTTTTATTTGCACACTCATCTGTCTGACCCATTAACACCAGTTGACTAAAAAATATTGTAAATAATTTTTGCAAATTTTCATATCTGACAGTTAAAGGGAATATTTGGTTTATTCAATGACCCATGTTCTATGTTTACTTTGGTGGTAGAAACTTGAATTCTTGAACTACAGGCTTTATATGAAAGTATGATTTTCCCTCTTCACCAAAAATACTCTTTTTGTTTTCTCAGTTTTGGAAAACTGCTTGGCATTCAGCACTTGCACTCTGTGGCTGATGGCAATGGGTGGTCTAACACTGAGCTCTGGCCTTTTTCTTTCTTCAAGCTTGAGCTGAAGGTGGGCTTTTCCCTGAGGCCGCAGGGGACCAGCAGATCCATCCACCCAGGCCTTGTCTGGGGTTGTGGCTGATGACATTTGGAAACCTTTTCTCCTTTAGTGGCTAACACGGTTGATAATCTATCTCTATAATGAAATATTTCTTACAACTTTTCACTTTCTTTCTTTCTTTTTTCTTTATTATTATGTGTTTTAAATTTTATACATCAGCCATGGGTTCCCCTGTCCTCCCCCCTCCTGCCCCCACCCTCACCTTCCCCCTAGCTCCTCCCCTCCATTCCCATGTCCTCCAGGATCAAGGCACCCCTGTGGATTCATTTAAACCTGGTGGATTCAGTACAGGCAGGTCCTGTCACCTCCTTCCAGACTGAGCAAAGTGTCCCTGTGTAAGCCCAAGGTTTCAAACAGCCAGCTCATGCACTAAGGACAGACCCTGGTCCCACAGACTGGGTGCCTCCCAAACAGATCAAGCTATTCAACTGTCTCACTTATCCAGAGGGCCTGATCCAGCTGGGGGCTCCACAGCCTTTGGTTCATAATTCATGTGCTTCCATTCGTTTGGCTATTTGTCCCTGTGCTTTTTGCAATCTTGGATTCAACAATTCACGCTCTTGCAGACCCTCCTCTTTCTCGACAGTTGTACACCTGGAGCTCCACCTGGGTCCTGGCTGAAGATCTCTGCATCCTCTTCCATCAGTTATTGGATGAGAGTTCCAAGACGACTGTTAGGGTGTTTAGTCATCTGATCACCTAGTCAGATCAGGCTTTCTCTCGACCATTGCCAGCAGACTACAGAGGATATATCATTGTGGATTTCTGGGGACCTCTCGAGCACTCTGCCTATTCCTGTTCTCATGTGGTCTTCATTTATCATGGTCTGTTATTCCTCATTCTCCCTTTCTGTTCTTGATCCAGCTGGGATCTCCTGCTCCCCTAAGCTTTCTTTTCCTCAAATCTTGCCCTTCATTACTCCCACTGTCGTCCAGGTTGTTCATGTAGATCTCATCCATTTCTCTGTCATTGGGTGATCCTTGGGTCTTTCCTAGGGTCCCGTTTTGTAGGTAGCCTCCCTGGAGTTGTGTAGCAGTCTAGTCATCTTTGTTTTACATCTAGCATCCTCCTATGAGTGAGTACATACCGTGTTTGTCCTTCTGAGTCTGGGTTACCTCACTCAGGATGATTTTTTCTAGATCCATCCATTTGCCTGCAAACCTCATGATGTCATTGTTTTTCTCTGCTGAGTAGTACTCCATTGTGTATATGTACCATATTTTCTTTATCCATTCTTCAGTTGAAGGGCATCTAGGTTGTTTCCAGGTTCTGGCTATTACAAACAAAGCTGATACGAACATAGTTGAGCAAATGCCCATGTGGTATGATTGAGCATTCCTTGGGTATATGCCCAAGAGTGCTATAGCTGGGTCTTTAAAAGTCTCCCAACCAAAAAAAGCCCTGGACCTGATGGTTTCACTGCAGAATTCTACCAGATCTTCAAAGAAGACTTAATACCAATACTCTTTAAATTATTCCACACAATAGAAGCAGAAGGTATATTACCAAACTCCTTCTATGAGGCTACAATTACCCTGATTCCTAAACCAAACAAAGATGCAACAAAGAAAGAGAACTACAGACTGATCTCCCTCATGAACATCGATGCAAAAATACTCAATAAAATTCTGGCAAACAGACTCCAAGAGCACATCAAAACAATTATCCACCATGATCAAGTAGGCTTCATCCCAGGGATGCAAGGGTGGTTCAACATACGAAAGTCTATCAATGTAATACACCATATAAACAAACTCAAGGAAAAAAACCACATGATCATCTCACTAGATGCAGAAAAGGCATTTGACAAAATCCAACACCCCTTCATGATAAAGGTTTTGGAGCGATCAGGAATACAGGGAACATACCTAAACATAATAAAGGCAATCTACAGCAAGCCAACAGCCAACATCAAATTAAATAGAGAGAAACTCAAAGCAATATCACTAAAATCAGGAACAAGGCAAGGCTGTCCCCTCTCCCCCTACTTATTCAATATAGTACTTGAAATTCTAGTCAGAGCTATAAGATAACATAAAGAGATTAAGGGGATACAAATTGGAAAGGGAGAAGTCAAGCTCTCTCTATTTGCAGATGACATGTTAGTATACATGAGTGACCCCAAAAATTCAACCAAGGAACTGATGCAGCTAATAAAAACCTTCAGCAACATAGCAGGATACAAGATCAACTCAAAAAATCAGTAGCCCTTCTATATACAGTAGACAAACAGGCTGAGAAGGAAATCAGAGATACATCACCCTTTACAATAGCCACAAATGATATAAAATACCTTGGGGTTACGCTAACTAAGCATGTGAAGGACCTATATGACAAGAACTTTAAGTCCCTGAAAAAAGAAATTGAAGATGTCAGAAAATGGAAAGATCTCCCATGCTCATGGATAGGCAGGATTAACATAGTAAAAATGGTGATCTTACCAAAAGCAATCTACAGATTCAACACAATTCCCATCAAATTACCAACACAATTCTTCACAGATCTGGAAAGAATAATACTCAACTTCATATGGAAAAACAAAAAACCCAGGATAGCCAAAAGAATCCTGTACAATAAAACAACCTCTGGAGGCATCACAATCCCCGACCTCAAGCTCTGCTATAGAGCTACTGTAATAAAAACAGCTTGGTACTGGCATAAAAACTGACATGTGGATCAATGGAATCGAATTGAAGACCCTGACATTAACCCACACACCTATGAACATATAATTTTTGACAAAGAAGCCAAAAATGTACAATGGATAAAAGAAAGCATCTTCAACAAATGGTGCTGGCATAACTGGATGTCAATGTGTAGAAGGCTGCAAATAGATCCATATCTGTCACCGTGCACAAAACTTAAATCCAAGTGGATCAAAGACCTCAACATAAATCCAGCTACTCTGAACCTGATAGTAGAGAAAGTAGGAAGTACTCTTGAACTCATTGGCACTGGAGATCACTTTCTAAATATAACACCAGTAGCATAGACACTGAGAGAAACAATCAATCAATGGGACCTGTTGAAACTGAGAAGCTTTTGTAGAGCAAAGTACATGGTCAACAAGACAAAGCGACAGCCTACAGAATGGGAAAAGTTCTTCACCAACCTCACATCTGACAGAGGGCTGATATCCAGAGTATATAAAGAACTCAAGAAATTAGACATCAAAATGCCCAACAGTCCAATTAAGAAATGGGCTATAGAACTAAACAGAGAATTCTCCACAGAGGAACTTCAAATGGCTGAAAGACATTTAAGGAATTGCTCAACGTCCCTAATTATCTGGGAAATGCAAATCAAAACGACTCTGAGATACCACCTTACACCTGTCAGAATGGCTAAGATCAAAAGCACAGAAGACAGCTTATGTTGGAGAGGATGTGGAACAAGGGGAACTCTCCTCCACTGCTGGTGGGAATGCAAGCTTGTACAGCCACTTTGGAAATCAATATGGCGCTTCCTTAGAAAATTGGGAATCCATCTCCCCCAAGACTCAACTTTTCACTTTCTATTGGTCATATCTTTACTTTTTCTGTCACATTTTAATGTTCTGCTCTCTAGACCATTCTTGCATAAAAGGGTAAAGATGTTTGTCATTCCTGAGGATTGTAACATGGAATTTAAAACAGAAAAGGTTTAAAGTATACAGAGTGATGTGCCCCTGCCTTGGTCTTATTTATTTTCTTCTTTTTGTTTTTGTGTATATATGTTCACATGTGTGAATTTGTTTGTTTTTGTTTTGATTTGTTGAGACAAGGTTTCACTATGTAGCATTGGTTGTCTTCTAACTCATTATGTAGAAGACCAGGTTGACCACCAACTCAGAGATCTGTCAGCCTCTGCCTCTCCAGTGCTAGAAATAAAGGTCTGTGTCACCACATCTGGCTGTGTGTAGATTTTTGTCTTGTTTTGTTTTGTTTTTTGAGGCAGGATTTCTCTGTGTAGCCCTGGATGACTTGGAACTCACTCTGTAGACCAGACTGGCCTCTAACTCATAGAGATCCGCCTGCCTCTGCCTCCTCGGTGTTGGGATTAAAGTTGTGTGCCTACAGTGGATTTTATTTTTTTTTAATTTTAAGATTTTTAAATTATGTTTATGTATGAGTCTGTGTGACGGTATATGCACTTGATCTCAGGTGCTCACAGTGGCCTGAATTCATGGTTCTTCACACTGTCTCCTAAGTGCTAGGATTGTAGGTGTGCCCTATTAACCACATCTAGCATTGCCTATTTGAGACGATTTCAAAATGTTTGAACTCTTCAAAATTATTAAATGATGTGATATAGTTCCCTCTTCTCCAGTGGGAGAAGACAGTGTAGCATTGGTAAGTTATTTGTGAACGTATGAGGATAAATACATGAAAACTTGACTTGTGCCTTCCCTTTGTAGTTGAGGACTAGGCGTTTCACACTGAGTTGTGTGTTGGGTCCTTTTTACATGTTGCATTGTGGTTTGTGCCACTGTACTGTTGATGGTGGCATTCTTGCTTGGCTTTAAGGACACTGAGACTCAGACTTGGTCCTGCAGCTAGATAAAACCCCCTGACACTGAGATGTGGCTTTAGTGTGACCCTCCATTATGTCAGGGTCCACTTTGCTTTCTCTTAACTGGGCAGTGCTTAGAAATCCATGTGCAGTGTGGTTTATGAGGCAGTATGCTTGGTAGACATGCTTTGATGGTGACCACTCTGGAATCCAGGTCTGCAGAGACATCCATATTCTTGCTGTTGGAATTCCTTCCTACGCTTTTAGTGTGGTAAATACTTTAGGTGGAGTGTTTTTAGATTTTTTTATTTCAAGACAGGGCTTCTCTGTGTAGTTTTGGTGCCTGTCCTGGACCTTGCTCTGTAGACCTGGCTGGCCTCGAACTCACAGAGATCCCCTTGGCTCTGCCTCCCAAGTGCTGGGATTAAAGGCGTGCGCTACTGCTGCCCAGCTCCACCCAGCAGCTCAGCTATTCTGGCAGGAGGCAACCCACAGATCGTATTTGAAGTCAATACAAGTAAAATGGTACTTCAGAAATACACCAGTGTTTCCAGAGAATTACAATCACAATCAGAAACCAAATGTTTCCGAAGTCAGATGTGAGACACTGGAAATATGCCAAAAGGGACAAGAGGCAGCAAATCCTAACACAAATTACTTCAGACTCACTCTGTACATGAACTCCATATATGGAGTCAACTAGGAAACCTAATTGATAGATGAGAGATAAATATTTAAAATTCACAGTCTCATAATCAGTTTTTCTATCAAACTGAACTCTAGATAAGCAGCCATACTGGGTCCTGAAGCAAGCCTCGTCTGTGATGCCAGCAGTCCAACAGCAACAGTTAGAGAACAGAACAGTCCGAATAAAGCAGACACAAAGCACACGATTCCTAAATGCCTGAGACGGTTAGACAACTGGACTGTGGCTGGATGAGAGGGAGGAAAGTCTACTACAGCAGTCAGTGTGCCCGTTGAGTTTCTGAACAACTGTGGCTCTCAACCTTCTTACCGCTACGACCCTTTAATAGTTTCTCAGGTGGTGACCCCACACCATAAGACTATTTCGTCACTGCATAGCTAAAATCTTGCTACTGTTACAGATCATAATATGAATATCCAGTATGCTATCTCAAAGGTGTCACAACCCACAGGTTGAGAGCTGCTGCTTTACAGACACTTAAAGTTACAGTCAGAGCCTAGAACCTGCAGGCCTCCAGCAGCAGAGCTCTGTGACTCTCACTGGCTGAACAACTGTCAGGTATTTTCTTCAGGTGGACAGGCAAGGTGGAGGTGCATGATGAATGAAGCCCTGTTTTCATGGAGCGTAAATGTGGGCACCGAGGGTGCCTTCGCCCAGAAGTGATCGCTCAGGTGGGAGCTAGGAGAGCCATGTGTAAGGAGAGCCAGGCTTCCTGAGCCTCATCACAGCGAGGCAGGTGTTAGCTGGCTAGCCACAAAGAACAGCTTTGCGAAGGAGGGGGATCATTCTGTGAGGAGAGGAATTAAAGCTTCAGAGGATACATTCTTGGGGCTGGAGAGATGGCTCAGCCATTAAGCACAGTTCCTGTTCTTCTAGAGGACCTGAGATTGAGTCCCAGAACTCACACCAGGCAGTTCACAACCATCTGTAACACCAACCCCCCAGGAGGATTTGACATCTGCTTCTGTGGACAACTGCACACACATAATATAAAATAATAAAAATAAATTAAAAAAAGATAGATTCTTTACGTTTGCAAACAAACACCTTTGAAACATTTAACACATTTAAACTTAGATCACCTCTTGATCTGGTGGCCAGAGAGATGGCTCAGTGGTTTAGATCACTAACTACAGCTTTTGAAGATGACCTGTGTTGATTGACCTCCATGTCCCAAACATGACAAGGTCTCTGTGCCTGCCATGTCTCTGAATTCCTATATTTTAGTAGTTTCCTTTTTTTTGAGGCAGGGTCTTACCATGCTGCCTTGGTTGTCCTGGAACTCTGTGTAGACCAAGCTGGCCTTGAACTCTGCTAGAGAGATCTGCCAGTCTCCCAAGTGCTGGGATGAAAGGCATGCGTTACTGCACCAAACCATTGCATTCCCATTTAAAAAAAAAAGAAAAAAAGCTGGACGTGGTTGTGCACACCTGAATCCCAGCACTCTAGAGGCAGAGCGGCTGATCTCTGTGTGGGCTGTGTCTAGATACCCTGTTTCAAAACAAACAAGTAAACAAAAGATTTATTTTCGGGCCTGTGAGCTGGGTACTGGGAACCCATGGTCTTCTGTAAGAACAGCTAGTAATCTTAGTCTTGAACCCATCTCTCTTTTTCTGCTGTACACCCCCCAACCCCAGTTTTTCTGAGACGGCATCTCTATATAGTCTTGGCTGTCCTTTGCACAGCCATACCCAGCCTAGCCTTATCCTTTGCCCATTTTTAAATGGGATGTTTTGGAGTTATTTTTACTTTTGAGTTGTAGAGTTAGAACAAAACAAAACAAAACAAAAAACCAAGCTGGGCAGTAGTGTTGCACACCTTTAATCCCAGCACTCCAGAAGCAGAGACAGGTGGATCTCTGAGTTCGAGACCAGACGGACTGGTCTGCAAAGTTAGTTCCATGTGTTGGGGGTGGGGAAACCAAACTTTTCACTACTGTATGTGTGTGTGTTTGCTTTTTAGAAATTATTATATCATCATCATCATCATCATCATCATCATCATCATCATTATATTACTCTGGCTAGCCTGGAGGTTGTTATGTGGACCAGGCTAGCCTCAAACTCTTAGAGGTCCATCTGCCTCTGCCTGCCAGAATGCTGGTATTTAAGGTGTGTGCCACCATGCCTGGCTTTTGTTTTTCTCTGTGTCTGTGACCACTGAAGCTTGTATTCCTTCTTTTCTTGCTTTGTTTCACTTTTTTTTTATTTTTTTTTTGTTATTGTTTGAGACAGCCATTCTGTCTTGAAATTCACTGTGTAGCTCATGTAGTCCAGGTTAGCCTTGAACTCATGGCAGTCCTGCCTCAGCCTCCTGAATTCTGGGGATTACAGGTACACAACACCACTCCTGTCTTTTGCTCAACCATTTGACAGTATTGAGATTCCGTACCTCACACATCTCCTAAGCATGATGTCAGTCTCTGAATGACTGTAAGGGCATAATCAGTGCTGCTTTGGAACCTAGGCTTTGTATTCTGTTTTGGGTTACCCACCCCAGGTCCTGAAAGGTAGGTCACCCCAAGCTCTTCTCTCTAATATCTTGAAAATTAGAGTAAATTTCCTAACTACACTGAAAATTGAAGCTTTATTTTATATTGCTAATTTTATTGTGTACCTTGTTTACCATATGCTTGTTCTAGTTTATTTTTTCAATTGATACATTCTATTACATTAGTGTGTACATATTTAGCATTGTGTAATAAACTACATTTCTTCTTTTGTCTCTGCAGTTCTGAGTTGAAGCTGTTGGAAGAGGCAACCGTTTCAGTTTGCAAGTCTTTGGGTAAGGTGGGAGGGGAGAGAAAAACAGGCAGGTTTTCAAAATTTCTGTTAAAATTATGATAGTATGTCATGAATTAATGAATGTCATTCTTGACTGTGAGGATGACAGTAGCAATTATTTGACTCATTGGTGCTTTGCACCACTGGGTCAGTGCACCTTGCCTATGTCTGTGGTGGTAGTAGGGACCCTGCTGGGATTTCAGGCCTGTGCCCCACACCTGGCTTCCCTTATAAAGTCTTTTACAGTATGTGTTTGCAGACCTGCCTTTAGTTTTTAAAAGTATTTTCTGAAGAACTTCATATTTGATACTCTTCAGCATGTTAAGAAGGCTCACAGGGGTTGGGGATTTAGCTCAGTGGTAGAGCACTTGCTAGGCCCTGGGTTCGATCCTCAGCTCAAAAAAAAAAAAGAAAAAAGAAGGCTCACATAGATACACAATTCCCAGATCTTTATGGAAAGGAATCCTGGCAGCTCAGGCCAGTGTGCTTCCGTGTTTGCATTTCTGGTCCAGCAGCGTCCATGACTCTTGAATTTACATTACATTGAAAATCAGGGGTCAGGAAAATGACCATGTGCTTGTCACTGCCGTGGATTTTACTTTGTACCCAGGACTTAAACCCTGTGAGCTTTCTTCAGCAGGAGAAGTAGAATGTGGACTAAGGAGTCTCCTGTCCAATTCTTAATGTTCTGCTTCAGACTTGTCATGGCTTCTTAAGCCCAGTTCCTTGATCATAGCTCAGGATTTGAGCCAGTGGAAAGGATGTGTCCTTGAGCAAGGAACAGCTTATAGATAAGAATCTGTAAAATTGGACTGGAGCTCAGTGGTAAAGAGCACTGACTGCTCTTCCAGGGGACCCAGGTTCAGTTCCCAGCACCCACATGGCAGCTCAAAATAGTCTACAATTCCAGTTACAGGGGACCCAGTGCTCTCTCTTCTGGCCTTCTCAGGGATGCACATGATGTATAGATATATGTGCAGGCCAACCAACCATACATATGTAAAATAAAATAATACTTTTTTAAAAATTCAAAAGGAATGAAAAATTACAGTAGTAGTGGTTCTTACCTCCTTTGAGATTACACTTTCTTCTATTGTTTACTTCCTAAGTAAATGTTGATATTTGTAGTTAAGACTGTGTCTTAGTCACTGTTCTATTGTGATGACCATGACCAAAGGCAAGTTGGGGAGGAAAGGGTTGATTTGGCTTCCACTTGACTGCTCATTACTGAAGGAAGCCAGGACAGGAACTCCAACAGCAGGGACCTGGGGGCAGGAGCTGATGCAGAGGCCATTGAGGGGTGCTGCCTACTGACTTGCTCCCCATGGCTTGCTTAGCCTGCTTTCTTATAGAACCCAGGACCACCCACCATGGGCTGGGCCCTCCCCATCAGTCACTCATTAAGAATATGCTCCACAGCCAGATCTTACGGAGACATTTTCTCAGTTGAGGCTCCCTCCTCTCAGAGGACACTCACCTGTGTCAAGCCTGTGACATGAAACTAGCCAGCATAGACCAAGAGCAGCAATCTCTCATTGCTTATTCTCTGAATTGTATGTGAGATATGTCAGTAAGCGTGTCAGTCGGCAGTTTCAATTGACGTTCTATATAAATGGTATGATATCCTCAATGTTAACTATTTAAATGCTTTTCTTGTCTCTTGCAGTTGAAAATAACCCTCGAACGGGAAATCTTGGTGCCTTAACTAAGGTCTTCCTTTCCAGAACCAGAGAGCTCAGGCTTTCAGCGGAGTGCCAGAAGTAAGCTGCCATTGAACCGGCACTGTGGTGTACTTAGCGCTATGAGGGGTAGTTTTTATTTGGAAGTAGGTTATTTTTAAAAACCCCTGTGAAGGAATTATACTCTTTATGAAGAAGAAAAAAAGTAGAAGTTTTTATTTTAGTGTCTTAAATTGTTGGTGTGAGATTCAGGAATTTGATTTCAACATTTTGGTTAATTATTAAAATTAGATCTTTAGAAAAGTTTAGTAATGATGTAATTATTCTTTGAATTCAGTTTTAAAAATTAATTAATTTTAATGAATTCTTGTTGTAGTTTGCATATAAAGTGGCCTTTTATGGTGACATTTTCATAGACGGTGTCATTTACTTGCTCATATTCATCCGTCATTGTCCTCCTGTGCTGTGATGTGTTATCATGAAAGGCAGTTCCCTTCCATCATCCTTTTTCCTTATCATTATTAATCTAGTTTAAAGGAAGACTTAGACTGATGGGATCTCATCCACATCTAATGCTTTTCTGTCCTAAATACTGGATCAGGGGAAGCCTCTTGTTTATGATTGGGGCATTGACTTTGTGTGTTTGTTTGAGACAGTCTCATTCTGTAGCCCAGGCTGGACCTTGATTTCATGGCACGCTGGTGCTGTAAGCCTCCAAGTGCTAGGATAACAGGTGTGAGACACCATGCTGCCTCTTATAAAATGGTTTTAGAAGGAAAGTATTTTTTTAAAAAAGATCTTATTTATTTATTATATACACAGAAGAGGGAGCCAGATCTCATTACCACCATGTGGTTGCTGGGAATTGAACTCAGGACCTCTCGGAGGAGCAGTCAGTGCTCTTAACCTCTGAGCCCTCTCTCCAGCCCCGAAGGATAGTATTTTTAAGATTATTCATTGCCCTGATTATAAACAAATATGTCAAATCCAGTTAAATTTTCCTGTTATTAATGCAAATAACAGCACTGTGCTGTGTTGCCACTGATGTCTCCTTTTGGTTACATTGTGTATTTGTGAGTATTCTCTTTATGCCACCATGGTTTTCGCTCTCTTTTGTCTCAGTTGCTTTCATGTGGGACAGTTACAAAGTTAAGGACAAAGCAGTTATACAAGTGTCTGGAACTGTTTTAAGTAAGCAGATTTCACTATGTACAGAATGGGATCTGAGGGAAAATACAGTTGTTGCCACTGGCTCAGTACAACTCTAAACTTTTGAAAGATACAGACATTATCTTAATATTTTAAGTAGGCCGTGCCAAACCATCCATAAACTACGAAGACATCATGCACTAGAAACCAACTGACCTTGTTTGTGATTAAATACTGAGTCTCAGGTGATTCTCCTCTTTCTCTCCAGCCACATCTTCATTTGGCAGACGCATAATGCTTTGTTTATTATTTGCTGCTTGCTGAAAGTGTTCATCTGTGAGATGTCTGAGGAGGAGCTACAGCTTCATTTTATGTATGAAGAAAAGTCTCCCGGCAGTTACAGTAAGTAAAAGATAAACTGCAGATTTTCCGATTCAAAGTAGAATTTGGGGCCAGTAAGATGGCTTAGTGGGTAAAGGCATGCCTCCCAAGAGTGCAAGCCTGACACCCTGAGTTCAGTCTTGGAACCCATGGAAAGGTGGAAGGAAAGAGCCTCTCACACCAGGCTGTCTTCTGACCTCCCCATGTGCACTGTGGCACATGTGTACACATACACATACACATGAGACACACCCAGTATTCAAAATGTATTAACTTAGAAAATTCGGTTTTCCCTCTAGTAACTCCTATTTTTCTTTCTTAAAAAGGCCGACAGGAATAAGATCTCCCTCATCTGACTTTTTTTTTGTTACTTTAAACACCTGACTGAATGGGAAGGAAGCCTTTATTTTGCCAGTTTGAGAGGACATTGCATCCTGGGGAAAGTTGTGGTGGCAGGAGCCTGAGGCAGCTGTCACATTGCATGTGCAATAAGGAAGCAGTAAGGTGCTCAACTGCCTTTTGCCTTTTCATTTGATCTGGTGCCTCAGCCCGTGGAATGGTGCCACCCACTTACCAAACCTAATCTGGAAACTCTCACAGATGTGCCGGGAGTTTGTCCGCTGGGTGATTCCTGTCAAGTCCAATCAGGATTTCCTATCACAAATCCACTCCTTGTCAGCTTGAGCATACCACTTAACATGCATTATTATAATCTTAGCCTTCCTTGTTTTATGTGTATGTGTTTTGCCACTGTGAATGTACGTGCACCACGTGCCTGGAAGATCAGAAGGCGTTGAGTCCCCTGGAACTGGAGTTACAGATGGTTGTGAGCCACCGTGCACATCCAGGTCCTCTGTAAGGGCAACCAGTGCTCTTAACCACTGAGACATCTCTCCAGCCCCTGTCACTGTGTGTGTATGTGTGTGTACATGCCATGCCATGGCATGCAGGTGGAGGTCAGATGACAACTTTTGGGGGTCAGTTTTTTTCCTTCCCCTGTGGGATCTGGTGATCTGACTCAGGTTGTCAGGTTTTTGTGGCAAGCGCCTTTAGCTGTGAAACAACCTTGCCTGCCCTCAAACGCAACGCTTCTTTTGCCACAACCTCACCCCTTATCGCCATAGACTCCATTTCATAATGCAGAATGCATTCAGCCCATCTCAAAGGTTTCCGTTGTCTTTAGTAGTTTCAACACTGCCTAAAACTCCCTTTCTTTTGAGATTCAAGGGGATACCTGGACTATAAGCTCCTATGTATCAAAGCAAGTTACTTAATTCCAATACATATTGAATTGTAAAGTAAACATTCCCTTTCGAACAGTGAGGAACTGCCGCATAGCAAGCACAGATCGGACCAAAGTTAGACCAAAACCAAGCAAGGCCAACACCAAACTGTGTGTCTCTATGGCTAGCATCTAGGGCTTATAAAGGAATCATTAGAGATTCACCTGCCTCTGCCTTCCAAGTGCTGAGATAAAAGGCATGCACCACCACACCTGGCTTATTTACTTATTTGTGTACGTGTCTGGGTTTTCCAGTGTGCCATGGCATGCACGTGAAGGTCAGAGAACAATTTGCTGGAATGTTTTTCCTTCTGCCACCATATAGGTCCCAGGGTATTGAGCGTGAGTCATCGTGCTTGGCCCCAGTGCCCTTACCTGCAGCTCCATCTCACCAGCCCCCCATAACTTTGGATTCACCCCCAATCAAGTTCATAGGACAGAGGCAAAGTGAAGCCAGATTCTTTGCTAGACTATGACTTGAGTGTCCTGTAGCCCACTTCCTGAAACAGTCTTTGCTCCCGTCTGAAGCCTCGTGAGCTGCATCCAGGGTCTACATCTGCCTTGTCAGTCCCCAAAGAATAACCCCTGTCTACAGTAATCAAGGGCTTTTGGGGCCCAGAGTGCCCCCCTGAAGACCAGTTCCAAAAGGCCACGACCACGTGGTTGAGCTTGTCACAGCAGTGGTCCCAGTTGTCACGCCGATTCTCTTCATTGGTTCCTTGTCTTGTTACTGTCACCAAACACCTGACAAAGCAGTGTGAGGAAGGAAGGGCTGCCTTGGCTGACACTTGAAGAGTACCATCCCGTACAGGAAGGCATGGTGGCAGGAAGCCAGGGATGGTGCTGCATCGAGAGCTAGACCTCCTTTCCCCTCCCTCCTGATTAACAGTCTCCAATCTTACAAACGTGCTATATTTCTGTATTTCTTTTTTTAATTTCTGTTTTTATTTTATGTTCATTGGTGTTTTACTGGCATGTATGTCTGTGTGAGGATGTCAGATCCCCTAGAACTGGGGTTACAGACAGTTGTGAACTGCCATGTGGGTGCTGGGAATTGAACCAGGGTCCTCTGGAAGAGCAGTCAGTGCTCTCAACCACTGACCCATCTCTCCAGCCCCTGTATTTCTTTAATATGTACTGAGATATGAGTAGGGCTTTTATTCAGGATTTCGTACTTCAGTGTTTTTATGCTAATCTTTGTTTTGAGATCCATAATGCTCACACATAGTTCTACTGGGTATGAAAACGGCGCCCCCCCCCCCCACCACTCCAGTGGGGGCTGCAGACATAGCTCAGTGGTTAAGAGTAGGTACTGCTCTTGAAGAGGACTGCACCAGGCTTTTTCTTTGGGGCCACCAACCAGCTCCCAAATCATGACAGGGAGACTGCTTGTTACTTTTGAATGCTCGGCCTCATCTTATGCTTGTCCCACTAGCCTTTATAACTTGACCTGTTTCTCTTCATCAGTGTTTTGCCTCAGGGCTTTTTACCTTTCTTTCCTTCCGTATGTCTTACTCTCACTGCTTCTCATGTCTGTCTGTCTGTCTTCTGGCCCTGGGAATGTCTCTCTCTTTCTCTTCATTCTTTTCTCTCTTCTTCTCTTGAGCCTAGATTTCTCCTCCTACTTCTCTCTGCCTGCCAGCCCCATCTATCCCTTTCCTGTCTATTGGCCATTCAGTTTATTAGACCAATCAGGTCTGATGCCTTGGCCAGGCAAGGTGAAACAAATGCAGCACATCTTTACATAGTTAAACAAATGTAGCACAAACAAATGCAGCACATTGTTACATAGTTAAACAAATGTAGCACAAACAAATGCAACATATCTTTACATAGTTAAACAAATGTAGCACAAACAAATGTAGCACATCTTTACATAGTTAAACAAATGTAGCACAAACAAATGTAACACATCTTTACATAGTTAAATGTAGCACAAACAAATGTAGCACATCTTTACATAGTTAAACAAATGTAGCACAAACAAATGTAACACATCTTTACATAGTTAAACAAATGTAGCACAAACAAATGTAACACATCTTTACAAGGTTAATAAAGGCAGCAGAAACAAATATAACATACTTTCACGTAGTTAATACTCTGCAGCAGAGGACCTAAGTTCAGTTCCTAATTCCTTCATTCAGTGACTCAGGACTGCCTTGTAACTCTTGCTCCAGGAATCCAAAGCCCTCTTCTGGACTCCACAGGCACCTGCACTTTTGTACATAAACACAGACACACATACAGAATCAAAACTATCAGTCTTAAGAAAATACCTTTCTGTGGAGTTCTAACATGAGAATGGAATGAATGCTTATCCTCACAGGCCAAGACCATGATCACACTCAGTGTAAACGCCAAACTTGTTCTGTGTTTTGTCCTAAAAGCTGTGCATATTGTCTCTTTTAACAGTGTCATCTTATTTGTTAATACTTACTGGAGAGGGCACTGACACACTTGACAGATACAGTTTATTGATTTTAGAGCTAAAGTTGTTACTTGGTATCCTCTGCCCCTCCATTGACCACTCTTAGCAAAGCTTGAGAAACATGTTTTTTTTTGTTGTTGTTGTTGTTTTGTTTTTGTTTTTGTTTTGTACATCCGGGATGTTTAATCTAGAGACAGTATAAAAATAACATTTTTTTTCCGGACTTAAGAGATTTAGCTCAGTGGTAGAGCACTTGCCTAGTCAGTCCTCAGCTCTGAAAAAATCAAAACAAAACGTTTTTTCTAATTATATTGTCAGCACATCAAGATAGTTGTCGAACTCAAAGACTACATGAGTGCTCTAATCATGAGTAAAGTTGGTGTGCTCATAGATGGTAGGCTCCCCTCCACATAGACGTGTTAGAAGTCTTGCCATCACCATGTACCCCAGTCTAGCTCCTTTCTCCTGCCTCCATCTCTACAGTGCTGGAATTATAGGTCTATACTTGCACCTTCTCTCTTACAGAGTTAGTCAATGATGATGATGATGGAGTTAGTCTGTGATGATGATGATGATGATGTCTCTCTTTGAGATCCTGGCTGTCCTGGCACTCACTTTGTGTACCAGGCTGACCTTGAACTCACAGAGCTCCTCCTGCCTCTGCCTCCCGAGTGCTGGAATTAAAGACATGCACTACTGTGTGCAGCCATTTCAGATGTTTGCATTGCTTCTCAGTGATACTCTGTCATGGGCCACTGCTCCACCAGCGTACTTTCAGTGAATTGTCTTGTTAGGGTTAAAGACTTGCTGTTGGGGCTTCTATTATATTTTTGTATTAGTCTAGTCTTACGTGGTTTTGGTTTTAGGTTTCTACTTCTGATTACTAACTTAAGTCCTCTTATGATTCTTTATTAGCTTTACAATTGTAATTTTACAACCACACATTTCACAAGTATTAGTAAGTGGGGAACAAAAGGACTCTCATCATGCAGTAGCCGAGAACATCCCTGTCTCAGCTGCTATTTGAGCATGTGTGTCTGAGGCCTGCTTGGGAACAGATAATGTACAGCAGCACAGGTCTGAAGAGTTTCACATATGCAGAGGACCAGCAGTCAGCTGAGGCGTCTTAGGTTTCGGGGCTTGTTCCACTGTGAAGCATTATCCCTTTAGTCCAGTGTGGGGTTTCCTGCCATTGCAACTTGGGTAGTGTTGGTGTTGCAGCAAAACAGTCTTTAAGAGAGCAGCGTGGGTGTTGGTAGCTCTCGGATTAAAATATTTTGTGAGGACTTTGTATTTGAGCATTTTCCCATGGGCTGTGTCTGATGTGGTAGCAGACTGTTAGAGCAAATTTAAATCATGATATGAGACTAGCTCTACGTTCATGCCTTTCAGAATTAATGGAAGCCCTAGGCAAAAATCATGAAGCATTGCAAAATTATTCCGATTTTTCTTTCCTTCAGCCTGAGCTTTCCTCCCTTCTGGTATTATACACCATTCTTATCAAGTTAATTCTAATATTTGTCTCGCATTTTATGTCCCATATATCAAGTACTTGAAATCTTTAGAACTCTTAAGGCGGTTGCTTGGATCTGTAAGCTCTGGGTTGCTTGCTTCAGTATGTGCCAGTGCTGATGTATCTTAAGAGGCCTCTTCTGGGGAACTGCATAGGCTTCAAGGAGATCCAGGGCTTGGATGCTGTAAGGCTTTGGCTTCTGTCAGGGTTCTTGGCCTGGGGTGGGGTCTTAGGTTCAGGTTCAGGTTCCTTCCTTCCCACTGCTAGCCCATAGCCCATAGTCCCCCATAGCTGGCTCCATGGATGCCGCCCTACAGTGCTTGCTACACAGGATTTTGATCTAGATTCAAGTCATTTTTTTGCTTGTGGTTGCTGTTAGACTATGTTAGGGTCCTAGAGATCTCTGTACTTCCAGAAGTACAGAGAAACTGTGATTTTAGGCCACAGTTGTGCAGAGGACCCCTTGTCATAGCTGTAGTGCACGTGGGCAGCAGTTAGTTTCCTTACAAGTGTGTGGGCTTGTTTGTCTGTTTGATTGTTTACACTTCCTTGTTTTCTAGAGGAGGGGAAAGCCTTTGGAGGCTGGAGATAGGACAGTGTAAGGAGGGAGGCCGAGAGGAGAGGCTGAGAGGAGAGGCTGAGAGGAGAGTCTAGGGAAGGAGGGACATGGAGAGGGAGTGCAGGGATGAAACTAGAGCCACCCAGGGCCAGCAGTGGACGCTGTGTGGGTGCTGAGGGAGAGGAAGAGGTGGTTTCAGCCTAGGCTAGATCAGATCATAGAAAAGCATGAAATAGATCAACATGAATGTATTTGAAAATGCTTATTTTCCTTTACTTACGATTTTATTAGGGTTTTCTCAGGCAATGCAGGTTACATGTGTGTTCATCTTTGCTTTCTCTCAAAACTCTAGTCAGCACACGGAAGGCTGAGTTCAAGGCCAGCCTGGACTACAGAATAAGTTCCAATGAAGCATATGGCAAGACCCCAACTCAACACAAAAAACAACACACCACTAGATTTATTATACATCTGTATTCAGAAAATCTTGGTAGAATCTATGCTGTTACTCAGAGCTGACTAGAGTGGGTATAGTTTGGTGGTGTAGAGGCACAGCTCTAGGGTTGGGGACAGAGATACATCACTTACTAGGAGAGAGCATCGTGGTGACATTTCAGACAATAGAGAGTCAAGTGATAAAAAGCTTAGCTAGTCAGTGAGAGTTCAATGCTGAATGCTTTGTGTTTGGAGAGCACCAGAAGAAAGCCTCTTGTTCCAGAACTTTCGGAAGGCTTGGGGCCTGGAAGTGACAGGCGTCTCAGAGGCATGCCCCAGGGCTGTTTGGAAAGTGGTCAGAGGCAGAGGTTCTTCTCCAGCCTCAGTCCTGAGGCCACCCCCTTCCGTCTTAATATTGTGAGTTTATATTCTATGCACCGCACCTGGCAAGGCCTCCCTGGAGCCTCCTGGGAGCCTGCTAAGGGCAAAGGCTGTAAGCACGGGAGTGAGGTGCCCTGTCTTGGCTGATAGGAATGCTGGTGTTGGGATTTAACTGACCGCAAGGGATTAGTGGACGTTGTCATGAACCAAATGAACCAAAACAGAAAAGAATTACATACACTGTCCTCCATGAAGCATCTGGGAGCCCTCTGGAGGGAGACGGCCCACCTGCCCTGGGCTGACTCTACCTGTGTACAGCCTGTGGTCAGCCTTTGCCTCACTGGCAGGTGAATGGAGCCCAAGTGGTGGAGAAGATGTAAGAGAGCAGTGTAAACAAAGGGAAATACAATGTGAGATAGGGAATGTTGTAGAAATGGACTTCAGATCCCTAACCATTCCCTCTAACACAACCATCCCCTTTCCATTCTCTGCCTCGAAGTGTTTCGAACTCTTAGGCACTCTCCTTGAAGCCCATGGTGTTTTGACCTGCTAACCTCCCTGGAGGGACACCTTTCTCCTGTGGAACTGGCTTTGGTTTTGCCCCGAGCTGCGGTGCTCTGGCTGCTCTGGCAGCAGGGTTTCCCGGCTCACTTTTCTCTGCTTCATCTAGTCCCTGAGTGAGACTGGCGTTGGTAGACCTGGGATTGTACAGCAAAGACGGTTCTAAGAGTTTTCATGTAAAATTTAATGGTGTCATTTCATTATGTTTCAGCAATGCAAATCATGAACAAGGCACCTTCTCAGGAAACCTGAAAACATACCAGCTTAAATTGGCCTTTGCAGAAAAAATCAAGGAGGAGCTGTGGGCTCCTGAGTTGTTTGGCCTGTGTAGCAGGCGCTGTCTTGGGAGTCCTTTTGTAGTCACGGGAACACGGTCATTCCCACCTTACTGTAAGCTCACCTGGTACATAGTTCAGACATGTTTCTGTTTGAACACAGTATTGCAGACAGCCAGAAGCCCTGATGTAGCTGGAACAGCATAGAACACAGTGCATAAATATTGCAGTGCGCCAACATGTAGACTCGTTTTATTTTTAGGAAGGAATGGTGAGTTTATTTGTCTTTCCTTTTGTGATTAATTCATAATAGCATTTAGAATGCTAATTAGAAAGAAGTTTAGGTAACAGCATAGATTCTACCAAGATTTTCTGAATATAGATGTATAATAAATCTAGTGGTATGTTGTTTTTTGTGTTGAGTTGGGGTCTTGCCATATGCTTCATTGGAACTTATTCTGTAGTCCAGGCTGGCCTTGAACTCAGCCTTCCGTGTGCTAGGCTTATAGCTGTGTACCACCATGCCCTGCTGTGTGTATTCTGTATTGAAGAAATGAGCTTGTTCTAGCTTTCAGGCACTGTAAACTGTTTTTGAAGTATGCCTCTATTCTTGATTAAGGTTTTAGTATTTGTCTTTAGCGTGTTGTACTTTGGGCAGCACTGAGAAACTGGCACTGACCTTCTGAATACTGAGAAAACCACAACAATGAATTTTCTCTTACCATTCATTTTATTTTCCTTTATAAAGATTTATTTTTATTTCATGTATGTGAGTGTTCTGTCTGCTGTATATATATATGTGTACCATGTGCACACTTGGAGTTTGCAGAGGTCAGAGAGGGTGATGGATTCCCTGGAACTGGAATTAAACAGCTGTGAATATCCTTGTGATGCTGGACCCGAGTCCTCTGCAAGAGCATCCATAGCTTGTAACTGCCGAGTGTCTCTCCAGCCTCCAGCCATTCCTTTTATTGAATGGTCCATATGTGTTTTGTTTTGTTTTCATTGTTGCTTTGCTTCTAGTGATCAGTGAGGACCTCCAATTTTTGATACATAATCATTAGCTTAAAGTAATAAAAATGACCTACACCAAAAAAGTGCAAGGAAGGAGTTCAGCTAGCTACCTCTAATAGCTCCCTGGAGTTAGGGCAGAAATTGGAGGGTAAATGCTGCACCAGAGGGCTTCGAGGATGTCTGAGAGGGAGTTTGAATGTGGCAAAGTTGCATAACTGAGCTGAGTTGATGAAATAAGGAACAAAAACATGGCAGAAAAAGCTTCTGGGTCTCAAGGCAGAGGCAGGTAGCTGGGTATGGTGGTGTGCACCTGCAATGCCAGGCTGAGGTGGGTGGAACTCCAGTCCAAGGTCATCCCATGCTCCATAGTGAGATCCTGACTGAACAAACACAAAGGACTGTATTGAGAGGTGGACTGTGTGGCAGGAGGACTCTGACAGTTGCTTACGGAGGTAAGTCTGTGTTTTAGCATTGGGCTACTGATGCAGTCAGGGTTGAAAATAGCAAAGAACCAAATGGGGTGAGAGAGACGGCGACTCAGTGGTCAAGAGCACTGGCTGCTCTTCCAGAGGACCTGGGTTTGATTCCCAGCACCCCCAGGGGAGTTCACAACCATACTCCAGTTTCAGGGGTATCCAACTCCCTTTCCTGGGCTCGTGTATGCACCAGGCAAAACACCCATGCATGTGAAACGAAAAAGAGAAACAAGTGAAGTGCTAGAAATATTGAGCTCATTTTGAACAGGTTGAGTTTGAGCTGCTGGTCACTCATCTCAGTGGACGCACACCCACTAGACAGTTGGTCAGAGTCTGCGGCCATGTCTCTCTGATTGCTCCAGGTCTTGTCTGATTTGGGAACTGATCAGAGACCAGCCTGGTGTGTGCTTGGATGAGGTCTAGTTTGGTAGAAAACAAGATGGTCAGTGAGAGGCTGGAAGGCAAACTATGGACTTAGGATTCATAACATGACTACAGGAGCCGAGGAACCACTTCATGACGGAGCAGGTGTCACTAGTGTCCACAACCACAAGTCCCAGGATATCATCCGGCTTAAGCAATTTGGGCGTCCCTGGCTCTGAGTGTGGGACAGTAATACTTGTGTTGGGATGACAGTTTGCATCCTGTCCCTGACACGTAACTGGTCCTCTGCTCGGGAAAGCCATCTCCTCTTTGGCTCTCATTTGTAAGGAGGTGGTGGGTTCATTCTGTCAGTGGGGACCACCAGAGGCTCAGAAAAGGTGCCTCGAGGTCCATCAAGGTCAAGGGCAAGGTCATATGAATATGGTGGGGTGAGGGTACAGGTCTAAATATCTTTGCTTCAAGTCAGTCAGCTTAAGCATCTTTTTTTAAAAGGTTATTTTGTATATTTGACTTAAATATAAAAGTTCATCAAAGGAAACAGTGTGACATATAGGAAATTTGAAAGTTACTGGCCAGTAGGAGCCTTAAGGTATATTCAGGCTACGAGGGGTGGCAGTACATACTTGTAATCTCAGAATTTGGGGTAGGCTGAGGCAAAGGTCTGGCCAGTTGAGGCTTACATAACAAGACCCCCAACCTTAAAGAAAACAAAAATAGGGCCAGTGAGACAGTTGAGCAAGAAAGACTGCTTGGCGCCACCATGCACGGCTGACGAGCCTGAAACTCTCCTAAAGGTGCAAAGACAAAACCAATGCCAGAGTGGTCCTCTGACATCCACACAGGTGCTGTGGCATGCCCACACACAATAATACGAAGGGGAAAACCCTTATATGTGGTGTTATTAAGGTTGAATTAGGTCCTGACTTGCTCATGATCTGGAATTTATTTAGAGGTCAAAATAGTGTTCGGGTATATGTAATAGTTTTGTTTTGTTTTGTTTTGTTTTGTTTTTCTTATTGGAAATGCAAACTTTCCATCTAACTAATTGCAATCTGTTGTCTACCTTGTCAGAACGAAGTTTTGTGTGTCTTCCTAGGTTCTAACTCTGAAGATCTTCTGGAAGAATTGCTCTGCAGCTTGGTGCAGTTAATCACTGATACTCCACTCTTGTAAGTTCTGCCTAAGCCAGGCTTTGTCTTCATGGTGTACTGAAAATGATAATTGATTGTGGTGGAGAGAGAGGGGGGGGGAGGAGGGGAGGGAGGGAGGGAGGGAGAAAGAAAGAGAGAGAGAGAGAGAGAGAGAGAGAGAGAGAGAGAGAGAGAGAGAGAGAGAAAGAAAGAAAGAAAGAAGCATATGCAGAGGCCACTAGTCAATGTTGGGTGACTGCCTCAGTCACTCTCCCCTCCTTCTTTTCTCTTTTCTTTCTTGAGACAGGGTCTCACCATGTAACTCTGGTTAGCCTAGAGCTCCCTCTGTAGACCAGCCTGGCCTCAAACTCACAGAGATCTGCTTGCCTCTGCCTCCTGAGTACTGGGATTAGAGGTGTGCACCACTCTGCCTGGCTCCCCTTGTTTTCTGAGACAGAGTCTTTTAAGGAACCTGAATTTCTTTGTCATACCTATACAGACTGGCCAGCAAGCCCCAGGGATCTGTACCAGCACTGGGGTTGAAGGCTTGTGCCATCACACTAGGATTTGATGTGGGTGCTGAGGATCCTAATCCAGGATCTATTAACTTTTCCCAAGCTTCATGTTGAAGAGCCTGTGAGTTTTTGTATTGTGTATAAGGATTATACACCCATGTAATTCTTTTATCTCTTTTCCCTGGTAATATGTAGACTGTGGGGGTTGGGGATTTAGCTCAGTGGTAGAGCACTTGCCTAGCAAGTGCAAGGGCCTGGGTTCGATCCTCAGCTCAAAAAAAAAAAAAAAAATACGTAGACTGTGTCCACCTGTCTTGCTTACTTTTCTATTACTATGATAAAATGCCATCGGCAAAGCGCTGTATTAGAAGAAAAGCATTTAATTTTGGGGCCACGGTTCCAGAGGTTAGTAGTGCTCTTATCCATCCTGGCAGGGAGCGTGGGAGCAGACAGGCATAGTGCTGGAGCAGGAGCTGGGAGCTCACATCTTAAGACAACAGCTACAAGGTCGAGAGAGAACTAACTGGGAATGGTGTGGGCTTTTGAAAGCTCAAAGCTCCCTCCCAGCAACACACCTCTTCCAACAAGGCCACACCTCCTGACCCTTCCCAAACAGTTCCAGCCACTGGGGACCAAGCACTCAGAGGGGAGGGGGCGAATTCTCATTCAAACCCCCACCATCAAACACGAATTTCATGTTAAAGGAGGATGAGGAAGTCCTTCAGCACTGTTAGCACTTGGCTGGCCCAGAATTCCATTAACTCAGTAAGAAGAGACCTCCAGGGTCGCTGGAAGCAGTCTAAGAGAAGCGAGCAGAATCCAGTCTGTGGGGTAGAGAAAGTGAACTGACTGCAGAGCGTTCTCTGACCCCCTGGTTTCTCGGTTTTGTGTTGTGACTGTTTAGACAGGGTAGATTTCTTTCCAGTGTTCCTTGAAGCTGTGTTCCTTGAGAAGTAGCTGGGAAGGTCCTCCAGTGAGACTCTACCCTGAGTAAAGTTCTTCACAAAGAACTTACTCAGTGAAGAAGTGTCTGGTTTTCCTTCCACAGCTTTTCCCTGTATCCCGGGCTGCAGACAAGGTCTTTGGAGTTGCATGCCCGTCCTGGCACCATGGACCAGTTGTCTCATAGAGAGTTTGCTTTGATGTCATTGAGCTGCTGAACCAAAGTCAACAGCTGCCATCCCCCTCCCTCACCCTGGACTTCTCATAGGACGAAAATAGATCCTTATTTGTTTATGCTACTAGAACTGAGTTTCAGTCAGTGCAGCTCAGTGCAGTTCCTGTGTGTATAAAAATGTCTATTTGTTTATCACCCCTATCAACACTGATGCTCCCCCAGAATCCTTGGTTAGGCATTTCTTTCCTCATTGTCTTCCTTCACATGCTGATGGCCTATTTATGTACTGTGGTCCCTTGGAAGGCCATGAACCTTCATAATATCTATGACATTCTTCCATCCCCAAAGAAGCAATTTTACTACTTTTGAGGATTTACAAAATTGATTGACTGATGTTTGATACAAAATCTTTTTTTGTTTTTTGCTTTTTGAGACAGAGTTTCTCCATGTAGCCCTGGCTGTCCTGGAACTCACTCTGTAGACCAGGCTGGCCTCAAACTCAGAGATCCACCTGCCTCTGTCTCCCAAGTGCTGGGATTAAAGGTGTGTGCCCCATTCCCCAACCCCTCAACCCCCCACTCCCACCCCCACCCCCACCCCACAGCTGAGACAAAATCTTTTGTGTTAGTCTTGCTGGTATCAAATCTCAATCCTCCAACTTCATCTGTCTGAGTAGCTAGGATGAATGTATATAATTTGTTATGTTTTAAAATACACGTATCCACTTACTTATTGTGTATGTGTGTTTACATGCTCATGCATCCATGTGCGTGGGCATGTATATACCATAACGCATGTGTGGAAGTCAAAGGATAACTATGGAAGTAAGTTCTCTCCTTTTACCATGTGGTCCTGGGAAAATGAACTCAGATCATCAGGCTAGTGGTAAGCACCTTCACCTGATTCATCTCTCTGGTCCCAGAGAACATACATATATATATGTGGTTTTTCGAGACAGGGTTTCTCTGTGTAGCTTTGCACCTTTACTGGATCTCACTCTGTAGAACAGGCTGGCCTCCAACTCACAAAGATCTGCCTGGCTCTGCCTCCCGAGTGCTGGGATTAAAGGCGTGCGCCACCACCACCCGGCCAGAGAACATATTAAAGGAATTACATTTGTTGATTAGATAGGGTCTCGTGTATCTCAGGCTGCCCTTGAACTCACTGTGTAGCTGAAGATGACCTTGAACTTTATAAAAAAAAAAAAGATTTATTTTTATTTTATATGTATGAGTGTGTTGCCTGCAAGTATGTCTGTGTACCATGTGTGTGCATTGCCTGAGGAGACTGGAAGAGGATGATGGATTTCCTAGAACTAGAGTTCTAGAAGGTTGTGAGCTGCCAAGGTGGGTGCTACATATTAAACCTGAATTCTCTTAACTGCTCAGCCAACTCTCCAGCCCTGACTTTGAACATTTCCTCTGAGTGCTGAGACCACACGTCTGTGTCGCCACACCCAGTTGTGTGGTGCTGGAGACTGAAGCAGGTGTGCCAAGTGTGCACTTTTACCAGCTGACCTGTACCTCCAGCCAGTAAAGGAATTCCAGTAAAGGAATTAGATTTTAGATAAAGAACTTCTTCAGGTTTGTCATTGTAAAGTATAAAAACACAGTGAGGTGTGGTCAGAAACAGGCTATTTGGCCCTGGCTGGGAAAGAAAAGACAAGTATTTGGGAGCAACTAGGCTCCTGGGGATATTGTACATGAATCCACAGTTTGATTAGAGATGGAGAAGTGAGATGCACCACGCCTTGTCATACTTTGGTGTTCCCTTCTGCAGCCTGGAAGGTGAGCGGAGACAAACAGACTTACCTGCTAGGGAAGGACACAGGATAGCTTCCCACCAGGATGTATCGTGATACACACAGAACGGCTCACACGTCTGCCAGTTCTCTCTTCTTTGTTTTGAATAGACCTTTTATGTTGCTTAGGGTGGCAGTGCAAGACCAGCTCACAGTTCCCAGAGGCGTCATGGGGTGGGGGGGGACGACACGACTCTGTAGTTGTTACATGGTTTGGGGCCTGCAGTGACACATGAGCAGGCCTTGTCACCTCACAGAGCACATGCATTTCAAGTCCTTTGTTTTGTGCACTGCCCTAAACTATGGATAAGAGTGTCACTTGCCAAGACACTGTCCTAGGAACAGGGGCTGTTAGGAATATTACAAGATTGCTATGAGTGCTCGGTGTCTATAATTCTTCTTACATGACCAAACAAATTCCTGTCTTGGTTAAGCTACTGTGGTTAGGCTTCTGTTACGTATATTCAGATGAGGGTAGAGAACCCATATAGTACCTGCTCTTTCCTAATCATGTTGAGCTAGATGTTTTTATGTTTCTGATTTAATTTTTAAAATTATATTTTAACGAGATTTGGTGACATATGCCTATAACCCTAGCACTTGGGAGGCTAAGGCAAGAAGATGATGAATTTATGGTCAGCCTGAGCTACGTAATGAGTTCCAGACCAACCTAGGCTATGAAGTGGGACTCAGTCTGAAACAAGCAAACAAAACTGGCTTTTAATAACATTTGTTTTCATTGCCAAGTACCAACAATCGAATGCACACGGTCTTTGGGCCTTTATTGATCATGTTATGTTGAAGTTACAGAGATGGAAGTAGTAAGTATGTTTAGATAATAAAAAGGCTGTGAATACAGTGACTGGAACAGCTGTGTAGGGGAGCAAGCAGACAGTGTTGCAGTATATCAAACATTCAGTGTTTTAATGTGTTTATACTTTTTAAATGAACTGAAAATGCACAGGCAGCCAGATGTCTTGTGTTATGTATACTCAGCTCTAACCAGCTGCTGAAACAATTTCTTATGATTTAATGTCCTTGGAACTCCATCTTACAGGAAAGTTTGTCTTGGTTACAGTTGCCATGTGAAAGCAACTACTCTGTAAGTGTTTCTTCTACCCCAGCTGCACTGCAGTGTCTGAGACCAGCTTGCAACTTAAGATGGATATTAAGATGGAAATGGGAAGAGCTCTCAACTCCCGAGCATCATCAGTTTAGCTGTAATGCTCTACAGTTGCTCTTTGCTTACCTGTGTTGAATTAGCAGGAGAATCATTAGAAATCTAATTTTAGTAGCCAGGTCGAGTAATTTCAAACCAGCTTAAATCTTTTCTTATGAGACTCTATTAAATCGTTCTATTAAAATTGAAAGCGAAGTGATTACCACAAATAGCATACTTATGTACATTATGTGTGTGTGTACATGTATGGCACATATTTATTTAGATGTCTATAACTCAACTCCCCCACCCAGACAGCTCTTGTGTACCCTAAGGTAGCTTGCTTGAACTTACTACGTAGCTGAGGATGGCCTCAAACTTCTAAACCTCTTGCCCTCAGCACCTGAGGGAGAGGATTGTAGGGGAGCACTACAATGCCTGGTTTGTGTAGATTAGTAAATGATTCTTTATTAGAAACAGGGTCAGGCTAAGCCTGGTGGTCCAGTCCCTACTCAGGAGATTGCAGCAGCAGGATCTGAAGTTCAAGACTTGCCTAGGGTATAGATTAAGTTCAAGGCCAGCCTGAATAAGTTACTGAGATCTCCTCTCAAAAACTAAAAAGAGGATTGGGGAGCTATCTTAATGGGAGAGTATATTCCTAGTATTCGAAAGGCCCCCGGCCTAGCTCCTGGGGCATCAGCTGAACATTTAGATAAGCGCTGTAGAAGCTCATTTCAGTAAACGCTGGAATTTTTAAAAAATATTTTCATTAAGGATGAACATTTTATCAGCAAGTTTGTGATAACATCTTGAGAACTAGTGGATTAATTATGTTACTAAATAACTTAGACGTCATCCTTTATAAAAGGTTTTCATTTATTCTCTGGCAATTTCGTGTAATATCCTTTGGTCATATTTATTCTCCTCCTCCAACTGTTCCTAGATCCTTTCCACCTCTCTACCAACCCGTGTTTTCCCTTCCCTTTCAATAACAACAATAACAACAGCAACAACACTCATAGAACAAAAGCAAAATCTAGGAAGTCCAGTTTGTGTTGGCCAACTGCTCCTGGGCCATGTCTGCCCTGGAGTGATGTATATATTCCAGATGTCCCTCCATTGAAGAAAAGTGACTTTTCCTTGCCCAGCAGCAACCAGGTGTCACTGACTCCTTGGCTAGGGGTGGACCCGTGGGGATATCCCCTATCCAAATAGTCTCAGAGACATAGTGATTCAGTGGCTAGGCCAGGCCTGTGAAGAGGCTAAAAGGATCTGGATAGGGGCCTCTCAGCACTGAGTATGTGTTTGTAGCATCTAGGGTTGGTTCGCTTGATTATGGCAAGTGTGGAAAATTAGAGCTGGAAGAGCTGTGTCATTTCAAAGATAGGAATGTTAGAGGACTAACTTGAGTTGTGTTTCAGAGTCCGGACTAAGTTACAACGAAGTGTAGGGCTTTTCCTCTCAGCTCCACTTTGGAATTTAAGGAAGTTTGAAACTGATCATCTAGATGGTAAAATCCAGTACATCAACAAGATTTCTTCAGTGTAATAGTTATAACCCCACATTTGTTCAGACCATAGTCTTTGGATATTACATTGTGAAAATCTGAGTATTGAAGATGTTTTCTGCTGGCTGTGAAAATAATGGATAGGTTTCTTTGTTTTTGAGACAGGGTCTTACTGTGTAGCCCTGGCTAGCCTGAAACTGTTGTATGGACCAGGCTAGTCTAGAATTCAAAGAGGTCCACTTGCTTCTGCCTTTCAGTTGCTGGGATTAAAGGCATGAGGTACTGTACCTGGCTTGTAAGTGATTCCCTCATGAAGTCTCTAGTTGTCAATAAGAATAAAGGCATTGAGATGCCCATGGTTGGGGGTGAAGGCGTAACTCTGGGGATAATGTCTTGAGCCTTGCATGTTGATTCACAAACACATCCAAAGCCAGCTTCGGTGGAGAGGTGGAGAGCAGGGACTGGCTTAAGCAAATCAGCCCTTTAAATCTTAAGTGCTATACATTAAAACCTAACATGGCTTTCTGGATGAATTAAGGATTTAAGACATTATAAGCATCATAATCATAATCATGATCATAAGCAAACTTGAGATTATAGAATTTTCATATATCAGATGGTGCATAGACATATATGCTTACAAACCACTTATACACACAAAAATAAATTAATAAAAAAGAGATTTATTCCTTTAATATATGTGTTGGGTATGTGTGCCTGTGTCCAGGTAGCACGCAGTGTAGAAGAAAGTGTTGGGTTAGATTTCGTGGAGCTGGAGTTAGAAGTGTTTGGGAGCTGTCCACCATGGGTCCTGGGAACTGAACTCGCTCTTCTGCAAGAGCAGCGCTTAGCTGCTGATTCATCTCTTTAGCTCACAGGAGGGTTGTTGTTGTTGTTGTTAGAAAATTTATGATGGCAACTTGGGTTAGGGAATCCCAGTTAAAATTTTTAGTATGAAAAATTTAAAACCTGTTATTGAAAAAAAAAAAAATCTGACCAAAGTATAATATTGATTTTGCAAGATAGATGTTTAGCTTTTTTTTTCCACAAATGCTTTAAATGATTATTGTTAAGAAGTATGGAGGGGTTGGGGATTTAGCTCAGTGGTAGAGTACTAGGGATTCAATCCTCAGCTTTAAAAAAAAAAAAAAAATCCCTATTTCTGGACCTGGGAATAAGTTTTAATCCATTGTCTTGCTGGCTGCTGTCAGTGTGACACCAGGCCTCAGCAGAGCTGAGAGCGTAGCAAGTGGCCCTGTGTATACTGAGCATGCTCATGGGGTCAATCTTCACAACTCTTAATTTCACAAATAAGATAGCAGCTAATAGAGGTGATCTGCCACTTGGAAAAGACCTCCAAATGCATGTAGTTCACTTTGTAAATGGTTCAGCCAAGGGACGAGTTGCCTGGGTCTAGAGGGTAGCTGTCAGAGCTGTTCATTGCAGGAATACTGGGGAAGCTGATCATTTGCTATCCAGTAGTTTCCTCCTACCTGTGGCTTTGCGCTCTCTGTTCTTAATTATTGCAGTCAACCGAGCCCATCCATCATTTTTATGGTTCTTTTTCATAGTACATATTTTGTTAGGTTTATACCCAAGCATTTCTTTTTTTATGGGTACTAATGGAAACGCACACCATGTTTCTTAATTCACTGAGCTTTTTATTTGTGTCTGCCCAGATGACTGTCTCTTTTCTTCTGCCTCCTTGTAGTTCCCCTGCTGTACCTTTCTGCTGTTTAAATTATCATTCTTAAATTGCTCTTACACAATTAGAGTGTAGTGGGGCTGGAGAGATGGCTCAGAGGTTAAGAGCACTGGCTGCTCTTCCAGAGGGCCTGAGTTCAATTCCCAGCACCCACATGGTGGTTTACAACCATTTACAATGAGATCTGGTGCCCTTTTGTAGCATGCAGGCAGAACACAGTGTACATAGTAAATAAATAAGTCTTTTTTAAAAAAATGAGGGAGGAGTGATTCCTAGAGGGAGGAGGGAGGGGGCAGGGAAGAGTGAAGAAGTTAAGGAGTGAAAACATACAGTGGTCTATCCTAGTATTCTTTTTTTTTTTAAAGATTTATTTATTTATTATGTATACAGTGTTCTGCCTGCATGTACACCTGCAGGCCAGAAGAAGGCACCAGATCTCATTACAGATGGTTGTGAGCCACCATGTGGGTGCTGGGAATTGAACTCAGGACCTCTGGAAGAGCAGTCAGTGCTCTTAACCTCTGAGCCATCTCTCCAGCCCCTGTCTTAGTATTCTTTAGCATAGTGAGGAAGAGGGAATTTTAATGTTTCTAAGAAACAATAAATATCTGAGGTGATACGGTAGTCATTTGATCATTACACATTTTGTACATGTCAAAAATATCACCATATCCTATGAATCTGTATGAACTTTATGAGCCAATTAAAATTCCGAAAGAGGAGACTCTCCAGGACATGACTCTTCAGTTCCACAAGTCAGAAGGAGAAGTGACTGCGGCCAAGAGGTGTCCCTTTGCATTTTGTTGTCAGTAGTGAGGCTGAGATCTCTTTACCTCATCTCCTTCGTTTCCAACAAGACCGTGTTTCACTGTGTGGCTCAGCCTGGCCTGGAATTTGTGACCCTCCTGCCTCAGCTTCCCAATAGATAGGTTTTTAGAAGATGCCTCCAAGGCCAGCTAGATCTTCTTTAGTGTGAGTGTTGAACTTGGTTTCAAGATGATTGGTGGCTGTATTTTAAACATTCAGTGGAGTTACATGTATATAGTACTAGTTCTTTGAAAAACTATAAAAATTGTAGAATAAATGTTTATGTTTCTGAGGCTTGTCCCCTAAATTTTTGTGGGGGACAGAGATGACAGTCTAAAGTGATTGATGAAGGTAATGAATGACAGTTCTGAAACCAGGTTTGATCTGACTCCTGATGAGACTGTTATATAGGGTCTGGAGACTTAGTTCACGGTAGAGTACACACTTAATAAGAGAGATGACCCTGGCTTTAATCCCTGGCACAAAGTATTACCACCATGCCAGCATCTGAATTATATAATACCACTTTTTATTCTCTCTTTTTGAAATATCCTTGTTGGCTCAAATAGCTGTTTCTACATTTTCATCTTAATCATTTGAACTTGTCAGTTGTTTTTATTAAACTTATGTTCCATTTACCGTACCATCAGGTTTCTTACCAACAGTAAGTCCAAGGAGCATGTTTTTCCTTCTGTGTTCATTAACTTTGCCCTGAGCCAACACTAACACCATTTCATGATGGCTTTTGTCTATGTCCAAGTGCCCCACTCTGCCCAGCAGAGCAGCACAAGGTCATGGCTCCTGTCTTCTCTTTCTTCACATGAAATTAGTAACTTGCTCCAACAGTAGTTTGTTCTCGGACGTTTCCAGACCAGATGGTGGAAAGTTCTTGGGAAAATATGGCAGCCAAAGTAGCGCTTCGGCTCTCTAAAGTTGACTTTGCTTTGGCAATTGTGTAATGAAAATCTTCTGAAGATTATACAAGGACTCAAAACAAGAAAGATCTGTTGGCATGAAGCATTTTTCAATTTTGAAAAATCACTCCACTCAGCATGGTAGAATTTTGGTTTCTTTCAAGTTTTGGCCTCTTGGACTCATTTCCCTGATGATTTGGCTTTAAAATAGCTCAATTAATATTTTAAATTTTGTTACCATAGCAAGTTAGCATTACCTCAAGTTCCTTTTTTTCTTCTTAGCATTATCTAAAGTTAAAGTAGGAAGTGACATCAGAGCAGGTTAGTCTACGGAGTTAGTTAACCACATTGTACCAGGATTGTCCTCATTACTTTTTAAAAACAAGCTTTGGGGGTTGGGGATTTAGCTCAGTGGTAGAGCGCTTGCCTATCGAGCACAAGGTCCTGGGTTCAATCCTCAGCTCTGGCAAAACAACAACAACAACAAACCCCCAAAAAACAAGCTTTGAACTCACTGTGTGGCTCATTGCTTAGTTTGAATTCACAATTCTCCTCCCTTTTCTCTCCTAGTGTGGATTTGTAGGTGTGTGTCACCATGCCAAACTTGTATTAGTATATCTACATACATACATATGTACACACAGACAGAAAGGAGAGAGAGAGAGAGAGAGAGAGAGAGAGAGGGAGAGAGAGAGAGAGAGAGAGATGGACAATCTGATTCTAAAATGTGAAGGGAAAGGCAAAGATCCTAGACCATTAAAAAAATAAAAAAAGAGAGATTCCCTGTAGTTGGACTTTCTTTGTACTGCCAGTTCCCAAATAACTCGGAGATTTATATTAATTATGAAAGCTGGGCCTTAGCTTAGGCTTCTTCCCAACTAGCTCTTAAAACTTAAATTAACCCATTTATAACAATCTACATTCCGCCACATGGCTCTTTACTGCTGCTCAAGACCATGTATCCTACTTCCTCTGTGTCTGGCTGGTGAATCCTGCCTCTCTTCTTCCCAGAGTTCCTCTCTCTTCCTAGAAGTCCTGCCTATCCTCTCCTGACTAGCTATTGGCCGTTTAGGTCTTTATTAAACCAATCAGAAGGTGCCTTGGCAGAGACACATCTTTACAGTGTACAAAAAGATTACACCACAACAATTCTCTCTCCATTGCTAGGAAGACTCCTGGCTGCCCAGGGTAGGTTTTCTTGCATTCTGAAGATTGTAGAAAGTGGCAAATACAATATTTTATCTATCCCCAAACTGGCAACTGCTAATTGTTTGAACTGACAGCATATTTTGTTGTGGTGCAGTGTGTTTTTTCACCTTTAGCACAAGCTGTGGTCTCAATACCGAGCAGCCAGTATAAACAGCCCATTAACATCCCACTTTTCGTTTTGTTTTCTTTTTTTGGGGGGGGGGGGGGTCAAGACAGGGTTTCTCTGTAGCTTTGGAATCTGTCCTGGACTAGCTCTGTAGACCAGGCTGGCCTTGAACTTCAAGTGCTGGGATTACAGGCGTGCGCCATCACCGCCTGGCCTCATTTTGTTTTCATTATCTCTGTTTTGACACAGTTGAAAGTCCCGTAGTTGGCCCTGTTACTAACAGCCGTCACTGTCTCGTGCAGACCAGTATCATGTTTCACCATTTAACTATCCAGTAAAGTGAGTGGGGAAGAAAAAGAAGAAGTCTTACAGTAGCTCGTTTTTGTTGTGTCCAGGTAGGGTGCTGCCTTCAAGACATTGTGGCTGCAACATAGCCCAAGTAGCCTGAGGAGTCTGGGGTTCCCAGGGAAGAGCCCACATGTGGTCAGCTGGGTTTTGAGTGGTCGCCGAGTCATACGTGTGGGGCCAGCAGCAAGTGTTTGTCCACTAATGGACTTGGAGGCTCCTCGAAGCTTTGGGAGGAGTAGGGGCCATGTGACTAGGAGGCAGTAGTTGACATCGCTGCATGTATTCTTAAATCCTGCTGCTTTAATGACTGTTCCAAAGATTTTTCCCCTAGCTGGGCAAAACTTAGATTTGGACTAGTTATTTCGATGCAGAGTTAAAAAAAAAAAACAGGCCCAATGGCTCTTAACCTGTGGGTTGTGACCCCTTTGGGGGTGAAACGACCCTTTCACAGGGGTGCATATCAGATATTTACATTATAATTCTTAACAGTAGCTAAATTACAGTTATGAAGTAGCAACAAAACTAATTTTATGGTGTAGGGGCACCACAACATGAGGACTGTATTAAAGGCTTTCAGCATTAGGGAGGTTGAGAACCTCTGCTCTTGTCATTTTTAGTACTATTTATGGTAGAAAATGGGTTAAATGAGGGCATAGGCTGCCTTGCCTCAGCCTTGCTTCATGAAATCATTATTTTTGCTGTTGCTATTAGTTCTGTTACTGTGTCCCCAGGAGTCTAGTGAATTTTTATACAGAATGCTGGATCATGAAATAGTATTTGGAAGCTGAGAGTTTGAGATTTTTTTTTTTTTTTTTTGTTCACCAGTGAAATTTTGTTTTGGTAACACAAAATCGTAATAATTTGTCTCTATAACTGTGAGGATACTAGAGATGACAATTCAATAAACCCATGATCACTTCCTGTCAGCTCATTTTGTGTGCTAGGGATAAAATACTAACAGGACATAAGTTCTAGCTGCAGGCTAGGACTGAGGAGAAGAGTGGATACATAATGATGTTAGGATGTAAAAGCCAGTGCAGAAGGAGTAATGTGGTGGTGCATTGGTGTGTTTCTTATACACCAGGCATTTAAATGCAAACCTCCCGTCTGATGGGAGAGCAGTCTCAGCAGGAAAGGGCAGATGTGAAGCCCTGAGCTGGGCACGTGCTTAGGTATCCAAGTAGGCCTATCAAGCTGGAGGTGAAGGGACAAGAACAGAGGTGATGCTATAGGAAAGAAGTTAGGGTGCTCTGTTATAAATCATGGAGTCCTGAAGGGTCAGTTAGGGACTCTCTTCTAAATAAGGTGAGTAGCTACTGGTAGTCATAATCTTTATTTAAGTACTTTTCCTCTGGGAGTGGTGGCAGTTTTTTAATTCCATCATAGTGAGGTGTGGATTATGAGCTGGAGGCTCTCTTGGCTTCCATAGAGAATTCAACAGCTATAGATTTTGCTGTATTCAGTAATTCTTTTTTCTTTTGCTCTGTACCAACACATGCTAGGTCTTTGTTGTTTTTGGTTTGGGGTTTTAAAAGAGTGTCTTGCCATATAGCCCTGACCGGCCTGGAACTTTCTATGTCGACCAAGCTGGCATCACACTTGGAGTGGTTCTCTTGCCTCCCCCTTATGAGAGCTGAGCTACCCTAGGGCTCTTCTGACCTACCCAGATGGGGTAGTGGGCAGGCAAGCCAGGATACTCCAGCAGCCTTGGTTCCTGTCCCTCTGTGTGGCAGCAGCAGGTGGCAATTTCAGGCCCATGGAAACGGTGGCAGGTGTCGCCCTCTAGTGTTACAGTGCCCTGCCAGTCTTGTGTAGAGTGACCCTAACCTAGGCTGGCCATGGTATCAGAACCTTGGCTCCTGGCAGACACCAGTATTAAAGCTCCCCTGGGATCTGAGAACCTTTGCTCTGATACCTGTCAGCTTTCTGGAATTCCTGTGGCAAGTAGGGACTTCAGGTTCTCTTCATGTCTCTGCTGTCTCTCTCTCTTTTTTTTTTTTCACTTCCCTTCATGCCCTGGCTGCATTGGAATTGTTCAGTGCATCTATAGTTGACAGTTTGTCTTCTGTTGGGACAACATTCAGTGGAGAACTGGGGCCCATTAAGGGCTGTTCAGAGCTGGATGGTGGTAACACATGCCTTTAACCCCAGCACTTGGGAGGCAGAGGCAGGCAGATGTCTGTGAGTTCAAGGCCAGCCTGGTCTACAAAGAGTTCCAGGAAAGGCGCAAAGCTACACAGAGAAACCCTGTCTCAACCCCCCCCCCCCCCCCCCCCCAAAAAAAGGCTGTTCAGGAACTGGATGTGGCCTATGCAGGGACAGCTCAGGTGCAGCCCCCCTCCCCTCTCCCTCCCCCACACCAGGGATGTCAGTGGGTGTCTGCAGGTAGATCAGGCCTGGGTCACCCTATGTCTTCAGCCTTAGAGCAGCGGCTGCAGGGTCTCTGCAGCTTCTTCAGACAGCCTTGGCCCACTTAAATAAAGATTACTGTGGGGAGAACCTGTCTGGTCACCTGAGCCTTCACAAGTGAGTTGTTCGTGTCCAGCTCGTTTCTCATCCAATTCCAGGAATGAGAAAGAGCCTGGCATGGCGGCGCAAACTTTCAACCCCAGCATCTGGGAGGCAGAGGCAGGTGGATCTCTGAGTTCTGGTCTACAGAGTGAATTTCAGGACAGCCAGGGATACACAGAGAAACCCTGTCTCAAAAAGGGGAGAAGTAAGAAAATACACACAAGATAATTTATAGCAGTAATTCAGGAAATGTCATTGTCGAGAGTATAGATGTGGGCAACCGTGCTTTGTTATGCTATTTATTTATTTGCCCCCGCCACCGTGTGTGTGTGCCTGTGTGTGTGTGTGTGTGTGTGTGTGTGTGTGCCTGCCTGCCCATGTCTGTATGTGTGAGGGATAAGCACAGAGGTCAAAGCAAAACCCTGCTCCTCTTACCATACACCAAGATTATTAGGACATGGAAACTGGAAAGTAGGAAAATAATGGGGTACCAGGTCTACATATAAGAACTAGTGACTGTGAATGAACGGGCTTAATATGTTGTCTTGACTCAATTAATTTTAGTTTTTTTTTAGTTTGAGACAGGGTTTTTCTGTGTAGCCTTGGCTGTCCTAGAACTCACTCTGTAGACCAGGCTGGTCTCAAACTCATAGAGATCCACCTGCCTCTGCCTCCTGAGTGCTGGGATTCAAGGCGTGCCTAGCTTGACTTAATTTTTATGTTAAGTGTTTGTTGTTTTTTTCCAATAACCTGAACAATTTGAAGCTGTAGACTTGACTTTTTAAATGTACAGTGGATGTGGAAAGAGCAGTGTTTTAGTCTTCCAGACTGATGATTATCCTGTTCCCCGTGTCTTCAGAGACATCACGTACGAGATATCGGTGGAGGCCATTTCAGCAATGGTTGTCTTCCTTTCCTGCCAGCTCTTCCACAAGGAGGTTTTGCGACAGAGCATCAGTCACAAGTATTTGATGCAAGGCCCATGGTATGTTCAGTTTTACAAACCGCTGTGATTCCTGGCCCGTGATTTCTAGCATTGTCTTCTCAGCTGACATTTCTGTGGGTTTTGCTGTTGTTGTTATGCACACGACAGAAGGCCAGATTCTGGCTCTTGTCCACTCTATCCTGTCTGTCTTGTCCCCCGGATTCAGTACTGCCTCTAATTGTTGCCTTGCAGACTAGCTTGATGTCTTCTCTCTTTTTCTTCTCCTTTCTCTGTGAGCAGTTATATAGTCTTCTTTGCTTATTCAAACTGTTCCTGAATCATCTTCTTACTAGTTCCTTTAAATCTACAATTGTCCCTTAGTATCAGCAGGAAACCGACTAAGGATACCAAAACCTGCAAGACCCTAAAACATACAGTACATAACCTGGGTACATCCTCCTGTGTACTCTAGATCCTGTCTAGATGTGAACGCTTTGTAAATAACTGATATAATACATTGTTTGGAGTAAATACATAAATACATAAGGAGTAAAGCTGAGTATAGATAAGGTTTTTATTTTCCTGGATATTTTCAATTTGTGACTGCTGAAATAGTGGATACAGAATCTGAGGACGTGGTGCTCTGGCATCCGAAGGGCTGACTTCTGTGAACTGAGTCCTGCCACCTTGTTTAGACTATGCCAGCAGTGTCTCCACTGTGCTCCTTAGTGAGTATCTGTTTATTATACGCTAAACATGTGCTGGGCTGCGGGGCTGTGCCCCTTAGCAGACACTTAGGGATTATGACTAAAAGCACTTGGAGTACACACACAGCATCCTACCTTCTGTTGACATCATTTTCAAAAAGCTTTAAATCAAGCCAGTCCTTAAAATAAGTTAGTTTTGGTGAAGTCGTGCAGCAGTTCTGGGGACATGGCTGTGGGTAGAGTGTTTGCCCAGTGGCATGAGTGGAGGATGTGGCCAGCAGAGAAGAGTGTTGTCTTCACTGTGCTCCTCCCCCTGCCATGGTTGCCATGGTTACACCTGTAGCATCACCTCAGGCTCCCGCAGTGCCCTTTGGGTACGTCACACAAAGAAGAGACTCTGGTTTCCAAGGTCGGGGCTGCATCTGATGATCCTCTTCTTATTGGAAGAGACCCTGGGGTACCACAGGGCATTGAGCAGCAAGAGGCAAGCCAGTCTGTGGGTCTCTGACTGCAGAGCTACCAGGCTTGGTCATAGGAGCCCCAAACTTTCCTTCTGACCTAACCCTACAGGCTCCCCTGCCGAACACCATAGTGAGTTTTAGTTTCCATCATCTTCCTGCCCTACTGAGGAAGTAAACTCCAGTGTAAATTGCAGAGGAGACTAACCGTACTGGAACCTTAGCAGAACATTCGAAATTCCCTGACAGGAATGCGGAGATGCCTGTCTAAACCCTCTAACAGGGACAGGAGTACCCTGGCCTGGGGATGATGTCTGACTGAAAATTTATTTCTTACAGTACTAAAAGTTTAATTTATCATAGATGGAGAGGATGTTAGTAATCTCAATTTTCTAAATCCTAATGTCAAATACTTGAACTAGAATATTCTAATCCTGGTTCTTGTGGTTTATCTTAGAAGCCATGGTTATCAGTAATACATACAAGAATCTACAAGTGGACTAGAGATTTTAGAAATGACTTTGTCACCCATAATTGAATAACTGGAGTTTTATGCTTTAAAATGAGTCTTACTGTCATGTAGTTCTTGCATTTCCCTGCTGATTTTGTATTATAACCTTCCTTCGAGTGCCTGCTGTACTATATTATCCACTGAGTTTATAATTGCCTGCAATTCTATGTAAATTACAAATAAGGTGACAGGTGTTTGCACTGTGATGATTTGAGTCGTGGCTTCTGACGTGGTAAAAGGCAATGCTAAGGTCGAGGCTTGAGCCACGTGTTCAGTGATGTGCTGTGTTCCTTGGGTGGTATTAATGACGTGTACTCCTGTGTTGTTATGCAGGGTTAGGTGACTCTCGTGAACAGGAGTCTGATTGTTTTCTCTCCTTTCTGTATAGTCTTCCCTACACCAGCAAACTCGTGAAAACCTTACTTTACAACTTCATCAGACAAGAAAAGCCGCCTCCGCCCGGAACCCATGTTTTCCCGCCACAGTCGGATGGGGGAGGGCTGCTGTACGGACTGGCATCAGGAGTAGCGAGTAAGTCCTTCGGTCTCCCCATTCCCTACCTGCACACATTTTGTCTAATTAGGCCTAAGAAATCTGTTTGCTTGGCTGACACATTATCCACTCTGTTGGATCTGTGCAGCTGGCTAAATGTAAATACTGAAAGAGATTAGAATATTCATCCTTCCATTCTCTGTGGTGGATCATGTTAAGTGTATACAAATAACGAACAGAGTATTTAGCTGTAGAACATAATTTTTCAAGAAGGACGTTTATACGTAAATCTGCATATCGTACAAGTTCTGGCTGTGCAGTGAGTCAAGGTGAGCCATTGGAAGCTCTTTCCTCTTGTGTTGTAGGAGCGTCTTTCTGCTGAGAGTCTCTTTTGGTTAGGATTTCATTGTGTAATCTCAGTGCTTCGTTCAGTGACAAATGGGGAGGTTTAGAAGAGTTTGTAATGAGCTCTGCAGTGACGGTGTTGAGTTGCAGGTGTCCTAGCTGAGGACCCCCCCCCCCACATCCCCCCCCCCCCCCCCCCCCCCCGACCCAGGCACCATTTCTGCTGGAGACGCAGCCAGCACACAGTGCCTTCGGACCTCCCTTTTGAGAGTGGTGGCCCTGCCTGTGTGCGAACATGGCTGAGAACTTTGCCTTCATTTTAAAGAGAAGTGGCTTGACACCTGGGCAGTCTCCCGCCGGCAGGGAGCTCTTACTGGGCTTACTAAGTTAGTAGTATGTGGTGCAGAATTGCAGAGTGCTGGGTCCCACCGGAGTCCCCAATGGAAGATGGATGGCCATGGCACACCCTCCATGAACAGCCAGCAACATGGGACGGGAGGGGCCAGCACAGTGCAACAATCTACCTTACCATGAGGCTTGCAAGCTTCTCCGGAAAGAAAGCGGCAGCTTTGTTCTGTGATTTCAGCAGCTGATCAGTAGGCCATACTTCCTTGATTGGCCTGCCTTTGGTTTCTCCATTTGGCCTCCCTCACACCCTTATCTGTGGTGCTAAGGAGTCAGCCTAGAGTGTCATATTGCATTGTTTCTTCCTTTACTGCTCCCGACCCCCCAGCACCCTACTGACCCCCCAGCACCCTACTGTTTCCGGTGAGGAGTGGCGTGCAGCTCCCTTGTGACCTGAAGACAGCATGGGAATGTCTTTCCAGTCTCCTAGGAGGACTGAGCTGGTCTGTTAGGGTTTTCTTTCTTTCCATTTTCATCTAAGTGGTGTGGGTACTTGAAAAGTGGGTGTTTCCCAACATTCTAATATAATTAGAGATTTTTTCCCCTCCACGAAGCAAGTTCATTAATTGCTTTAAAACAGTGGTCATACCTGACAGTTTTTTTTTTTTTCAAGCAAATTTGTATACTGTTTTAAATTTTCCTTTCAGTGACGTGTTATATCAGGTGTCTTTGGTGTTACTAGTTTGCTAAGTGCCAACCAACTTGAATTTTAAAGTTTAGATCTACTAGCTAGCTGACATAATACTACAAGAAAGTGCCTTAACTCTTGTTTTCTTGCCCATTGAATGAGAAAGTTGGGATGGTGATCGCTAGACCATTTCTGAAGTAACTTTTAATAATCCTATAGTCCTTTTTTCATTGTCTTAAAAATTTAGTATTTCATTTAAGACATTAAAATACTTTTTTAAAAGAGATTTATTTATTTATCATGTGTACAATGTTCTGCCTGCATATATGGCTGCAGGCCAGAAGAGGGCACCAGATCTCATTACAGATGGTTGTGAGCCACCATGTGGTTGCTGGGTATTGAACTCAGGACCTTTGGAAGAGCAGTCAGTACTCTTAACTGCTGAGCCATCTGTCCAGCCCAAAATACTTTTTTTTTACTTTAAAATGTTTCGTTGAATATCAATTCATTGAGTATTATAAGTTAGATATTAAACAAAAACACAATTACAGGTTAAATATAATCACAGAGATGTTTTAAATAGAAACCCACCATGTAGGCTGGTTAGTTCCTTAGTGCCCTCTTTTAGAAATAAGTAGGTGAGAGAAAAAAAAAAGGCCTTCCATTCCCCCTTGAACGCTATAAAGACCAGCACGTTTGCATGCTCTTGAGATCAAATGGTAGGCCTAGGAGCCTTAGAAAAACTACAAGTGAAGCAAAAAAATCTAGAGTACTCCATTAAAATCTGAATTTCAGATAAGTTAATGAACATTTTTGAAAATGTAGTTTGTGTCAAATGCTGCCTGAAATTCGGTTAACTGGGTATAGATTTGTGGTTTTTAACATGCTATACCAACCACAAGGACATTTTGTCTAGTTCTTTTCCTAAATTTTCAGAAAGCTGTGTCTGCACAAGCGTGAGTGGACGTAGGTCGGCATGTGCACACAGCAGGCACTCCCCTCGGCTGCGGCCGGTGTCTCCGGCCCTGGCCACCAACTGTGGTTGCATTTCCCTGGAGATAGAAAGCATTTGCTTGGTTCCATTGTGTGCGTCGTATGCTTTCGAAAATTAATTTCCTTTGAAACCAAGTATCTCGTTTCAAAAACTCAAGTTTTGGGTAGTGGTTTTGTTGATGCCGTCAGAGGACGAGAGATGAGACCTCATATTAGAATTGGGTGCAGGTGAGTAGTGACTAGCCACCTACATGGGACCTTCTGAACCACCCAAGTCCTCCCCAGTTCTTCTTACTAACTACAAACGTCATTATTGTTTAACCTTTATCCTTGAGAATCTCTCTCTCTCTCTCTCTCTCTCTCTCTCTCTCTCTCTCTCTCTCTCACACACACACACACACACACACACACACACACACACACACACAAATGAAACACGATCATAACCTCTCACCTTTCCCCCCTCCAACTCTCCCAAAGTCTTCCCAACATGCCCCCCCCCCAACTTTGTGTCTTCACGTTCTTTCTTTTTTATAGCCCACTAGGTCTACTTAGTGCTGCCATGCTGTAGATGCTTCTACTTTTCAAATATTGGTAGTGAGTTGGTTCACTATTTTAAGATCTCAGGGGAAGCTTGGCCTTGGTCTGACTGCTGAGCCCAGGCTGTTGGGGGTGTTTTTCCCTTCATTATCGGCCCTTCCCTAGTTCTGAATATGAAAGCTGCCTGACTTACAAGGCTTTCTGGTGGGTGGTTTGAGACAGGGCCTTGCTGAGTGTCTCAGGCCGACCTCCAACTCACAGTCCTCCTGCCTCTGCTTGGTGAGTGCCTGGACAACAGGCACGCACCACCACACCTGGCTCCCAACACTACATCTGTGGATTGTCAGTAAATACTTGGACATGATGGAACACTAAAAGCTAATATTTAGCTGGAAATGATGACCATCTTATTGTAGTCCCAGAACTCAAGAGGCCGAGGCAAGGGAATTACCACTCATTTGAGGCCAGCCTGGGCTGCAGATATGAGACCCTGTCTCAGACAAGCCTCAGCAGCCATGACAACCCAGGCTAGTCCGCGTAGGTGCCGCAGACATCCAGACTTTGTCCCTCAGTGTATCCGTCACTTATCAACCCCTTCTGTTTGCCGTCATAGCTACTTTATAGATCTCATCCACTTGATTTCTCTCTTTTTGTGCTTTATTTTGTGCAGTTTCAAAGATGTGCAGAAGCAGAGAATGGTGGCATGAATTTTCATCATTTCCATCTACCTAAAATCCATCTTCTGGGTTGATCAGCATTTGCTGGTTTACGTTTTATCTCCTTCCTCAATTTAAGAAAGAAACCTTTTGTTTGGAAGTCAGTTTATACATGTAGAAACTGGTATAAAACAATATAAAAATCGGACTCTTCCTACCACACATTGTATTCTCTTTCATCCACAAATGCACCCCACTTTATCTCTGAGCCACTTGAAGGCAGGTTACCTACAGCATAGCCCTTCACTCCTTCAGGGGGTGTCTCTTGAGATCACAGTGTACTTGCGGCACGTTTAAAGAGGAGGGGATTGTTTTCAACTCATCGGGGTGATGGAAGAAGTCCTTATGAGGAGTCATTTCCTCTGTGTGTTGTACGCACGTTGAATTTTCAGGGCTTTTTAAATGATGATTTTACGCTAGCCCGGGCTGTGTTCGAACTCACTGTGTGGCCTACCGTGAGCTCACAGCGTTCTTTCTGCCTCAGCCTCTCAAGTGCTGGGTAACAGGTGTGAGCCACCACCGCAGCTTACAGTTAGGTTTTCTGTAGCTGCTTTGCCCTCAGTATCTCTCTCTCTTAACTTAGTGCCTGGTGTGGTGCGTCTCTGTGGACTCAGTCCCTGGAGTACTGCGTCTCTGTGGACTCAGTCCCTGGAGTACTGCACCTCTGTGGACTCAGTCCCTGGAGTACTGCACCTCTGTAGACTCAGTCCCTGGAGTACTGCATCTCTGTGGACTCAGTCCCTGGAGTACTGCTCAGCGTCTCTCTCTCTTAACTTAGTGCCTGGTGCGGTGTGTCTCTGTGGACTCAGTCCCTGGAGTACTGCGTCTCTGTGGACTCAGTCCCTGGAGTACTGCACCTCTGTGGACTCAGTCCCTGGAGTACTGAGTCCCTGTGGACTCAGTCCCTGGAGTACTGCGTCCCTGTGGACTCAGTCCCTGGAGTACTGCACCCCTGTGGACTCAGTCCCTGGAGTACTGCACCCCTGTGGACTCAGTCCCTGGAGTACTGCGTCCCTGTGGACTCAGTCCCTGGTGTAACACGTGCTTTTCTTCTTTCTGGAACATCCACTCGCACATCAAGCAGGTGCCAGGACAGCGTCTCCTCATAGGAAACATTCTGCAGGAACTGCCAACACTGTAAAGAAACCACTAGAGCTTTTGTTAGTTCGTTTGTTTCCTGCTGTGAAGAGACACTGTGACCACGGCAACTCTTATCAAGGAAAACTATTAGGGTGACTCGCCTACACTTTCAGAGGTCCGTCCATTGTCGTCATGGTGGGGGCATGGCGGTGTGCAGGCAGACATGGTGCTGGCTGCGTCTTGATCAGAAGGCAACAGGAAATGGATTGTGTCACTGGGCAGTATCTTGAGCATAGGAAACCCCAAAGCCCGTACCCACGGTGACACACTTCCTTCAACAAAGCCACACCTGCTAATAGTGCCACTCCCTGTGAGCTGACGGGGCCAGTTACGTTCACACCACCACATCTGTTATTGAGAGTAATGGCAATTCACATACAGATGTTTTAAAGCTTTTTTCAGATGTAGCAAGTGTAATTTCTTTCACTGAAAACTGGTTAGAATGAATTGCATGTTAATATACACTTTACTTTGTTATATCTATAATACATGCAGATAAACCTCTATTCATGGTTTTATAGTGCAAAAAAAAAATGATCTCTTCTTTGGCACGGTGCTGACAGCATAGACAAAGACTCAGTTGATGTGTCCCTGTTTTGGAATGAGTGCTACCATTTTAAAAAATTAATGTACTGTGTTAAATTTGCAGCTAATTTATCTTTTAAATCACAGAATTCTAGAATCACCTAACATACTTTTAAAACTGTTTGAAGTGGGGTTTGGTACTAACCCTGGACTTAGAGTGCTTCTCATATGGTTTCAGTATTGCTGATGAGGTGCAGCTCCCAAATCTGTTGTCAGGGCCCCTTGGGCCCATGCCAGGGGCTCAGCCAGCACTAGTAATTACTGAGAAAGTGCATTGTTTAGAGATGCACTGGTGGGTTTAGCTGAACTCATTCTCATGCATTTTCTCAGTGATGAGGCCTCGGTTTTTTTTGTTTGTTTGTTTTTTTGTTTTTTCTTTTTTGTGTGTGTGTGCATGCCCCTGTCTGTTTGCCTATGTATTTGTGTGTCTTTTTGTGTGTGCATGTAGAAGCCAGAGGAAGTGTTGGATGTCCTGGAGCTAGAGCTAATAGGTGTTGTGAGCCACCAGGTGCGGGTGCTGGGGACCAAACTCTGCTTCTCTAAAAGAGCAGCCAGTGCTGCTAACCACTGACCCACCTCTCCAGCTCCAGTTCCTGAGAGTTAAATCTCATTACTTGATTTAACACTGATAAATAGAGCTTTTGTTCAGGGTTTGTGAAGAATAAAAGAGACAATGTATAATGTCTAGTGGAAGTAGACATGGCCTTACCAATTATGAATCACTGTATTCTTGTAGGTTAGCCAGAAAACCCACAGCCGTCTTCATTCATCATATTTAAACTCGCTTAGCAGTTTATACATTAAAAAGCTAGCGATACATCATTTGAGGACCATGACCAGTTCTAAAGCATATAACAGCCCGCTCTCCTACTGCAGAGATACCCGGTGCCAGGTTATGTGCACGGACGGGTCTATATGTACATAACCATGCAGTGAATTCCACAGCAGCCTGACTCTCTCTGAGCTAGGAGACTTAGTTAGGGCCTCCTACAAAATGATAATTTTTCTGGAGAGTTATAAAAACAAAATATAGCATGCTACAATTTGTTCAGTAATTTAATATAGGTCAACATGGATCACAGGTTAAAATTAACGTCACACATTTATGTGCCGTTTGTTTACAGGAGAGTGAAAAGGGACTTGAGTCTGTGGCCTGCTTGTCCTTCAGGTTGTTCAGGCACTGTGTGCTGCCCTTCCTTTCTTCCCTCTGTCATGCACAGCTGTAGCTGAAAGTCCAGGTACACCCTGGTGGGGGTGGGGCACTTGCAGACCTCCCCCCACCCTGCCCACACTAGGTCACCAGCAGCTGTCTGAGGAAAGCTCTCCGGCAGAGATCGGAACTTACTATGACTTGCTGTTTTGCTATAGTGGCATTAATTTCTGTATTTTTCCTTCAAAGTTCTAGGCACCATGGGGTTTGAGAGATGGTTCAGTGGTTAGGATCACTTGCTGCTCTCCCAAAGGACCTAGATTTGAATCTCAGCATCCCCAAGGTGGCTCACAGTCATCTGTAACTCCAGTTTCAGGGCACAGACATACATAGAGACAGAACACCCATATATGTATAAAACTTTTTAAAGTTATAGGCATCGTGACTATAGTGACAGCAATTTATTATATCGTGGAACAATCTGAGCAAGACCTACACGTGGATAATTTAGTGCGTGCTTATTGAAGGAATGAAGCACAAAGGGGCAAAATGCCTGGAAGATCTATTCATTAGGTGAAATCAAGAAACACAGATGCAGAGCCACAGTGGGCAGATGGGGAGCCAATGAAAAGAAACAAGCAGAAATGCCACTTGCATCTTCTCGGGGAGTCGCCCTTTCCTTTTGGATGTGGGGAAGGAGTCTGCAAAGACAGTTTGGGACTAGCTATGTGCTAAACCACAAACTGTTCTTCCCTGTCGCAGACAGATTGAGTTCAGGACTGCTGAAGGCCAGGAGCTGAAGATCTCCTCTGTGGTGGGCCTCACACTGTTGTAATTGCCCACTGGGGTGGGCCCTGTGCTGTGGAGCAGGAGGACAGGGAGGGAGGATCGTAGCTGAGGGCACCTACTTTAGAGTCTGAACTTGAGTCCAGGTCTGCAGGGTGCTATAGTGTGAGTAAGAGCACAACCTCTATGGATTTGAATGCTTTACCTGCCACGCTGGGGGGATGCTAATGTTTGGGGAGCAAGCGTCTTTGGTAATTTGTGGGGGTCATCATTAGCTGTCATTTAACTTTCCTTCTTTCTGCTCACCATCCCTAACCTTGCCGTGGTGGTCTTTGAGCTTTATTGATTATCTGTGCCATCAACGTAATCTTTTAAAACTAACCTCTGGATTTAAGTGAATGGTTTATAAACTTTGTAGTGCTCTGTTTTGCTAATATATAAGACATGCGTGATGACGTTTTTTCGGAAGATGGGATTAATATAAATTTAAAGTGGTGCTATTAACAATAAAACTAGCTTTTGATATAAAATATTAGCAAAAAACAACAAGTTTTTAAGTGCTTACTAATTGTGGTGACTTCATAGTGTCATTTGTGTCCAGAGAAGCCCTGTCATGCAGGACTGTTTCTTGTTAATAAAGGTGGATAAGTCTAGTTTGAGGTCTTGGAAATGGATGGGAAACAGAAAACTGATCATATTTTCTTTATTTTTTAGCTTATAAAAAAGAGGACAAGGAGCCTCAGAGGGTAGTCAGAGGGTCAGCCCTGTAGTTTCTTGTGCCCTTGTGTTCACTTGTACTTAAATGACTAACCTTTTAAAATCGTTGCTTTCGGTTCGAGACATTTTTAGAAAAATGGTATGGTTCCATTGTTTTTAGATAGATTTTTGTGAGAGCTGGTTAAGCCTGGGCAACATTACAAACTCACTTAACCGCAGTGTGTTTCATTATGCTGGAAGAGAAGGAAAGAGTGGGAACACCACCCTCCTTGTGCATGGCAGGGCTCCCACTCTTCTCTCAGGAAACCTGGGGTACCACACAGTAATGACTTTCTGACAGAGGGACTGAGGGCGGGTGCCACCGTCAGCCTGGGTGATGCTTTCTGCTTCCGTGATCCTCGAGTAGGAGACAAGCCTCCTCACTCAGCCTGGTAGTGTCTGCATATGAACTTGCTTGTTGAATTGAGTGCTCTCAGAGCAGGTTTTTCAATCCCATGAGCACTTTCAGGCCCTTCCTAAGCCCCACATTCACCCGCTCCATATCACTCATTTACTGTGCATTGCATTCATTTGCTGATTGTTCATGTCTTGGTAACCTCTGAACTCATTACAAGTATCTGTTTGCATCTTCCCATTTCAAAGCATCTAGTTCTCAGTGCCTCTCAGGCCTCTTCTTATTTGTGCCTTATGGTAGCAATGGCATGGCAGCTGCCTTTGTTAAGGCCTGGTGCAGCACCCTCCAAAATGGAGGCTGGCTTCTGGCTGTTATGAGCATAATGGGAATGCTTTGGAAGAAACTCCAGCCTCCCTTCTCAGAATGTCCCTTTCAACCAGGGAGCAATAGTTACTCAGGGATCCTTCTACCTTTCCCCACCCGTTCTTACTGATCAGTGTAAATATACCACATTTTCTTTATCCATTCTTTGCTTGAGGACATCTAATTTCTGGCTATTATGAATAAAGCTGCTATGAAAAGAGTTAAGGACGTGTGTGGTGATATATTGTATATCATATAAAGCTTGCCTGAAGATCAGAGAACAGATTCAACATAGAGGCCAGGCAGTGATGATACTAGCACTCGGAAGGCAGAGATCCGTTTGGATCTCTGTGAGTTCAAAGCCACCCTGGACTGTATGAGATTGATTCAGTCTAGGAGAGAAACAGAGCCAGGCAGTGGTGGCACACGCCTTTAATCCCAGTACTTGAGATCTCATGCCTTTGTTGGAAACACACACCCCATTAATCCCAGCACTAGGAAGGAAGTGATGGCTGGGCGGAAAAAGGCATATAAGGAGTGAGGAGGCAGGAACTAGAAGAGCCCTTTCGGTGGAGGACTCAGAGGCTTTCAGTCAGAGGATTCGTGAAGACAGATCTCACCTTCCATGCGGCCTGAGGATTGGTGGAGATAGACAGGATCTTGCCTTTGATTCATCCTGAGGATTCGGTGGTGGTGAGAAATTTCTCTCACCACTTTGTCTCTCTGATCTTTCAGCATTTACCCCAGCATCTGGCTCTGGGTTTTTTATTGAAGACCATTTAAGATTATTGCAACACAAGTGTCCTTGTGGTATGATTGAACATCCTTTGGGTATATTCCCAAGAGTGGTATAGATGGGTCTTGAGGTAGATTGATTTCCAATTTTCTGATAAACCACCATATTGATTTCCACAGTGGTTGTACAAGTTTGCACTCCCACCAGCAATGGAGAAGTGTTCCCCTTTCTCCACATCCTCTCCAGCATGAGCTGTCATTTGTGTTTTGTTTTGTTTTTCCCCCCCGAGACAGGTTTCTCTGGTGTTTTGGTGCCTTTCCTGGATCTCACTTTGTAGACCAGGCTGGCCTCGAACTCACAGAGATCCACCTGGCTCTGCCTCTCAAGTGCTGAGATTAAAGGTGTGTGCCACCACTGTCTGGCATCATTTGTGTTTTTAATCTTAGCCATTCTGTCAGGTGTAAGATGGAATTTCAGGGTTGTTTTGATTTGTAGTCCCCTGATGACTAAGGATGTTAAACAGGAAAAGACTTTTTTAAGTGTAACACATGAATGAGAGTACAGGTAACTTAATATTTACCTCAATTAATTATCATAAAATGAACATACAGAGCTAAATCAAATGGTTCTAGTGTATCTATAATCTTTTCTTACTCGTTTTCCTAATGATTTTTCTTTCCACCAGCAAAGAAACCACAATCCTTATTTCTAAAACCACTGTTATTTATTTTTAATGAAGATACAAAGAATTGGGCTTCATCATGCCATCTTTACACATGCATATGAAGCTCTTTGTCCATATTTTTCTTCCTGCCAGTAACCTGATACTGCAGATTGGTTTTGCTCATGTTTGCGCTTTATATTCACAGACTCATGTGGAATGCATTTTGTATTTGTCCTTTCTTCTGTTTATTTGTAAAATCCACACTCTGGGTGAAGCATAGTCCCTTAATTTTTTATTGCAGTGTATTACCACATTTTGAGACCATTCTACATCTTATTCATTCTTTATGTTGTAATGTGTATTTGGTTTATATCTGAATTTGGCTGTTAGATAATGAGACCGAAAATAATTATGGTCTCTACTTTTCATGCTGGTCTTACCTCCTTATTTCCTTCAGCACAAGCCCTGACTGCAGCTTTGTTTCCTGGTGCTGTTTTTCTTTTCTAACTAGAGTCTGTATTTCTTTCTGCCCCACTTGCTTCTTTTCATTGCAGACCTGCATGAGGGTGATTACTAAGAACCATGCAGCAGAGTCAGTATTAAGCTGTCTTGACATCTCCTCTGCCAAAGAAATTAGGTATATTTAGTTTTAGGCAAGTTCTTGGGACAGGGTCAGAAAGCAGCCATATTCTTTGCCAAAATCTCACAGTAATGATCTTTAACCTACTTGGTAATATTGTTTCCCTCATGTGCTGGGCCTCCACGGTCTACATAGCTCTTAGCACCACTGTCTCAAGCGCCTACTAGGACAGCTCACTAAGTTCTTCTTACAGCATTCAACTGTTTTTCTAGTCCCAAGTGCCGAAGCCTTCCACATTCTTCCACCAGACACCGCGGTCAGGCTTGTCACATCAGTGTGCCTTTCTCAGAACCACTTCTTAGTTACTTTTCTGTGGCTGTATTAACACACAGTGACCAAGGCAACTCAGAGCTAAGGGTCCATCACTACCGCAGTGGGGAAGCTTGGCAGCAGGCAGACGTAATGACTAGTGCTGGAACCTGAGAGCGGAGTGTTCACATCTCAGCCACAAACAGGAAGCAGAGAGCGCACCCTCAGAATGACTCAAGTATTTGAACTATCCGAGTCTGCCCCGGTGACATTCTCCCCTGGCAAAGCCACACCTCCTAATCCTGCCCTGTCGGTCCGGGGCCCAAGTATTCAAATGCCCAATCTGTGAGAGACCAACCTCTCATTCAAACCAGCATGTATCTGTAGTTTGAGTTTTCCTGCCTGGCCCAGTCAGGACAAATCTCTCTTACCCACCAGTCCCACAGTCTCTCAGACCCAACCAAGAAAGCACACAAAAACTTACATTGTTTAGAAACTGTATGGCCGTGGCAGGCTTCTTGCTATCTGCTTCTTCTATCTTAAATTAAACCATTTCTGTTAGTCTATACTTTGCTACATGGCTCGTGGCTTACCAGTGTCTTTACATGTTGATTCTCCTGGCGGCAGCTGGCGGTGTCTCTCTCCAGCCTTCTACTTCCCAGAATTCTCTTCTCTCTTGTCCCGCCTATACTTCCTGCCTGGTCACTGGCCAATCAGAACTTTATTTACACAGAGCGCTATCCACAGCACGTATCCCTTTGTGAGTGATGTTTCCAAGTGAGCCAGGACTGAGAGCACTGCTGTCTATACAGGCAGCTCTGTAACTGTCTTCCCGCCGTCAAAATCTCCAGCGCACTAATTTCCTTCCCGGAAGTAGCAGGCTGTGGAAGTCCAGGAGTCTCCGGAACTTCCGAGTTCTCAGACCCTGCAGTCAACCTCCTGGAGATGCCTTTCCAGAGCCTGACCCACCGAGGCCCTGAGTGCAGGACTGACTCCCTTGGCTGCACACTTCCTTGTGACCCTCCTGCCACGTGCACCTTTCTCCTCATCAGGCTTTGCTTCCTCAGCCGCCTCCCCGGCTCATTTCACCTGCGGCTGTGTGACTCTGATTTGTGACTGTTCCACTGTTGGGCCCCAGGGCAGCTGAGTTGTGAGTAATAGATTTCCTCTCAAGATGGCACTTAGCTGCCACTCACTGACGCAGGGAACTCCTCTCCTCTGCTCACCCATCCCTCCTCACCTCCAGGAGGTACAGCTTCAGCTCGGCCTGCAGCTGGGTTTGAGGTCTGTGAGAACTGTGGGCTCGTGCTGGGACTGTCAGGGACTCCTCCAGGGTCTCCTGGCTGGCCCTTGCGATGAAGTCTGGGTTTCCTGACCCCACCGTGGAGCTGTCCAGCTGGAGCTGCATTGGGTGTGACTTGCTTCTTTTTGCTATTTGCCCATCATATTTTCCCTCTCGCCCCTTTCGTGAATTTCCAGTGCATCTTTTTCTCTTTGGAATACTGCCTACTTTTACTCATGGCAACACTTCTTCATGGATCCACAGAGGCAGCTTCCAGTCCACCTCTTCCCTGGAAGCTGCCAAACTAACTGCTTTTTAAGTGAAAGGTCCCCTTTTCCTTGATGGTTATTACATTCACAATGTTTCAGGTTGTCATACTTTGTGTGTTCATCACATTTGCATGAGAATACATATATCTGAGTTAAAACTTTAAAAATGGTATCAATAACAGATTCCTTTTTTAAACATTTATTTTCTTCCTTTCATTTGTTTGTTTATGTGTGTGTGTGTGTGTACACCTACAGAGGCCAGAAGAGTGTGTTAGGAGCAGTTGTGAGTTTTGGGGGCTCAGAAGTGAACCCTGAGAGCTCCTAACTGCTGAGCCATCTCTCCAACCCTGGATTTATTTATTTAGTTAACTTGAATTCTTTTTTACTTTTTGCTAGATTAATTTTACTTCAGAGCTTATTTGCAAGACCCAAGGAGTATAATTAAAAAGCACTGGGAACCTTCCTTAATTTGGCCTTAGGAACAGAAGGAAATATACTGTAACTTTCCTTTATTTTTCTGGTAAAGAGAATTTTCTCTTTTTCTCTTTGCCAACAGGAAAATGCAATTCCATTAAGGTTCTTGGGTCATAGATCAGAGGCTTGGATCTACAAAAAGTGAACTTTTGGAAGAAGTATGGTCCAGTGTCATGGGCCAGTTCAAACGACAATGTAGGCAATGACAAGCTGCCTCCTCGTCCCTCTGAGGAAAGGCAGCTGTGAGTGTGGTTACCAGAGACAGGAGAAAGGAAGAGGGGGAAGGAGAGAGGGAGGGAGAGGGAGGGAGGGAGAAAGGGGGGAAAGAGAGAGAGAGGCAGCAGTGAGTGCAGGTTACCAGAGACAGGAAGCAAAGAGGGAGTGTGTGTGTTTGTATACGTGTGTCTGCATGCATGTGTGTGTGTGTGTGTGTGTGTGTGTGTGTGTGTGTGTGTGTATGTATGTGTGTGTGTGTATATGTGTGTGCGTGTGCTCTGTGTGTGTGTGTGTGTGTATGTGTGTGCGTGTGCTGTGTGTGTGTGTGTGTGTGTGTGTGTGTGTGTGTGCGTGTGCTGTGTGTGTGTGTGTGTGTGTGTGTGTGTGTGTGTGTGTGTGTGTCCTCTTCTATAAGAAGCTCGGATTCCTGGGAACAATTTGAAAGTGTGAAGGGGGAGTGAAGAAGCCATCCTGAAGAGAATACGTATTTTCTTTGTGCAGTTCATCCAGGGAAAATTCGCTCATTTCTCCTTATAATGAAGAGGAACAGCTGTGAGGGAAATCCAAAAACAGCACTTAAATTTTATCTTGGAGAGCCTTTTGGGGTTATTTTTGTTGTGGGTTGAATTTTCTGGTTGTGTTTTCTTTGCCTACAATCCTGGTCCAAGCAGTGGTGACTACATTGGCAAACAGTCTTGGGACAAACCCGGGGTGGAAGGGAGTGACCTAAACTTCACAGATATGTTTTAGACAAACAACTAGGTCCAAAAGAAGAAATATTTTTGCTTCTGACTGTATTTTTAACTTTTTACTATTAAAGTTTTAAAACTACATTTATTTGTCTATCTGTGTGTCTATGTGTATGTATGTACATATCTATCTCTCTGGGTGTTTATCTCTCTGTCAGGCTTGGCAATAAGCACAGACAAAAATCCACCAAACCATCTCACGGCCCTCCACTTTCCTACACTGCTTTGATTTTTCTCAGCTGTGTCATGAATTGTACAGAGAAAAGCCCTGCATACATTGAACTTGTGATACATGGTTGTCAGTGGATGAGTTTTGCCCAGTTTCCTAATGAGAACTGGGGAGTACCCTATGTATCAGAAATACTCCTGCAGTAAACGGAGGGAGAGCTCTAGATGAGCCCCAGCTTTCTCTGCAGACACCGAGGCTTTACTGGGAACGTGGGCAGAGGCTCCCTTCACACTCCTGGAACCTCTGAAATTTGGGGGTGGGTGGGTTGTGCACCACCCTCATCAAAATCGTCAAAAGTTAATAGTTAGAACCACTGAAACGAGTTGTGGACGAAGCTAGAGGGGACGGGAGAGATGGCTAAGCAGTTAGACCCAGTTGGGTCCCAAGCACCCCGTCAGGTGGCTCACGAACGCCTGTAACGCTTCTTTAGGTGAGCCAACACTGGTTCCCAGCGGCACCTGCAGACATGTGTACACAGTCACAGGCTGATACACACATGTAAGCATCATTTAAATCTCTAAACAATTTAAAAGTTTGTGATGTGTAAGACCATAGTTTAGTAAGAAATGGCATATGTATCATGTAATATTTATATCAATATAAAAATTTTGGATTCATGTATGTGAGTATTTTGCCTGTACGTATGTGCATCCCATTCATGCTCCCTGCCTGTGGAGGCCAGAAGAGGGCCCCTGATGCCTTGAACTGGAGTTACAGACAGTTATGAGCTGCCACATGGGTGCATGGAATCAAACCCGGGTCCTCTGAGAGAACAGGTGCTCTTATCTGCTGAGCCATCTCTCATGCCCTCAACGGGCATAATATAAGATAGTTTCTATTGTATGTTCCATCAAAATGTAAAATACTAGAAAACAATAGATTTCTACATTGAACAGTAGTGAAAAGGATTAAAATTGCTTTCCATACCAAGTTCAGAGAAATAAAATTTATCAATTGCTTGTTTTTCTGTATAATATTCCAAGGACTTGTTAATGGTGTGACCTCTGCCCATTGTAATAAGTAACTTCAATCTTAGACATGTACAAAGATAAAGGTACAAAATCACTTACTTATATCACATAGATATAATCAATGATAACATGTTAGTGGGTTTTTGTCATCATCCCCCCCCCCCCCCAGACAAGATTTCTCTGTGTAGCCCTGGCTGTCCTGGAACTTGCTCTATAGACCATGTTGTCCCTGAACTCAGAGATCTGCCTGCCTCCTCCCAAGTTCAGGGTTAAAGGTGTGCACTCTACTGCCCAGCTTTCTAGTGTTTTTTTGTTTTTTGTTTTTTGTTTTTTGTTTTTTGGTTTTTTTGAGTTACAGACAGTTGTGCATCTTCATATGGTTGATGGACTGAACCCTGATGTTCTGCAAGAGCAGAAAGTGTCTTAACTTCTGAACCATCTCTCTAGCCTCTGTTGGTGAGGTTTACCTCCCAAATCATCAGCCAGCCTCCCTGCTTTCCCTCTGTCTTAGGGTTTCTGCTGCAGAGATCAAACACCATGACCAAAGAGCAAGTTGGAGAGGAAAGGGTTTGTTTGGCTTACACTTCCATATTGCTGTTCATCACTGAAGGAAGTCAGGACAGGATCTCAAACAAGGCAGGAAGCTGGAAACAAGAGCTGATGCAGAGGCCATGGAGGGGTGCTGCTTACTGGCTTGCTTCCCCTGGCTTGCTCAGTCTGTTTGCTTATAGAACCCAGGACTGGGCTGGAGAGATGGCTCAACAGTTAAGAGTATTCACTGGTCTTCCAGAGGACCTGGGTTCAATTCCCAGCACCCACATGGCAGCTCACACCTGTCTGTAACTCCAAGGTCTGACACCCTCACACAGACATACATGCAGGCAAAACACCAATGCACACATAATAAAAATAAATTACTTTAAAAAAAAAAAGAACCCAGGACTAGCAGCCCAGGGATGGCACCACCTACAATGGGCTCCCCCATTGATCATTAATGCCCCACGGGCTTGCTTATAGCCAGATCTTTTGGAGACATTTTCTCAGTGGGCGTTCCTTCCTTTCTGATGACTCTAGTTGTATGTCAGATTGACATAAGATCAGCCAGCACACTCTCCCTGACTCCAACCCCTTCTCCTACATCTTACTCCCCAACTTCTGCCAAGTCTTCCCCTCCCCCTCCCTGCCTCCTTTCCTCCTTTTAAAACTTGTTTGTTTAAATAAAAACTTCAGGGCTGTATCCTCAGCTCCACCGTGTATTGCATCACGTTTTCTGAGTTGGTAACCAGGAATTTCCCTCCTCCTGCTGCCATCCTTGCTGGTTGGTACTTGCTAAGTTCCCTTAGAGTATGTCTGTGTTATGAGTGATACTCTAGAAAGCCAGTGACTGGGAATGACCTTCATCTGCACCCTTCTCCATGACCTGGTGTGACCAGCTCAGCAGTGACCCTGGGACTTGTTGTTGTATACAAGTGTGGTTTTGTGGTTTGCCTTTTTTTTACTCAGTGATATTTGAATAAGAGTTTTCTATGTCCCACATAGTGATATACCAACAAGTCTAAATTCCACTATTTTTAGTATTTTTTCACTTTATTATTATTATTGTGGTTTTTTTTTTCGAGACAGGGTTTCTCTGTAGCTTTGGAGCCTGTCCTGGACTAGCTCTGTAGACCAGGCTGGTCTCGAACACACAGAGATCCACTTGCCTCTGCCTCCTGAGTGCTGGGATTACAGGTGTGCACCACCACCACCCAGCTTTTTTCACATTTTTAACATAAAATTTTTGGAAATTTTTTTCCTTTTCCCCAACTCTTTCCAAATCCTCCCCACCTCTGTACCCACCCAACTTTATATTACTTCTTCACCTCCTCACAAAAACAAAAAACTTAAAACCAAAACACAAATAAAAATCAAAACAAAGGAACACAAGACCAATAAGAAAAAAAAAATGCCCAAAACAAAACAAAAAAGCCTCAGATAAACCACTGGGTTAGTTTTGTGCTGGACAATACTCCTGAGTGTGGGGTCTGCCCTGGAGTCTGGGTGCTATACCCAACGACACTCCACTCTAGAAAGCTGATTCCCCTTTGCCCATTGGTGTCCACTACACATAGCTTCTTGGTTAGGGGTAATACCCAGTATCCACTTCCCCTCCTGGTGCCAGGACCCTGTCTGGCTTGAATCTGTGCCGGTCTTGTGTGCACTGCCACAGTCCCAGTTCACATGTGCGCTGGTCCTCGTGTCTGGAAGATACCTTCCTCGGTGTTCTATCATCTGTCACCTCTGCCTCTTAGACTCTTGCCACCTTCTCTTCTGCATAGCTCCCTGAGCCTTGAGGGGAAGGGAGGGCTTTGATGAAAACATCCTGTTTAGGACAGAGTGCTCTAAAGTCTGTCGCTCTCTGCACATTGTCCTGTCATGAGTCTGTGCAAGAAGATTCTCTGATGTTGAGGCACTGATCTGTTCATATAGTATGCCATTAGGAGTCTTTTTATTGTTACGTTCTTAGCAGAATAGTAGGGTTAGGTTTTCACCCAGGCCCAGGACGTACCTAGTTTCAGGTTCTTGCCACTTTAGTTAAATGTCACATATGGGTTCCATCTTATGCAGAGGCCTTTAGATCCGATCAAAAAGTGATTGGTTTCTTCTGTACATGTGTGCAACTGTTGCACCAGTGTATCTTGCGGGAAGGTCACTGTTGTTTGTAGGTTACAGGGTTTGTACCAGGATGCTGTGTATGACGACCTTTCTCCTCCAGTAGCATGCCGAGTACCTTCAGCACCATAAATACTAGTCAGCAGGGGTGAAGCTTCTAAAGTCAGGTACTGACTAACATAAAAACATCCCTGTGTTTGATGACATAAGTGTTATCTTCAGCAATAGAGCCTTGCTATCAGGTGTGGAGAACAGAAATAGCCTTGGCCATACGTAGCCTCTGAGGTTTGGGAGATTCTCTGGGATTCGTTCGGGCAACATTTTCTGGCAGTGGAAGTTTCACTCGGTGTCATGGTGTCTAGAAGGCATTGTCGGTGTCATGGTGTCTAGAAGGCATTGTCTCCCCTATTATTAGACAGTTTTACTTCAATCACCTTCATATGGATCTTGGCTTTTCTGACCGGTGTAAGATGAAATCTCCAAGTAGTTTTAATTTGTATTTCTCTGATGGCTAAAGCTGTTAACACTTCTTTTAAGTGCTTCTCAGTCACTTGAGTTTCATCTGTTGAGAATTCTGTTTAGAAATGTACCCAATTTTAATTAGTTTTTTATGTCTGTTTTGTTGTTGTTCTTTATATACCTTAGAGATTAACCCTTTATTGGATATGCAATTGGTAAAGATCTTTCGCATTATGTAGCCTGCCACTTTCAAATGATGTTCAAATGATGGTGTCCTTTGTTATACAAAAGCTTTTCCATTTCATGAGGTCCCACCTATTAATTGTTGTTTTTAGTGCCTGTGCTATTGGTGTTCTGTTCAGCAAATCGTTTCCTGTGCCAGTGAGTTCAAGGCTAGTCCTCACTTTCTCTTCTATCGGGTTCAAGATATCTAGTTGTTTGTTTGTTTGTTTGTTTGTTTGTTTTAAAGATTTATTTATTATGTATACAATGTTGTGCCTGCACACCAGAAGAGGGCACCAGATTTCATTACAGATGGTTTCGAGCCACCATGTGGTTGCTGGGAATTGAACTCAGGACCTCTGGAAGAATAGCCAGTGCTCTTAACCACTGAGCCATCTCTTCAGCCCAAGATATCTAGTTTTATGTTGAGGTCCTTGATCCGTTTGGAATTGAGTTTTGTATAGGGTGATAGGTATGTATTTATTTTCATTCTTTTCATGTACCCATCCGTTACATTTGACAGGCACCACTTGTTGGATGTGCTGTCTTTTCTGTAGGGTGGAATTTTGTCCTCTTTGTTAAAAACCAAGTGTCCGTAGGTGTGTAGAATGTGTGGGTCTTCATGGTGATCCATTGGTCAGCATGTCTGTTTTAGGCCAATACCATGCTGTTGGTTTGTTACTATTTTTCCTATTATAGCTGCGTGACACACCTTGAAATCTGGGGGGGTGGTACTCTAGTTTCAGGGGATCTGGTGCCCTCTTCTGGTCTCCATGGACACCTGCATGCACACACACATTTGCATGCACATACAAACAGTCAGACTGACAGACACAAACAAACAAATAATAGAGGAAATCATTTTTAAATTAAGTGTCCTTAGCTGTGTGGGTTCGTGCCTTGGCCTTCTGTTCTCTTCCATTGATCTTCCAGTGTGTTTTTGTGCCGGTATTCCAGTTTTTATTACTGTGTCTCCATAGTACAAATTGTCATCAGGGTGCCCTCCAGTGCCACTCTTTGCTCGGAGTTTCTTTGCCTGTCTTTGGCTATCTGAGGTCTTTTATGCTTCTAAAAAGAGCCATTTCCACATGGTTGATCTTCCGCTCCCTGTGCTTGAGGAATCTTTCCATCTTCTAGTGTCTTCTCCTATTTCTGTCTGGAGTATTTTAAAGTTTTGTTACAGAAGTCATTCACTTTGGTTAGGTTTATTCCAAGGTATTTTGTTTTTCATGACAATTCTGAAGGGATTGTTTCTCTGTTTTGTTCTTCAGCATGTTGGTTGGTTGTAGCCAGAGACCTTCTCTCCAGCCCCCGCCAAGCCCTGTTAGTCTGACAACCTTCTTATAAAATAAACACATAGATGCTTATATTATTTAAACTGCTTGGCCATTAGCTCAGGCCTACCATTTTCTAGCTCTTACTCTTATATTCAGCCTATTTCTATTAATCTATGCTTTGCCACGTGGCTCGTGGATTACCGGTACCTTACATCTTGTCATGGCAGCTGCTGGCAGTCTCTCTCCTCTGCTTCTCTCTTCTCCCAATTCTCCTCTCTCTTAGTCCTGCCTATACTTCCTGCCTGGCTACTGACCAATCAGTGTTTTATTTGTACAGAGCGATATCCACAGCAAAAATAAGGACAGTATAGATTTTGTGTGCTAACTTTGTATCCTGCTGCTTGGCTGCAAGTGTTTATTAATTGTAAGAGTTTTATGTGTGGAATACCATCGTTTGCAAAGAAAACCACTTTGACTTCTTCCTAAAACCCTTCTTTTAATTCCATGCATTTTATTCTTCATGGTGATTTCTGCCAGGAAAAAAAATATGTTATATTATATATATATTATTTATATTATATATATAACATAGATAAGTAGCTTGGGTGATAATTTTTAAGTTTACTCAGTTTTCCTGCAAGTTGCTTTATTTTTATTTTATTTTTGATAGTATAATATAATTACATTTCTCCCTTCCTTTTTCTCCCTCCAAACCCTCCCATATACCATCCCTGCTCTCCTTCAAATCTTTTTTCACTAATTGTTATTGGATGCAAATATGTATACACACATATTCCTAATGTAACCTGCTCAGTCCGTATAATGTGAGTTGTATGCATGTTTTCAGGGCTGACTGTTTGACAATGGCTGATCGATCGGCATGCTCTTCCCTGGGGAACAGCACCTCTCCTGCTGCCAGCCTTCCTCAGTGTTCTAGTTCTTTGTGTAGGGCTGAGGCCTCGTGAGCTTTTCCCTCTCTACCTTGACTTGTCCATGGCTGTTGTCCTGTTCAGCTCATGGTAGGTGGTCATGGTGGTGAGACTTTATGGGTGTAGCTTCTGATAAGTTAGGAGACATGATCTGACAGCAAACTCTTTGATTCTCTGGTTCTTATGGTCTTTCTGTCTCCCACTTCCACACTGTTTCCTGAGCCTTAGGTGTGGGAATGTTCTTTAGATGTATCTGATGGGGCTGGGCTCCACAACTCTGCATTTGATTGGCTGTGGTTTTCTGTGGTCTCCATCTGTTGCAAAGAAAAGTTTCCTTGATGAAGGATGAAGACTACACTTGTCTGTGGGATAAGGACAAATATTTATAGATTGTTGTTAGGGATTATGCTGTTTTAGTACATTAGTGGTTGTAGATTCTCCTCCAATAGCCATAACTTCACTAGCACTGAGTAGTTAACTAGGTTTCCAGTACCAGGCATGGTCTTCCTCTTGTTGAGTAGGTCTTAAGTCCAACTAGAGATCTGTTGGTTACTGCCAAGGTGTGTGTGTGCCACTACTGTACTCTTAGGGTTATTGTGCCATGCTGGTTGTTGATGTAGTTCATGGCCTGGGTAGGACCGTTGGTTGCCTCCCTCCTTTGGAAGCTTGAATGGTGCCTTCTGGTACCATGAAAGTTAGTCCTCGGGGAGGGGCATTCAGGAAAAAGTCAGTGAGAATTGCCAAATATTCTCTAAAAAATCCAGTATCAGTTGGTCTCTTACTGTGGTTAATTAGTATGTGTGCATACTTTTTAAAAACAATATTGGATGTTATCTTTAAATTTTTTCATTCTTGTTGGGCATGCCATATGCCTATAATTTCAGTAATCCAAATACTGAGGCAGGCAGATCCTGAGTTCAAGGCTGGGCTAGGCTGCATGATGAGACCCTGTTTACCAAAACAAACAAAAACGACCAAAATAAAAACTTCTGTTCTGCCAGGTGGTGGTGGTACACGCCTTTGATCCCAGCACTCGGGAGGCAGAGGCAGGTGGATCTCTGTGAGTTCGAGGCCAGCCTGGTCTCCAAAACGAGTTCCAGGAAAGGCACAAAGCTACACAGAGAAACCCTGTTTCGAAAAACCAACCAACCAACCAACCAAACAAACAAAAAAACCAAAACCCAAAGAAACTTCTGTTCTTATGAATGATCCATCACATATAGATTGCTTTTCACTTACGTGTTCTTATTTTGTTTTTCCTCCTGACATAGATTTTTTTACACCATTTTCTTATATATGTTATGAATTTTTCTTCTCATTTATTACCTGTCTTGTAACTTTCTGCTGGATTTCATTTCATAATAGTATTTAATTTTAATTATATTACTATTATTTTTATATCCTTTTCATTTTGCTTCTTGTATAAGAAAACCCTTCCTTGCAGGTGGTAGCCCATGCCTACAATCTTAGTATTGGGGAGCTGAGGCAGGAGGATCATGAGTGATCAAAGCCAGCTACACAGAGATACTCTGTCTGAAAACAAATGAGTTTTTTGTTAGTTTTGCTTTTTCAGACCACGTATTATGTAGCCCAGGCTGGTCTTGAACTCTTGATCCTGCTTTCCTGCCTCAGCTTCCTGAGTGTTGGGCTTACACGTGTGCACCACCACACCAGGCTTACACACACATACTTCTTTAACTAAACAGTGGGTAAGTGGTTACACTTTAGTGTTCCGGGGACATTTATAAGTTTTGTTATATTTTTTGCTCACTGGTTTGAAGAAATATTTCCAAGTTATTTTTACAAAGCCACTATTACCTGATATCACACAAAGATCCACAAATCCATGTACCAAAATCAGTTCTTTTGATACTTTTGTCTACTCTGCTGCAAAATCCATCTTTTTGAAATGATTTTGGCTTTTATAGAAATGTTGCTGTGTGAATGGAGCATCCCCTTGAGACTAGTCTCTGAAGTATTTCCCTTGTTTTCTATGTAGTAATGTCTTATTTCACTGTGTTACTCAGTATCATGTCAGTTCCTGTTAGTATTTGTATAGATGTTGTGTTGAATTTCAGATTCTCTTATTGGCAGACTTGACACTTCTGCAGTACCATCTTCTTATTCAGAAATGTTTCCACTTTAATCCAGATTTCCCGTGGCCTTGTCAAGTTTAGTGGCTGTCAGCCCAAACATCTTGTATATTTTAGGGTCATTGTTAAACATTTTTTTTACACTTCTTTACTTACGTGTGTGCACCTGAACACACGGTTATGTGGAGTTCAGAGGACAGCTTGATGCTAGTTGGTTCTCTCCGCTCGATGGGCCTAGAGATCAAACTCAGGTCATCAGGCTTGGCAGCAAGTTCCTTGCCCTGCTGAGCCATCTTGCTGGCTTTGTATTTCTGAACAGTGTATCTGTTACTATTATAATTGGAATTAAGTCTATTTTTCATTGCTTATTACTTGTGTATAAGAAAGCTTTAATGAAAGTAAACATTTGTTGCTATATATTATTATTCACAATGACGCATTTCATAAAGACATTTTCATATACAGATATTTCATGGACTTTAACCAAGTCAACCCCTATACCCTGCCCTTTCTCCCTCCCCTCTTCTCATTGTTCTTATCCATCCCCCCAAACAATCTGAATTCTACTCTCATGTTCCATATACATTTGTGGTTTTTCTACACCTATATAAAACTTGGAATCCTTCAGTGAGAGAAAGCATGCTATATTTGTCTTTCTGAGTCTGATTTCCTTTCCTAATATGATGATCTCCGCTTGCATCCATTTTCCTGCAAGTGATATTATCCTGTTTTTCATGGCTGGATAGAACTCCATTGTCTAGAGATACCTCATTTTCTTTATTTTTCCATTGATTCCATGTCTTGACCCTTGAGTACAGCTAGAAAGAGATGTGCGAGTGTCTCTCTGGTGTGTTGATCTGGAGTCCTTTGTTGTCTACTCCAGAGTGATGTAGCTTGGCCGTGGAGGTCCATACTGACTGCCGGGTGGTTGGACTAATTCCCAATCCCACCACAGTGTGCAAGACCGTTCCCCTGTATCCCTGCCACCATTTGCTGCTGCTTGTTTTCTTAGTGGCAGCTCTTCTGACTGAAGTAAGGTGGAGTCTTTGATTCTTTGTAATAGAGCTCGTCCAGCACCCATTAGCTATAAAGTACATTTATAATGGAGTGAGTGCCACAGCAGCTTTGTCCACGGGGATAATATTAACATGTAATTTTACTGCGTCTAGGAGTTATGTTTAAAACTTATAACAAACTGGTGAAAATAATTGTAATGATACTGTAAGCTCAGATATTCAAAATATCTCATTTCAACATGGAAACACACTAGTACGACATTATACATCCTTTGGGGGTTTGGGGTGTGCATGTGGATAGTCTATAGGAGAATCATCAAATAATGAATTTGTTTTGTTTTGAACTAAAACAGTATTTTGGAGTTTTAAGCATAAACCTGCAGACTGCTCGACATTATCGGCGGTGCAGCCCTAACTATGTGTTTTCTCCTCAAGCTGGTCTCTGGAGTGTCTTCACGCTAGGCGGGGCGAGCAGTAAAGCAGCTGCCTCTCCAGAGCTTACTTCCCCTCTGGCCAACCAGAGCCTCCTGCTTCTGCTGGTGCTGGTGAACCTGACTGACACTCCAGACACACCAAACCCCTACAGACAAGCCGTCACATCCTTTAAGAACACACAAGGTTTGTGCTGTTTCCTTTGACCCTCTCTAGTCTGTTTACCACTGTATGTTTCTAGAGATGAGTGTCGATTAGAAAAACTTGGAGTGTGTTTTCCTTACCAGACACCCAACAGTCCTTGTATGGCCAATATTCTGGGGTATTCTAGTTTAATTCCAGTAAAATACTCTGACCAAACCAAACTTGGAGAGAAAAGGGTGTATTTGGCCTACTCTTCCGGGTCACAATTCATCATGGAGGAAAGTCAGGACAGGAGCTCAAGGCAGGAGCCATGAAGCCAGCATTGCATGCTAGCTTGTTCTCTGGTTCATCCTGGCTCACTCAGGCTCACAGCTTATTAGTTTTCTTAAACTTTCCAGAACCACCTGCTTAGGTATGGTGCCACTCACAGTGGACTGGACTCTTCGGCACCAGTTAATAGTAAAGATAGTTCCCCACAGTTATGTATGTCCACAGACCATTCTGATGTAGGCACTTCTTCACTCTCTAGATACTATATTCTCAGATGACTCTAGGCCGCATCAAGTTGATAATTAGAGCTAGGTAGGACATGGGGTCTCTTATTGCAGATTCATGCAGTGGCCTCTCAGGGCCTCCTTGCAGTAACTGCAACCTTGTCACACATTGCCTGGCCTGTCTAGAGCCATGAGTATGTGGTTATGAGTACCATGGCCTTGGCAGTGCTTCGCTCATGTTTACACATCCAGCACAGTGTGGCTAAGCTCTACTGCCAGCTCAGGAGGGAGCCTGGACGCCTTGGACTGCAGTTTCATTGGCCTTTGGGCTGATGCTAGATGGTTGTTTTTGAGCAGAGAACTCCTCCCGTGGTGTTCTAGTTTAAGCTCTCTCCTTTCAAATGAATTTGCATGTTCACAAGTAGGAGTCTTTGGTGGGTGGGTCTTGCCCTCAAGCCAACCTTCCTGCTGTCCAGGTGTGGGGCAGGCACTAAGGTCTTTAACAATGACGGATAATTTGTCCTCTGTGCTCTTCTTGTGAAACTTCAGACTTACACGCTTTCCTCCTGAAAGGTCATATTTTCCCTTCTCTTTCCCCTCCACTCTTTGCTCTCTCACTGTGGACATGGATGAGAGCAGTGAGCAATAACCTAGCCACAGCTGAAATGCTATAGTGTCTTGAAATTGTCTCTGTCAAACAAATTAATCCATTATCTTTCAATTCAGCATCACTCAGGAGTTGAGGTGCTCAGTAAGTACAAGCAATTGATGTAAAAGCAGGAGAGGCTAAGTTCATATCAGAACCCGTGCAAACCCAAGGCACAGGTGTGTCTGTAGCTCCAGCGCTGCAGGTGGAGAGGCAAATCCAGGGCTTCCTAGCCAGCCTTGCAGAAATAACTAGCTTCACCCTCTCTCAGAAAATATGGTAGAGAGCAGTAGAGGAAGGTACCCAGAGTCTTCTCTGGCCTCCACATGCATGTGTGTATGCGCGCGCGCGCGCGCACACACACACTCACACACTCACACTCATACTTATGCATGTGCTCTCTCTCTCTCTCTCTTACACATACACACGTTTAAACTGATTAATCAGTTAATTAATTTACCTTCACTCAGGTTCTTAAGATGGCTGATCTATGATTTAGACTTCTTATCATTTAGAAACTTTAGTGTCTTAGCAGTTGTAGTCAATTACCGTTCAAGTTTTAGTTTTTTAAAGATTGGTTTTATTTATTTTTAAACATGTGTGTATGTGTTTGTCTTTATGTGGTTATGGGCTTGAGTGCATCAGGTACCGCAGAAGCCGGAAGGTGGAGTTAACACATGGTTGTGAGCCGCAGTGTGGGTGCAGGGAACCAAACAGTTCCTCCGCCAAAGCAGTTTGCAACACTGAGCCTTCTCTCCAATCCCTTCAATTTTCATTTAAATAAAACTTTTATAGAAGTTTTATGGCAGTTGCCTTAAGCTTGCTGTATTTCATATATTGATTTTTCTTTTATTTTAAAACTAGCTAAGTTATATGTTATTTTAGCCATTTTCCTTAAAAATACTAATTTTAGTGAGTGCATCAGCCATGGGCTACTTATTTGAAGACCCTTAACTATTATGTATAAATACACTACTCGGAAGTCCTCACACGCTCTTTTTATACATTTTCCTGCTTCTTTTCTGTATTTTAGACAGCAGTCCTTTCCCATCGTCAGTTCCACATGCCTTCCAGATTAACTTTAACAGTTTGTACACAGCCCTGTGTGAACAGCAGACGTCTGACCAAGCCACGCTCCTCTTGTACACTCTGCTCCATCAGAATAGCAATGTCAGGACGTACATGCTGGCTCGGACAGATATGGAAAATCTTGTAAGTATCCCAAGAAACATGCCATGTGTGTCTTGCAACATTACAAAGAGTGACTTCTTTTCTTTTCCAAGAGGGTAAGAGTGCTCGCCTGATGGGAGATGTCACCAGTATAGACAGAGGGTCTGCACTTTGTCAACACAGCAGAACTGAGTGAACAGCAGTCTCAGTGAGTGTGGCACAGCCCCGGCCTTGAGGTCTTTAGAAGCTACCTGTTGCCCAGGGTTCCCTCCGAGCAGGTGGCCTACGAAGCATCCTCTGTAACCGTCAAGGACATTTCATTTCTTCTCGCTCCTTCTAGCTGATGTGTCCTGTCCTCGGGGTTCATGTAATTTTCTTGATTGCCACACATTGCTGCTGACAGTGACGCAAGCAAGGTGATTGTTCCAGCTTAGGCCCCAGAGTCCAGCCTTCTCACAGCCTAGATGCCCGTGCCCTCCAAATGCAACTCCTGGACTGGTAGTCATTTTCAGGCACCTGGCCAGACACCACGAAAAGGTCCACCCATGGATAAAATCAGTTCCACAATCTGTCTTGGCAGACAGCTCTCCTTAGCAATCCATGATTTCCACTGGAGCTAATGTTCACCCTCAGTGTCTCACCAAAGCGAAGAGTAGGCTGCCATACCAGGGTACCCTTGAAATACTGTGAACTGCCGCTGCACTCATTGACCCATGTCCCCTCAGCCTCAGGCTCTACGGGTCAAGCAGCTTCCCCAGCATCTGGTAGCTTCTTTTATTGGTTTTAAATACTATGTAAATGCTGAAGAAGCATAAAATGTAGCATTTTTAGCATATTCCTTATCACAATGACATTAAGAACAAAAAGTGTGATGAGTAAAATTCTGTCTCCACACCAGAACGGTGTGGAAAACAGTGGCTTAAATGGCATAATACTATGTGAAAGTCTGATGGGAGTGGGGAGCATAGAGGTGGTTGTGTATGAGGAGTTCTGGGGGAATTTTGGCAATCAGCAGGAAGCCTGGGCATGGCGCGTAGGCCACCCATAGAGGCTCCTGCAGTAATAGTTCCTTTGATCATTGGGTGGATGTTACAGTCTGTTCTAGTTAGAGTTACCATGGCTGTGACGAAACACCATGACCAAAAGCAGCTTGGAGAAGGAAGGGTTTATTTCACTTACACTTCCAGGTGACAGTCCATCATTGAGGGAAGTCAGGACAGGAACTCAAACAGGGCAGGAACCTGGAGGCAGGAGCTGATGCAGAGTTCAGGGAGGAGTGCTGCTTACTGGCTTGCTCAGCCTGCTCTTTTTATAGAACCCAGGTCCACCAGCCCAGGGGTGGTCCCACCCACAGTGGACTAGGCCCTCCCCCATTAATCACTAATGAAGAAAATGCCCTACAGGCTTACCTACAGCTGCATCTTTTTTTTAAAAAAATAATTTATTTTTATGTGCATTGGTATTTTGCCTGCATGTATGAGGATGCCAGATCCCCTAGAACTGGTGCTACAGGCAGTTGTGAGCTGCCATGTGGGTGCTAGGAACTAAACCCAGGTCTTCTGGAAGAACAGCCAGTGTGCTTAACCACTGAACCATCTCTCCAGCCCCTACAGCTGCATCTTAAGGAGGCATTTTCTCAATCAGGGGTCTCTCCTCTCTGATGACTCCAGCTTGTGCCAAGTTGACACAAAACTAGCCAGCACAGCCTGAATCCGAAGTGCCCTCCACATTATGATTTAAAGACTCGGTAGCAACAGCAGCCTGTGGGGGCCTTTTCAAGTTCCTGTAGCAGAGGAAGCCTGGCTGGTAGAAGTAGTTGGCTCTTGAAGGCTGTACCCGCTCCTTCTTGAGGTCCGAGGGCTCTGTTTCCTGGTTTGTACCTTGTAAGGAGTCTTCTACTTTTACCCCCAGTGCTATAACCTCATTGTGGCAAGTGAGATGCTCCTGAAACTGTGAGCCAAATAAATCTTCCCTGCAGTCAGTTGAGGTATTTTCTCTTTTGGGCACAGTGATTGGAAAATAGTTCACACTGGATACGAGGGAAAAAGGAAGAGAGTGCCTGGGGAACCAGTAGCTAGAGTCTAAGATTTCTTTTTGAAATAGTGAATATTCTTAAATTAACTGGTGATAGTTACTCATATTTGTAAATCTAGAAACCATTTAATTATGTCTTTTAAATGCAGGATTATACAATCTGTAGGTTTGCTATCTCAGTAAAAATACTGAAAGGAAGGATTAATCTGTTCCTTTGGCATAGTCCTATTGGACCTGTTAGCTATATCTAAACTAGACAAATGTTGTTTGTTTGTGTCTAGTTACTTGTTTGAGGCTTGACTCAATCTGAACATATCAAAGAAGTTGATCCTTTATGAGGTGGCTGTGGTTAACTTGTATGTCTTATAAGACTAGGATTTTATATCTTTATCCCTGTTAAGTGTAGCCTTAGGAAATAACAATTTCTGAATTAAAGATTTTTTTTTAATTATCAAGGTAAGACTTAATTCATAAACACAGTCCACCAGGGATCTTTCCTGATCTTTTTATAGTACACCATTATAGAACATATGTAGTTTTCTGTATGACTTAGTTTACCAAACTAGCTACAGTTTAATGATGTTAGGAAAAGCAAGGAGGTTAGACATCCAGTCCTAAATCAGTCTCTGTTAGCCTGGACAGACCTCAGGCGAGGAGAGACGCTTTGCCAGACTGCTGAGGTCACTGTCTTGCTACATCATGAGATGGGGACACCTCAGTCTCTGGTGCTCAGCCGTGGCCATAAGTTTTTATTTCAAGAGTGAAGACAGAGAGCACAACCGTAATTTGTAGAAGGCAAAACCAAGTTTCAACAGTATAAACAATTCGGTATCTCTAGAAGGCAAAACCAAGTTTTAACAGGGTAAACCATTCAGTGTCTCTAAAAATCAATACCAAAGGGATTACTCTTACATTACAAAATCTGGCTGCCAGCAAGATACATCCCTGTACATGAATGCATGGAGGTGAAGCCTTAATAACTCATTAAACCAGCCTTGTTTTAAATCCTATCTTTTGTCCTGTTTTTAGGACAGGACAGGAATTATCATACAAAAATCCATCCTAATCTAAAACATCTTGGATACCTGTTGTCTCCTTGGTAGGCCCACTCCATGTGGTCATCTTTAATCAAGATGGTGTGAAGTCATGTGACCTCCCTGTTCTCTAACCTTAGTCAAAATGGTGGTTGCCCACCTGGCTGTACTTAATTAAGATGGTGGCAGACCATGTATTGTTTCCCAGAGCAGTTCCAACTGGGAGTTACAAGTTCTAAGTTAACTTTTTGTTACAGATTTTTAACCATACCCAATTACTTTGGGGGGGAGAGTAGACCAGAATAAAATAACTTTAGTATTATTTATACCCAAATGACATCTGATCTCTCTCATTGCATCAGATTCGTTGGCCAGAAAGCCCAGAGGCAAGTTCTGAGCCCAGGCAGTTACTTGGAATAGTAACAGTTGAGCTATTACCAAGACACAGGGAAAACGTAAACTCAGGCATCCAAGACCAGTCAGAAACTAAACATGCAGTGGCCACATACAGTTACACAGCCAACTGACCCTGCAGTAATTCCATGTGGCTCCCATGTCCACAAGAATATATACAGGAACAAATCCATACATACATACAAAATAGACAGAACTTTACTAACAGCGAGACAAACAAAACTTTCCACAGGAAGCAGACTTTGTTATAAATTATAGACTTTAAACCATGTCAGATGAACAACTTACAAATCCTGAAATAAGAATTTACAGTATAGAGCAGCATATAAAAAATCATAGGAGGGGTTGGGGATTTAGCTCAGTGGTAGAGCGCTCCACATTTAAAAAAATTAAAAAAAAAAATCATAGGAATAAAAGATTCTTAGGAGTGAGGAAGTAGAGGTAAGAGATTTTGGGATGTGAGTCTAAAGGCCAAAAGAGCCAGAGCCACATGGAGAATACAGTGGGCTAGAGCTTAAGCTGTGGGTCGTAGCGGAGTGGGTCTGCAGCCTGACTATAAGGCGAGAGAAAGCCAGGAAGGAGCAGAAGACAAGGGAGGTGTCCATGTGGGTCTGCAGGCCAAAGGAGCCAGACAAGCACACATGTCCACGTGGGAAGTAACACAGGAAGAGTGGGCTGTAAACTTTGGAATTAGATTCAGTCACAGACAGATGATCTGTGCATCCCGTATCGAGGGCCAGATCAGCAGATGCTGTAAGGGAGAACAGGCATGTTCTGGGCAAGAAGCAGCTGGCCTCTCAGGCTCTGACTCCAGTGTAATGCAAGGATGGGCATTTATGCAGTTAGGGTGGGAGAGCATACAAAGGGGTGGGATCTACTGTGGAGTGGGAGGGTGTGTACAGATCATCTGTCTGTGACGGAATCTAATCTAATGCTTTCCATGGATTTGCTCAGCCTTCTTTCTTAAAACACTAGGACCCCAGCCAGTGTTAGAACCGCCCGAAGTAAGCTGGGCCTCCTTTATCAGTCATCAGTCAAGAAAATGCACCACAGGCTTGCTCACAGACCAGTCTGGTGGGAGCATTTTCTCAGTCAAGATTTCCTCTTTGAGAAAGACTCCAGCTTGTGTCAAGTTGATATAATATTAGCCAGCACAGTATGTATCATAATTTCATACAAGGCATAATATACTTTTAGTGATGGTTACCCTACTTAGTATAGAATGAGCGAATTGGCAGTGTCAAAAGATTAGAAGTGAAGTTAGGCATTTGTGAGCAGAATCATAAAATGAGGTGTGTGACTGATACACCCACTGAAGACTAAGTCTCAGGACACACGCTGAGAAGATGCACTGTGGGCAGCAACAGTCCCTTCCACTAGTTACTGACATAGAGTGCACTTTTGTATTATTAGGCCTAACGTATAAGTGGTATGAAGCATACAGATTAAAATGCTTTAAAATTTAGGAGCAGCCAAGCTTTTCTGAACAGCTCAAGTTTCTTTTTCTTCCTCTTTTAATTAGAGGAGGTTGATCTGACTTCTAACTGAGCCCGAAGGGCCTCTGGACGTTAACCTTTCTTTGGTGAGACCTTTAAGAGTTAGTTGGTGATGACTTCCTTCCTTGCTTGGGGCCTTAAGTATGTGTGTGGAGAGTACGTGCAGTATGAGAGTGTTTATCCTTTTTATTTACAAAAACTACATGACCTTAGAGCAAAGTGTACAAAGCAGCAGTGTAAAGCTCTCATAAGGTATTGAAATTGTATATTATAATTTTTTATTTCCTAGGTTTTACCAATTCTTGAGATTCTGTATCATGTTGAGGAAAGAAATTCACACCACGTCTATATGGCCCTCATCATACTGTTGATCCTTACAGAAGATGACGGCTTCAACAGGTCCATTCACGAAGTGGTGAGTTCCCTCGACCGGCAAGAGGCACAGAACAGAACAGAAAGTGTGCTTGGCCTCAGCATTTCATCTGTTTTCCTTCTGGTAGAGTTTCGGGGGCTTGGGCTAGACATGGTGTTTCCTTCAGGTCCGTGAACTGTTGACTAATGCCTTGTCTTTTACCCTCCTCAACTATTAGCCTCTGTTCTCATCAGTCCATGTTTGTTGTACTTTATACTGGCTTACAAAAGGGTACTTTCATAGGAAAATACAATGTGTTTTGAGCACTTGACTGTTTCCCTCTTTCTCCCCCAGACAATTTCACTTCTACTTTAATATCAGATGTATATATATATATATATGATTTTCTGTACTTGAACTCCAACAACCAGAAACAGGAGAAAGCATGCTGTTTATCTGAGATTGACTTAATTCACTTAATGTGATTATCTTCATTTGTATCCATTCTCCTGAAACTGATGTCCTTTTGTTCTTTTTATTGTTGTTATTTTGGGATAGCATCTCATGTAACCCAAATTGGCTTTGAACTATCTATATAGTGTAAGGCTTGAATTTCTGGTCTTCCTACCTCTGCCTCCCTAATGCTGGGGCTTCACAGGTGTGAGTGTATTAGCACACCTAGCTAACTTTGTTCTTAAAGGCAGAAAAAAAAAAAATCCCATTATGTGTTTATACTACATCTTCTTCATAATGTTATTGATGGACACTTAGGTCAGCTCCATAACTTAGCACCTGTGGTCAGTACAGCTGTGAGCATGATGGTCAGGTGTCTTTGTAACGCAATGACTTGGAGGCTTTTGGGTAAATACCCCAAAGGGGTGTATGACCAAAAGGGTCATGTGTTACATCTATTTTTCGTTTATTGAGGAACTACCATATTGATTTCCATAGTAGCTGGACTTAGTTTACATTCCCACCAGAAGTGTTTGGGATTTCACTTTAAAAAAAAAAGTGTGTGCCAGACTTGAGGGGTCAGGCTAAATGGCAAACACTGAGCCATCTCCTCTGCCTGGTGTGCCCTTTGCCATACCTTCAGCATCTGTTACTGTTTTCTAAATGTCTGCCGTTCTGACTGGGAGAAGGTGTCATCTCTGGGTTGTTTTTATTTGAATTTCTCCGATGACTAGTGAGGTTAAATGTTTTTTTGTGTTTATTTCAGCTTTTCTTAAAATTATCTACTCATATCCTTACTCCATTTATTGATTGGGTTGTTTGATTTCTTGTTATTTGGTATTTTGAGTTCCTCCTGTATTCTAAATATCAGTCTTATATGTAGATAGCAAAGATTTTCTCTGCAGGTTCTCTTCACTATATTGTTTACTTTTATGTACTCAAGTTTTTAGCTTCCTGAAATGACGTTTGTCAATTGTGATTATTTCTTAAGCAACTGGAGTCCTATGCAGGGAGTCCTCGCCTATGCCTGTATCTTGAAGTATTTTTCCTCTGTCAGCTTCAGAATTTTACATCTGATCTATTTGGAGTTGATTTTTGTACAGGGTGAAAAATTGGGATCTAGTTTTATTTTACATGTGGATATCCAATTTTCCAAGCACCATTTGTTGAAGAGAACATCTTTTGTCCAATGTTTTTTATATATATTATTAGTGGATTGTAAGATATATTTTTGATCTTATGCTTTTTTTGTATTCCAATCTGTTATATAGTGAGTTATACTGATATATCTTTTACTATTAAAGCAATCTTTCCATTCTTGGGATAAACCATGATTGGTCATGATGTATTACTTTATTCATATACAGTTTGGTTAGTCTGAGTTTTGTTAGCTGTCTCTTAAGGAATTTGTGTACTTTTTCTAAGATACCCTTTATTGCCTTGGTCCTCACTGGCTGCTCATAACAACCCTAGGAGGACCTGGGCTGTCTCTTCTTGAACGCTGGGCTCACAGTGTCCCTGAGCTCTCCTAATTATCCTTAGGGATAGTTCTGTCTCTCAGCACCTACTCTGTGTTACTTTGCTTTCTAATTGCTAAGTTCTGTTTGCTTTTTCTGTTCCTTTTATCTTGTGTGCTGTGTTTCTTTCACATACATCTCCTCTCTGTCTACTAATGACATCAGTAGATATGCACATCTCCTCTCTGTCTACTAATGACATCAGTAGACAACCTGTTGATTTGCAGACCTGGTGGTTTTCTCTCCCTCAATCTATTTAAGAAGAGAGGAATAAACCTATTAGTGCCCTTTGCTTGGTAGACCTGAAGCCCTCCACTCACTTTTTACTGCTTAACTTACCTTTAGAGCAAAACTAAATTTACCAGGAAATGAGTGATACACCTTTTTCCTAATGGAGTCATTTTTACTCAAACTTTTATTCCTTATTACAGATATTAAAAAACATTACTTGGTATTCAGAACGAGTCTTAACTGAAATTTCCCTGGGGAGTCTCCTAATTTTGGTCGTAATAAGAACCATACAATACAATATGACCAGGACTAGAGTAAGTATTCCACAGCTATTTCTCTGCCTTTATGTTGTTCAGACCATGTTGTAAAATATAGTTATGAAATGTGCTAGAAAATTTAAATTTATTCTCATAGAATATGTTAGAAAAATTGATATCAGTACTTATTACATGATTATACTGCTCTGTCTGTCTGTTTATTAATATGTACTAGTTGTTTGATGCAGTATACTTTGTATGAAATGGAGAGCAAGCAGTGAAACACATTGAGATCAAAGCTACTGATGCCCTTGCTTCACTGACAACACTGGTGTGCCCTTTTAAAGCCACAACAAAATATATAAATAGATGAATATGCAAAAATACAAATTGAGACCAGGAAGAAAAGTACAAGGAGCTGGGGTTGTTGTTCAACTGGCAGTAGTGGCTGGCACTCCAGAGCCCTGGGCCCTAGCCACAGCACTGCATAAACCAAACACACAAGTACATGCCAGTCACTTTCAAGGTCATCCTCAACGACATATAGCACTTTTGTTTTGTTGAGACAGGAACTTACTCTGTAGCCCCTGTTGGCCTGTAACTGACTATGTCAACCAGGCTGGCCTTGATTCACAGATTCACTTGTCTCTGCTTCCCTAGTGCTGGAATTAAAGATGTGTGCCATCATGTCCAGCATACATAGCAGATTTGAGACCAGCCTGAACTACATGAGCTCTTGTCTTCAAAACAAAGGAAAACAATCCCCAAAGTACAAGAGTTCTTGAAAAGTTGAGAAAAAATAATTCTGATGAATTCTGTAAAATTTCAGTCTTAGTCAGTAGAAATGTGTTACCAAGGAAAGCAATGTACAGAATCCACAGCTAAAAGGTTGTTTATTTAATGTTTTCTTGTATCTTTCTCTATGGGCTGGGGTAGATGTATATACCCCGTTGGTTTTTATCTGAGATCATAGTTGGCAGTTGTGGTTTAGGAGGGAGAAGAACTTGTGTTTTAGAAAGAAGGAAGCGTATACTCTGCTGTGTGGTGGAGAGGGTCAGGAGCAGCCCACTGCAGAAGCACTACTGTTTCTGCTGCAGATGATCTCATTTTTACGTGATGGGAATGAGCATCTGTATCATCGTATTTCATGTCCATTGCTTCTAAATGAACTGTGGAAACACTCCGACTTCTCAGTGCTTTATAGATTTGGGAACTAGAGAATATAGATCCTGGACACTTTTCTAACATTAGTGGGGTGTGTGTTTGCTTTTAGTTAATCTTCCTCGGAGCATGAAGAAGACGTGATGTGTGTTTTAAATTTGTTCTTTTCCCACAGGACAAGTACCTGCACACAAATTGTTTGGCAGCTTTAGCAAATATGTCAGCACAGTTTCGTTCTCTCCATCAGTACGCCGCCCAGAGGATCATCAGGTAAATAGGAAAGAGTTTGTTTAAGGCAAAGACCGAGTTTTGCCTTTTGGCTGGTCTTCTGATAGGGTACCATGTCAGTGTCCTTTTTAAACATGCAAAAATGACCGATTTTTCTCAGTTTTCTGCTACTTTGCATGCGGTTGAGAACACCTTATTCTGTTTAGTTTCCTAACCTACTTGTTGATTAGAGTATTTATGGTATTTATGTTTGGTCCCTTTTAAGTAATGGAATGGTAGGTCTCACCTTAGGTTGTGTGTCAGCTTTCCAGAGGCACAGACACTTTGTCAGCAACACAAAGGAAAGCTTGACAGCTGTGCTAAATGTTTTCTGAAGCATCATACAACACTGTCACAGTTGTCTCTGTTTGCCCTTGAGAGTTTTCATTTTTTATTTTTGATAAGGTTTTATGCAGGTGCTGTACCACTGGACTACAGTGCCCTCCGCCCAAGTATTCTCCCCATAGCTGTTTAACGTTGTCATGATCTGGTTACTGCCTCATCAACTGCTGACATGATTTACATAAATGTCTCTTATTACAGTTTTGTATGGTAAAATCACAGGTCAGCAGAGCTGCATTCTCTCCTAGAGGCTCTGTTGTTAGAAGCTCCTTGTTCCTTGACTCATGGCCTCTGCCACCGTCAGGAGTGGGTGACTGAGTCCCTCTCATTGTTGCGGCCTCCTTTTTGTGGTTCTCCCTTCCACGTAGATGGCACCTTGGCCCTACCTAACCCGCAGTCTCCTCACCGGTGGTCTCAGTGTCCGTACAGAGCCATAAGTGCATCTTCCTTTTTGCCAAGTGCAGTAACATGTTAACATCTCCTGAGGAGTTATGATTCGGCCTGCCATAACAGCCGTCACCCCGCCTCCTTTTCCAAGCATATGTGATCTTTAAAGGGAGGAAAGTTAATTGTCACATCATAAGTGCCATTTGCAGGGTTTTCTAATATATATGGCTTATTTTTTTCCCCTAGTAGGCTGCTCAGTGTGGACTTAGCAGTTTTCAAGTAAAACATGTATCAGGAATTTTTTTTTCCTTTAATTCTTACTCTTACACTGGAGGTTGAAATGACAGCTTTGCTCAGATTATGCATTGGTTCCACTACTGTCCCCAGCCATTGGGTTTTTGTTAATTCTTCAAGAATTTCATACAGTCCATTTTGATCATCTCTCTCTCTCCCCCAACTCTTCCCAGGTCGCCCTCCACCTCCCTACTCACCTAGCCTCATGTTCTCTCCCCTGCCTTTGCTGCTGCTGTTGTTGTTGTTATTGTTCAAAAATGCTTATTTTTTTAAGTTAACTGAGATGAAAAATGGCTTGTATTACAATTAGTTACCATCCAAAAGCTCAAATTCCTTATTAAGTATGCATAAAAACGAACTTGTGTGTGAGTAACAGTATGTACACCACGCCATCGATGACAGCTTTCTCTTTTTTTTGGCCCATAGTCTCCTGAGGAGGTGGGGACATGCAGAAATAGCAATGTTATTTTCATTTCTTGTAGTTTATGTTTTAGTTCATAACATTTATAAATCCCAAATTATTTATATAAATTTTAAGTGTTTTCTTGTTCCTAAGGACAGGAAATTGTATTGGCTGATATGAAATGCATAGAATGAAAGATGACAAGTTCAAGTTGCATCATTTTCCCCGTGATTGCTTTGTCTTGTTTATTAGATATTTGAGAAATCTTTGTAGATATTGCTTTATCAAAAGGTTACAAATAAGTTCTAGAGTAATGTAAACACACAAAGCAGAGACATGCAGGACTGTTGCTTAAAGGTGAATAGCAATCTGTGCATTATGAATAATTAATTTGATATTGGAAAATAATGCTTTAAAGTATATGTGAGCTGCATATGTAACTCAGGAGGTTGCATGTCTTTTTATGTTCTAAAGAAAAGATTTTAAGTTGCAAAGTTTCAGAGAAAAATCTCCTGCCTTTTAAAAAAACTTACTGAGTCCAGTTGCGTTGACCAGTTACTTCCGGGCATGGGGCCTGCCCTAGAGTGTGGTCACTATACCAGGTATCACACCGTTAAAGAAAAACGACTGTACGTCTCCCAGTAGTGATCACTCGCAGTAGTGCCTCAGCTAGGGACTGGGACTTTGTGACCACCCTCCCCTCTTCCATGTTGGGTTTTATCTGTCTTGAGCATGCACAGGTCTTGTGCACACTGTCACAATCATTGTGAGTTCATTTGTGCGTCTGCCCTGTTGTATCCAGAGGACATTGTTTCCTTGAAGTCCTCCATCACCTCTGCCCCTCTTCTGCATAAATCCCTGAGCTTTGGGGGTGGGTATGAGGTAGATGTCCCATTTAGGGCTGCACACTCCAAAGCCGCTTACTGTCTGTACACTGACCGGCTGTGGGTCTCTGTGTTAATTGCTACTGCAAGAAGAAGCATCTCTGATGAGAATTGAGCAGTGCATTGATCTATGGGTGTAGCAATAAGTCATTAGGAATCATTTTAATGCTATGTCCATTTGGGAGAATAGTCATATGGTAGGTTTTCCTCTATGGCCCACCTCTCTAGCCATAGCCTTGTTAGCAGTGTCAGGTATGGTGACGTGGGCTCATTTTTGATAATTTTTCAGAACTAGTTTCTGTTCTTTATCTGTCTTCAGAATTTAGTAGAGACTATTTTACATTGACTCACAAGTGAGTTCATGCCTGGTCTCTGGACATTTTATGCATTAGAGTGGAAAGTAGTAAGGGCTTGGCCAGTAACTGCCTTTGTGCTAGCAGGAACTTTATCTCTTACATAAACACAGCCATCTCCTCGGACCCTGGAGTCTTCCCGAGTATCCAAGAGTTAACTGTGGCCTGTGCCTTGTTCAGCATAGCAAGGTTGATGATGCGTGCTACCCCGGGAGCCTTTTTTTGCCCGCATGTGTGGGGTTTCGCGATGGTTTCAGAGTAGTTTTCTTATAATGAATATTTTCTAAGGCCTGTTCCATGTGACAATTCCAAATGAATTAGTTCATAACTTAAGTTCTGGAAATGTGTGTTAGATATTGTTAAACATAATTTTCTAGGTGTGGTAGTTAGAAAAAAAAAATCACAAATAAAGCAGTATGCCCATTTTTTTGTGGTTCCAAAAACAGAAAACAAACCAAGATTAGAAACATAGTTTGGATCTGGATGTAGGAACATTGGGATTTATCAGTGATAAATGGCCCTTACTTTATGTTAATGGATTTTCATTTAGCATTATCTGAGTAAGGAATTATAGTAAGTAATGTAAGATATATCTTATGTAACATAAGATAATAAGGCTCTTGCCCTCCAATAACTTGTAACCAGTAGCAGACAAGACTGTGTCCATATATAGGAGTGGCATAAAGGACTTGTATAGGTCCGAATGTTGGGAGCGTTATAATGAAATAGAGCTCTTCCAGCAGGGAGGGAGTTGGGTCTAGAAGACACTGAGAGATGAGGCAAGGTGACTAGAGAGCAGGGGCGGTAGATGCTGCCAGCTCAGGAAAGCATCAATGACAGCCACCAAACCAAGAAGCCATGATTAGAAGGGACCTGTGTAAAAATTGCTGGTCCCAGAAGAGAAAAAGAAAGAAAGGTGGATAGAGAGAGAATGTGTTCAATGGATAATGTACGCCTGTGTGAAAATGTCTTTATATAGCTCAGCGCCATGTGCAATGGATAATAACAGTGAAATAAAAAAAGGAATTGTAAACCAATTTACACACTCTGGTTTGGCTGGCCTGCTGCTGACCTGTGCAGGGGTTAAAAGGAAGAAGCAGGATGAATGGGTGACTTACTGTGGAAGGCCTTGAGCATTAGTCTCATCGTTCGAGATAATGGAAGGAAGAGAGAAAAGGAGGTCTGATTTTTAATAACAAAACAAGAATGAATGAGTTGGGATTGGGATTCATAGAAAGGAACTATGGACTTAAAGCGTCATTCATTCAGCCAACAACAGTGGTGTATGCTATTGGTCACATTGGAACAGGCAAATTCTAGCCAGTTCTGAGTGCTTGCTGCTGGTGCTTCTTGTCTGAGCAGTTGTCTCAACAGAGCATCCTTGTCATCCAAGAGGAGCTCATTATGTAGCCTTCTCTCAAATCATCTTCAAAAGCTTTATATGCACATTGAAGTCTGGGTCCAGAAACTAAGATTTATTCTCTGAAAAAAGACTTGTCTTGAATTGGAAATGGAGACCAGAGTTTGCATCTTGAGAGAACTCATTTCCTACCAAATGTTTGTATCTAGGGTGGGATCACAAAGCTTGATGAGGAATGCATCGCAGTGCAGAGGCCAAGGTTGGGGAGCCAGGCTGCTCTGGCTTTACCTGTGCTTAGTAACTCCTTTCAGTGAGAAACTTTCTATGCATATTCTAAGTTCTCTTTCAGGAAAGTCTGCACTATTTTATACATGTCAGCTGTAAAACTCAGAAGAGCCAGTATTTTATGTGATCTTCAACAAGTATAAGAGTCACATATTTTTTAGCTATGAGAGGATTTTAATGAATTTTTAAAAATTTCTTAGTGGGACATAAATATAAGGAATGATTTCGAGTGGTGCATAGGCTATTCATATTTAATGACAATATACCCACCACAAACTCTTGTTACCCTAGAGGAATCATAAACCGATGTGATCTCTGTTTTGATGAACTTTATAAATTCTTCTGAAAGTCTGATACAGCATGTATTTGATGGTCTGTTATCTGAGGTTAGTGATCCATTTGTAGAGGAGTAGGTTATATGTTAGAGATTGCGTGGATTATAATTATTTATTTCCTGCCTTTATTTTCCTTCAGCCCGGCATGGTAGTGTACACTTTTGAGCTCAGTATTCAGGAGGCAGAGGCAGGCAGATCTCTGTGGAGTTCAAGGTCAGCATAGTCTACACAGTGAATTCCAGGACAGCCAAGGCTCTGTCTTTAAAACAAACAACAACAAAAAGAGGAAAGAAAAAGATTTTCCTTTATGTCTCGTGTCCACACCTTTGGATTATCAGACATTTCCCTTTAGTCTCTTCTCCTGCTTTGCTCTTCCTTCTGTCTTTACCATTCCCCGCCCCCCCCCCCCACCCGGGAAGTCACATATATACCCACTGCACATCCGTAAATGGAAAAACCTATTTATTTGTTTGTAGTTAAGACTTCCTCTTTCACAGTACTGCCAGGCAGTGCTGTGTAGTGTAGCACAGACGCCAGAGCCGATTGCCAAGGTTTACTAGCTATGGAATCTTGCGGAAGTTACTTAACTTCTCTCTGTAGCATCCCGGCTGTAAGATGGCTATGACAATAGTGACAGTTATTGCCAGAACCCTAGGTCAGAAGTCTGACTCTAGGGGCTACCATCTTGCAAGGCCTGTGCACTCTTCCAGCACCAAAGCAAGCAAAAACAAAAAACAATAAATGTCTAGTCAAAACGACCTTCTGGGAAGAAGGAAGCATTTCGGCCTGTCTTTAGGGTACTGCCATGAGCATTATGTTTTGATGGAGGTAGAATCGGAACCAAGTAAAGTCTGCATTAATTAAGTGATTTTGCCTAAGTGTCATCTGGTTGATCTTTATCTTTACTATGAATTCTGCAAGGAGGCTCAAAAGAAGTCCTTCTTGCTTGAGGGTTCAACCTGTTTTCTGTGAAGTTACCCCTCTCATCAGGGGCCAGTTATGTCTGTGAGGCTCCACTGTTTGGTAATCCAAGGTGACTTGCAGGTTTGACACAATGCCTGGAGACTTTTGGGCCCTTTTTGGTCTGGGAAAGAATGTTGTACGAACTGACGGTAAGGATGCCTTAGTTACCTGTTCTCCCCATCTTCAGCCTACTAGAGGAATGTGTTGGGGAGGGTCATGCTGGTTTGTAGACAGATCCTGCTTGGATGATTAACATGTTGTGTGTAGAGTAAAGCTGGACTCGGCCCCAGCGTTGGAAGGCCGAGAAGGCAGTAACAGAAGGAAGCTGTGGACAGCAACGTTGTGTTTTGCTGTTAGTTGCCCTGTGACCTCAGGAAGGGATTGGTGATGCTTCTAAGTATATAATCCCCTTGTGTTTGAGCAGCCGGGGGAGGGGGTGGAAGTCTGGCCTTGTTGGTCTTCTGGCCGAGTGATAAAGCGGGGATGAGGAGACAAGTTAAGGGCTTGAAGCAGGCAAGTGAAAGGAACCGCTGCTGAACCTCCAACAGAGAGAGCACAGTGATGCGGCAGAGTGCCCGTCTCAGCAGCGTGCAATAAAAGCTGGGCAGGGGTCCTGAAAGTGTCCAGAATTAGAGAGAACGGTCATTTTCTTTCCTCTGTCCCACGTTCCTGCCTTTTGAGGTTGCAGTGTGACACTGTCACACGCTCCGTTCACTCTCGAGAAATATCTAATCAACAGTTTCATGTTGGGCCACCTCCATGAGTCTTCTCGGCCACATTTGTAGTCATTCTCAGCTGCATGTGGCCCCTGGGCCATCGGTTGGACATATCTGAAAGGTCTTGTCAAAGGTGTGAATTCTGCCTCCTCCACAGAGGTGTCTGGTGAAAGGGCGTCACTCTCAGGCATCTGCACAAGAGCACTTTCCCTGTTCCCTCCTGGCTTTGGTTACCTTTGGAAGAGCTGGCACAGATGACCCATTTCTTGTTGATTACTTTAAGATTGGATCTCACAGTATACTTCTGGCTGTCCTTGAACTTGCTGTATGGCCTGGGTGACTTGAACTTAGGATCATCCTGTTTCAGCCTCCCAAGTGCCCAGAATTTCTTCTGATAGCCTATATTTCCTTAAAGGGTAAAAATGGAGGTGCCATTGGGTAAATGAGTTTGGTAATAATAACAGTTTATTTTGGCAGGTAGATCTTAGTGATTACCTGTGAGGGACTCTTGAGTGCCAGCAGTTGGGGAAGTACAGTATTTACCAAATTCAAACAGTGCGTGTGATTTCTCATTTTAATAGAGAGTTAACTTGTTCTTCCCCAGTGCCTGGGCACGAACAGACTCCAGTCTCTCCCTTGCTGTGGTCTTTGGTGATCCTTGTTTGATCTTGGCTGAGCGTTAGCCAAGGAAGGAAGGAAAATGTTTGTCTTAGAAACCTGGCTTCCCGCACTTCCTGTGGCAGTGGTACTTTGAAGGCAGCAAAGTTTTTCAGGGAAAGCTGGCATGGTGTGCCTTTCACTTGAGTCTTTTCTTAAGAAGTTACATTAGGAGCATTTACAGTTCCCAGCTGGAAATTTCTAAGCTTTTAATTGAACTGTGTGACTGTGTCAAGAACTGCTATATCATACAGCAGGGGCTTGGCAGACTTGATGGGACATGTGAAAACTTCATAATTGATTTAAATTCCAGTTTAGACTGCTTGGAGCTTTATAGACTGTTACATTGCATTGTAGAGGTGACTGGGAACATGTGAAAACATGTCTGTACTTCATCCTCTTAGTCATGGATTATCAGCGCCCAGTCCCATCTCCTACTCTAGGGACCTGAGATTTTCTTTTTAACCAGAAATTGACCTGCCATAGTTTTGTGGCTTCTTTCACGAGACTTGAGACTTCTGGGTCTGTGACAAAGAACAGACTGATGGGCTCTTTGCATATTATTTATTACAAATGATTACACAAGAGTATTAGGGTGAGAGTGTCCTGGCGCTCTTCTCTTGCTCCTCATGCCCTGCAACAGCATGACAGAAGGCCAGTCACAGCTGTACATGCAGTACTTTGTATTCCAGGAAAGCAACCCCGAGTGAGAACTCCATGGAAGATGACCGTCCTGGTTTCACTTCTGATACCCTAACAAGATGCCCTGACAAAAAGCCACTGGAATGAACGGGTTTATTTTGCTCACAGTTCCAGGTTGTGAGCTGTCATAGGGAACTCAAGGCAACAGTAATTTAAAATAGCTGGTCACATGACCTCCCCAGTCAGAAATGAGGAGAGATGATGCATGCATGCCCACTTGTTTGTGCTCAGCTAGATTTCTCCATCATCTTTTAAAATAGGCTTTGAGCAAAACTGCCCAAGTTGACTTTTGAGGGAGGCACCCTTGCTTTGTGTGACAGAAAACTACGCATTGCTACTGGAAGAGACTCTAGATTCCAAGTTTATTTCTTCTATAAACATCCATGACAAGACAGTTCAGAACAGAAGGCTGCTCGCATCTCTGCATTTAGGATTTATCTCCCAGAAATCTTTGCTTAGCTATGTTTTTCTGATGCCAGAAAAAAGAGAGACAGGGTTTTTCTGTGTAGTTTTGGTGCCTTTCCTGGATCTCACTCTGTAGACCAGGCTGGCCTCAAACTCATAGAGATCAGCTTGGCTTTGCCTCCCAAGTGCTGAGATTAAAGGCGTGCGCCACCACTGCCTGGCTAAATAAATAAATCTTTTAAAAAAAGAAAGGAAAGAAGGAAAGGAAGGAAGGAAGGAAGGAAGGAAGGAAGGAAGGAAGGAAGGAAGGAAGACCACCTGGCTAAAATAAATAAATCTTTAAAAAAAAAAAAAGTCAGGCAGTGGTGGCACACGCCTTTAATCCCAGCACTCGGGAGGCAGAGGTTGGCGGATCTCTGTGAGTTCAAGGCCAGCCTGGGCTACAGATCCAGGACAGGCACCAGAACTACACAGAGAAACCCTGTCTCAAAAAACCAAAAAAAAAAAAAAAAAAAGAAAAGAAAGAAAAAAGAAAAAGAAAGGAAAAGAAAAGAAAAAGAAAAAAGAAAGAAAAGAAAGTGTGGGTGACCTCATCAGTGTCCTGATTATATGTCCTAATGAATCTCTAGCTCACTGTTGGTGTTCAGGCAGCTTTGGATCCTTACTCTGACAGAACTAGGGGATTTGGGTAAAATACTGTATTTGATAAAAATCATATTGCATCATAAAATTATAGATTTGGAAAGACCTTTAAAACCATCTCTGACAACTTTTCACACTTGACATATGGCAGTATGGAAACTTACAGTTAACTATGATTAATCCAAGTGAACATTACTGCAGAAACAGATGTAGAAATCAGTTTGTTCAGCTCATGGACCACAGTATTATACCACAGCAAAAGAAGGAACTAGGTCTTCCTCAAACGCATGCTCATTCATTTCTCTCTCCTTCCCTACCTCAGTCCTTTATTTTCTCTAGTCTTCATCAATACGTTATCTGGCATAAAACAAATTAAGTTCTCTATGAAGTATTTTTCTCACTATATTTATATATCTCATGGGCCTTACCAGAAGAAGTACCCGTTCCAAGACAAACACGTTAGCCGAAGTGGGAAAAACCAGAAGGGTAAAGAGGGAAAATGATTATCTAACCGGTGCGTGTGCACACTGGATCAGGAGGCCCCAGAGAGACGGAGCAAACAAGAGTGAGGCTGCTTCCTCAGAAGACCTAGGAGACAGCTGGAGACAGTCACTCGAAAAGGGCAGCTCTCGGGGTGTCTGAGTACTTCCCTTTTGTTCCACTGTTCTCAGTCTCATCCTTCACACAGTGGCAAAAATCCTGCCAGGGCGCAGTGAAGAGAGAATGGGTTAACATCTGAGAAGTGCCTCTGATAACGTCTGCTGGAAAGCAGTCACCCAGCAGCTCTTAGACGGAGGAAAGCTGCCTTGTTCCAGAGTACCTACCGCAGCGGAGCGGCGGCTTGCTCACGGTGACTCAAGGAGATCTGTGAATGAACGGTACAACTTGTTACTCTGATTGGACGTGTTTAAAGTCCCCTGACTATGGCTAGAAGGAGCCACTGTACCGTGTCAGCTGCCTTGTTTGGCACAGCTGACGTTGCCGGTCTTGTCGTGTTGCTCTGTGGCAGTAGGGCACCACCCAAGGGGGTGATGTTACTCTGCCTCTTACTGTTGTTGTGAGGAAGAATGTAGATATTATTGAGTTACCGAGTTATGTCTATTGTTTCCACTTTACAGAGAAGAAACGTTTAAAACTCAGCAGTGACTTGTCTAAGGAAAGTAACCATACTGGATTTGAACCTGCATCTGTGGGCTTCTATTGCCAAATGCTCTTTCTCAAAGACAGGGTCTCACTGTGTAGTCCTGGATGGCCTGGAACCCTGTATGTAGACCAGACTGCCCTGAACTCAGAGAGATCCGCCTGCCTGAAAGTTGTTCTCTGACCTCCACATGCATGCCATGACATGAGCGTGCACATGTTGACATGCACACACAGATAGATAGGAATTTTTTAAAGGATGCTTACACTCAACCTTATTTCATTCATAGTACCACATCGTCTTCCCTACAATGGGCGACTTGGAACAATTCCCGACATTTGGATTTATGGCATCACATTATAAAAAGATAATAAGTGCTTATGAGCACCCTTTTGTTAGAAACTCCTTTATGATTTGTTCAAATGCAAAATCCCATGTGCAGATATTAAAGAACAAAGGGGGAACCTGAGCCGAATCATAAGCCATCTGCAACACCCGCTGCTTTCCTAGCTTGAAAGGGCTGCACACCTCTCCGCTCAGCCTTTTTTCTGGGTCATATCCATCCCCAGTGAAAACCCTGCCTCTTGGACTAACATGCTCCTCTCAGTTGGCTAGTGGATCAGTGACAGAATTCCCATAACACTCGTTTATGGTTTGTCTCTCTGCAAGTAGTAGAGGAAGTCAGTCTCTATCCCCACCTTCATGCTGAGGACGAGTGTCAGCTGTCATTGGTCCATTGAGGGTCCACGCCAGTGCTCTCACAGCTGGCATAGCTCTGTCTTGAATGTGACTGTAGTTCCCTAAGAGCTTCAGTCTGTTTAGAGACAAGGAAATGGAGGCCTGAGATGCCAGAGAACTTACTTGGGGTCAAATAGCTTAATGTGTGCTGGAGTTTCGACACAAGGTTAGAAGTGTTTCTTCAGACTTGACATTGATAACTACTGCTGTAGTTATCAGAGTGTGTGTGTGTGTGTGTGTGTGTGTGTGTGTGTGTGTGTGTTTGAGACAGAGTAGCATGTTGGCCTTGAACTTACTATATAGTCAAGGATGATGTTGACCCTCCTGCCTTCACCTCCCAAGTGGAAGGGATTATGGATATGTACCACCTGGCTTAGGTTTTGTTTTGAGTGAATGAAATGCTCACTCCATGGACTTGGTAGTTTTTTATTACTTCAACACAGTGTTGTTCCAAGTGTGGCTTATAGGCCCTGGAGGGTCCAGAATCAGACTTCCTTTACCATTTCACTGTAACAATCATTGACAAAACTGCTAAAGCCTTAATAGTAGCCCACCTGTACTGTACTAGCTCTCTCTGTGCCTCCCTGAGACCCTAGCATAACCCACCACACTGTACTAGTGCCCACTGTCCTCTACACATATTTGCAGCAAGAAAGCAGACCTATTTTCACTTAAAATATCCTTGACAAGACTATGTAAAAGGTGATTGTAGCCGGGCGGTGGTGGCGCATGCCTTTAATCCCAGCACTCAGGAGGCAGAACCGGGCGGATCTCTGTGAGTTCAAGGCCAGCCTGGGCTACCAAGTGAGTTCCAGGAAAGGCACAAAGCTACACAGAGAAACCCTGTCTCGAAAAACCAATAATAATAATAATAATAATAATAATAATAATAATAATAATAATAAAGGTGATTGTAATGAAAGTTGACTTGAGTGCTTGTGGTTTTCATGTCTTATGTGATAAAAGTTCCCACAGCACACATCTGTCTGCTGCATCACGTGATCATCTTCAGAGAAAGCATACCTGTGACATCTAGCCACTTGTTGGATGGAATGTAATTTTTACAAGAGAGAACCCATAGCAGTCTATGCTTATTTAGACTTGGAATTTTCTTGAAAACAAATTAAATGAGCTCATGACTTCCAAAAAGACAACTGTGGTTGCAAATAGCAAAGTCAGAGCTTTCAGCAGAAATGAGGATTTTGAAAAACATACCTGCAGCCTGAGTTTGTAATATCAATGATGATGGTAATAAATGGGGAGTTTGGAACACACTATATGATTAAATATGTCAACATTTAGGAGCTGTGATAGATACATAAACTCAGTGAAGCAATATTTTCCATATGATTAAAGAGTTATTTTTCATTAACTATATCATTTATGTCAGCATATAATGCTCTCATTTTTATATGAACTACTGCATATTTTAGATTACTCTCAATTTTAAAACCTATCCATGAAATCCAGGTATAAAAATACGTACTTTGGAGTCCTCAGAAATCTTGTAAGAGCCTAAAAGGATTCTGCAGGGGAGTGAGATCCTCTGCCCCAGTGCCCTTTCAGAAGGTAGTGTAGGTAGAGTGCATGGGAGTGTGTGAATTACAAGACCACTGTAGACACTTGCAAATATCTATTATTTCTGAATTAGTTATGGCCTTCCTTCCTTCCATCAGTGTAGTCAATACTTAGCTATGTTTGCATTATTTATTCTTCCACTTAATAAATATTTATTGAGAAGATAGTTATCAGGGAGTTGGAATAGAAAGGAGCTATATATGAATCATTTTATTTTCTGTGGGAACTCATGGGCTCTTAAAGAGTCATAGATGGCAAACAGTTTTACGTTTGCTGCTCATCTTGCCCGTGGTATGGCCAAAAGTGTGTTTGGGTTGTCTGCTCCTGTGCGGTGAACTACCTGAAAGTGCAGGGACCTAAAAACAAGAGTTTGTAATGATCTCCCCCAGCGTTGTGGGGCGATTGCTCAGCCGGGCAGGGGGTTGTTGAGTGGGATGCACAGTGACATGGTTGCTCTCATGGCTGCCTCTTGATGCTTGCTGTCAGCCGAGGACGTGTTGAGGTGTTGACTGGAACACCTCAGTTCTCTGGGTGACCTTCCCATGAAGTATGACCTTCTCATGGTAGTGCAGCCAGATTCCAAAGCAGGACCGTCCCAGGAACAGCAGAAATTGTGTGGTTTCTTGCAGTCTAGACTACTCTCTGAGACCGTTGTTCCTATCACATCTGTCAGTCAAAGGCAGTCATAGGACCTTGAGTGTACAAATGCAGGAAAGCATGGCTACCTTATTAAATGTGCTTTCATAAATTATTCCCAGTGTATCTGGGATAATGATTGACTTTATTCTTAAGTCCTGGGCTTAAGATAAAAGTCTACTTTCCTGTCCAAACTTTTAAAAGATCCAGCTGAATCAAATTCAAATGGTGGTCTTTGCACTTTTCTTCCCGTGGTTCCTATTTGACATGACGTTTTTGCCTATGTCAGTTTCCGTTGAGAAGGAAATGCCCATTGTATGCCAAGGTGCCTTCATTTATGGCCAAGGCAGTAACCAGGAATCTGAGAAGTTCAGGGCTGTGCTAACTAGATGCTCGCTAGGGCACCACTCAGCCTGGTGAGTAGAGTGTGAAGAGATGCTCAGAAGCCTGGCACAGCGTCTCACTGTCCTGGTTACTTCTGTATCTATTCACTGTGGCCTGGTAGCCTGGAGGGAGGAAATGGGACAAGGGTGCTGCAGCGAAGCTCCCCTTGGTGGAGCTGTTGCGCTGCAGGGACCAGGGGAAATAGCTTTGGGATGTTCCCTTTCCTCAGCAAGCATTTCCTGTGATGCTGCCGAGTACTGGGCCTCGTGTAGGCTTGAGAGAACCAGTCACACTCAGTTACTGTCTCAGAAGTAAAAATGTAAATACCTAATTAACTAAATTCAAGCCAGAGCCATAGCTGTCCGTAACACCCAGGACCTGGCTTGCCCAGAAACAGTGTGCTGATGTGCTGGTAAGGTCTGATTTTTAAAGACACAGTTGCACTCTACACAGGAAAAAAATGCAGTTTGCAAACTTGACTGATGTGTCTATTTTCCTGGCGTGTTAGGCAGACCTGTTGCTGGGATCTGTGGAGAGAAACAGGCCCTGTCAGACTCCAGTGGTGACAGTGTGTTCAGATTCTAGTTCGGCCTGTTTGACAATGTCTACGCTTATTTATGGGGATGTTTGTGTCATGCTTTTCCATAATCTCAGTGTAGACACATTTGATTCAGGGCGAGCACCGAAGAGCAGAGTGCAGCTGTAAAGAAAGGAGTAGACTGAGGGGGGCTGTGTGAAGAGGCAGTGGGCAGCTGGAGAGATGGCTCAGTGGGTGAGGGGCTGGCCAGACGAGCAGGAGCACTGGAGTTGAGACCCTCAGCACCCATGTGAATGCCTGGGAGACTGGCAGCTCACTGTCATGCCAGCACTTAGGAGGCAGAAACAGAGATGGCCAGAGCAAAGTGGCCAGCTGCGCTAAGTGAAACACTGAACTCCAGGTTCTGTTGGGAGACCCCGTCTCAATGAATGAGGAAAGTAGTTCAAAAGACTCAATGTGTCAGCCTCAGACCTCCACAGACAAAAGCCCAAGGTATAGAACTGTGTGTGTACATGTATGCACGCATATGTGTGTAAGAGGAGAAGTAAGGTTCACTTGTCTTTACATGCAGAGACTCTGGAAGGATATACGAAAAGCCAGTACACCTGGTTATTGGGTGGGTAGAATGCCAGTCTTCTCACTGGCTGTTTCCCTCATCTTACCATGTAAACTCCAGGAGAGCATTGACCTTCACCTTGCTTCCTATTTGTATTCCGAGTACCCACAACAGTGCAAGCCATATAAATAATAATTTTGAGTAAATGTTTGCCCAAAAATAAGTTTATAGAAGTCAAAAACATATGTGCATATTGCAGCAAATATAGACAGGCTTGAAACTACCCATAATGCCAGCTTCCAACAATTCTTTCCCTTTTTGTCTTGTGCTGGGAATTAAATCCACCACCTCTACATGGTAGTAAGTGCTTTACCACTGAACTATAATCTTGAGTCCCACAAGTATTTCTTAAGCTAATACAATGGCATATATTACTTGAGATAATTTTCTCTGCACTTAATCAAGATTTTAAAATAAACGCTAGTCTATATTATATGAAGAGTTTTGTAGGCAATTTCTGTAATGTAATGCATCATTCATGTTCCAGGGTATAAGTGTGATGTCTCAAAGTATTGAGTAAGGATTTTATTAAGAGAAAATGGCAGAAGAGAGGCTACAGGACAGTTGCTTTCTGTAAGGAGGTAGAGCTCGGTGCAGAGCTCGGGTTGGAGGTGTGTGGGAGGATGCAGTCTGTCTGAGAGAAGAGCAAGTTCAGGGGGAGTGACCACTACTTCCTCAGTTTGCCTTGCTAGTGCACATTCCCAGAGGAAATGTCTGCTTCATCTATCCTGTCCCTACTTGTTACTGTGCGTGTTGTATTCATCGACTCCCTTAGAGTCAGGGAGTCCTCATGTCCAGGACTGTGGAGGTGCCTGTGCAGACAGTCACTTCGTGTTCTCCCCTCTGCTTCCACTGTTAGGTTTAAAGGACGTTGTTTTCATTTGTCAGTAATTGTCACTCAGAATTAGAGTTGACCCCAGCCCCGTTTGCTTTCTGAGTTGTCATTTATGCAGCCGTCCTTCTTTCCACATACTGGTCTACTTAGAGGGGAGCATTGTTGGTGAGATGGAAGCCCTTCTGAAATACCAATAGCATGACTGAAAAGGACTGCATGCCTTGTCACGTGTGGTCACTGCATTTCGCAGACCGCCCTCACAGGATGGAGTCCTTTCTAAGAGGTTGTGAAGTCTTACTCATTCTCTGTCTCTGACCCTGCGCCTTCCCCCTCTTTCTCCCAGTCCCTGCCCCTATTCAGTTCTAGAATTCTAGCATGCTGGACCTACAGCATGCTAGGCAAGTGCCTTTCCAGAGCCACATCTCTAGCCTCCAAAGGGCTTTAAATTATAGTTTTACTTTTTAGATTCTTCAAAGTGACCCCTGAAATGTCAATAAAACATTCCTGGGAAAAAATGTGATTAAATTACTATAGTATTTATGGGTTTTTTTTTAAAGATACTATTTATTTATTTGTTTATTCATTCCTTCATTCAGTCACCCATTCCTTTATTTCTTTGTTTGTTTGTTTGTTTACTGTGCGAGTGTGGCACATTACACAACACACATGAAGGATATTCTACCATGTGGGATTTAGGGATTGAACTAAAATCTTCATCTTGGCAGCAAGCACCTTTACCCACGGAGGGTTGTTTCACATACTCAAACTCACTGTGTGGCTGAGAATGACTGAACTGTGGTATTTCTGCTGCCATCTCCTGAGTGTTGAGATTAGAAATGTGTAGCACCCAAAGCTTCAATCTTTCTAGTAAGCATTCTGCTAACTAAGCTGCATCCTCAGCCCTGTAAATAATATTTCATATAAGCTATATTATTCCTGGTATATCTAGAAATCAGTATCTTGTGTTGAAGATTGGATTTGTTTAAACAAGTTTTGCTTGCAGAAGATTTTCTTCATTATGAGAAGAGGCTAGTGTAAAGACTCTAGCTTGCTGCTCCCTGCAGCACTCACTGCTCTATATTGCATTTACTGCTCTGTACTGCATTCACTGCTCCATACTGCTCTCACTGCTCTATACTGTACTCACTGCTCTATACTGCACTCACTGCTCCATACTACACTCACTGCTCCATACTGCGCTCACTGCTCTATACTGCACTCACTGCTCCATACTACACTCACTGCTCCATACTACACTCACTGCTCTATACTGTACTCACTGCTCTATACTGCACTCACTGCTCTATATTGCACTCACTGCTCCATACTGCACTCACTGCTCCATACTGTACTCACTGCTCTATACTGCACTCACTGCTCCATACTGCACTCACTGCTCCATACTGCACTCACTGCTCCATACTGCACTCACTGCTCTATACTGTACTCACTGCTCTATACTGTACTCACTGCTCTATGCTGCACTCACTGCTCCATACTACACTCACTGCTCCATACTGCACTCACTGCTCCATACTGTTCTCACTGCTCTATACTGCTCTCACTGCTCTATACTGCTCTCACTGCTCTATACTGCTCTCACTGCTCTATACTGCACTCACTGCTCCATACTGCACTCACTGCTCCATACTGCACTCACTGCTCCATGCTGCTCTCACTGCTCCATGCTGCACTCACTGCTCCATACTGTTCTCACTGCTCTATACTGTACTCACTGCTCTATACTGCTGTCACTGCTCTATACTGTACTCACTGCTCTATATTGCACTCATTGCTCCATACTGCACTCACTGCTCCATACTGCTCTGTACTGTACTCACTACTCTATACTGCACTCACTGCTCCATATTGCTCTCACTGCTCCATACTGCACTCACTGCTCCATGCTGCACTCACTGCTCCATGCTGCTCTCACTGCTCTATACTGTACTCACTGCTCTATACTGCACTCACTGCTCCATACTGCACTCACTGCTCCACTGCTCCATACTGCACTCACTGCTCCATGCTGCTCTCACTGCTCTATACTGTACTCACTGCTCCATACTGCACTCACTGCTCCATACTGCACTCACTGCTCCATACTGCACTCACTGCTCTATACTGTACTCACTGCTCTATACTGCACTCACTGCTCCATACTGCACTCACTGCTCCATACTGCACTCACTGCTCCATACTGCACTCACTGCTCCATACTGCTCTCACTGCTCTATACTGCTCTCACTGCTCCATACTGCTCTCACTGCTCTATACTGCTCTCACTGCTCTATACTGCTCTCACTGCTCTATACTGCTCTCACTGCTCTATATTGCTCTCACTGCTCCATACTGCTCTCACTGCTCTATACTGCTCTCACTACTCTGTACTGCACTCACTGCTCCATGCTGCACTCACTGCTCCATACTGCACTCACTGCTCCATACTGCACTCACTGCTCCATGTTGCACTCACTGCTCCATACTGTTCTCACTGCTCTATACTGCTGTCACTGCTCTATACTGTACTCACTGCTCTATATTGCACTCATTGCTCCATACTGCACTCACTGCTCCATACTGCTCTGTACTGTACTCACTACTCTATACTGCATTCACTGCTCCATATTGCTCTCACTGCTCCATACTGCACTCACTGCTCCATGCTGCACTCACTGCTCCCTGCAGCACTCACTGCTCTATATTGCACTCATTGCTCCATACTGCACTCACTGCTCCATACTACTCTGTACTGCACTCACTGCTCCATACTGCTCCATGCTGCACTCACTGCTCCATACTGCACTCACTGCTCTATGCTGCACTCACTGCTCTATACTGCACTCACTGCTCTATACTGTACTCATTGCTCCATGCTGCACTCACTGCTCCATACTGCACCCACTGTTCTATACTGCTCTCACTGCTCTATACTGCACTCACTACCCTGTACTGCACTCACTGCTCCATACTGCACTCACTGCTCCATATTGCTCTCACTGCTCTATACTGCACTCACTGCTCTATACTGCTCTCACTGCTCTATACTGCTCTCACTGCTCTATACTATACTCACTGCTCTATACTGTACTCACTGCTCTATACTGTACTCACTGCTCTATACTGTACTCACTGCTCTATACTGTACTCACTGCTCTATACTGCTCTCACTGCTCTATACTGTACTCACTGCTTTATATTGCACTCATTGCTCCATACTGCACTCACTGCTCCATACTGCTCTGTACTGTACTCACTGCTCTATACTGCTCTCACTGCTCCATACTGCACTCACTGGTCCATGCTGCACTCACTGCTCCATACTGCACTCACTGCTCCATACTAAACTCACTGCTCTATACTGCTCACTGCTCTATACTGCTCTCACTGCTCTATACTGCACTCACTGCTCTATACTGCACTCACTGCTCTATACTGCACTCACTGCTCCATACTGCACTCACTGCTCCATGCTGCACTCACTGCTCCATGCTGCACTCACTGCTCTATACTGCACTCACTGCTCCATACTGCACTCACTGCTCCATACTGCACTCACTGCTCCATACTGCACTCACTGCTCCATACTGCACTCACTGCTCCATACTGCACTCACTGCTCTATGCTGCACTCACTGCTCCATACTGCATAATATATACCACTTACTTAACTGTCTCTCTCTTCCCTTCTGTACCATCTGCATATGTCTTGATGCTGTCTACTAATTGGCCTTCTGGTATCCCATAAGTAACTACTAACCCTGCCTCCTCCAAACATGGGTAGCAGTGTGATCGCGTGCCATTTTAAAAAGGAATTCTTAAAATTGGACCATAGACTAAATACAAAATTTGAAGTATGATGCACCTGTCTTTACTTAACTTAAGATGTGAGAACAGACCTCATGAAGAGCTTTCTAAGTTTTCTCACTAAATTTTTCTTTAAAAATAAATTGTTCCCAGCTTGAAATGGTATTTTTCTTTAGCTCTGTTTTTTGTTTGTTTTGTTTTCTAGGATTTTTTTTTTTTTTTTTGAGACACAATCTCTGTTCTGCAAAATTGACTGTTCTGGAGCTTGCTATGTAGACCAGGCTATCCAGAGTGCTGGAATTAAAGGAGTGTGCCACCATGCCCAGCTCTAGCTCTCTTATTTTTTAGCTCCCAGTGATGATGCTGTTACATGTTAAAAGAATTTTAGCTAGTGTCGTCAGATTTAGAGCCATCTGTCCATGTCAAAAAACACCGTAGAGTTGCATTTCTTTCCGGGTGGTTCTTTGAGCAGGAGGTTCTGCCCCAGAGCGCTTGTTCTGGTTGACCTCCATTTGCAGCTGCATCAGAATACCCAGCCCCATCAGCTCTCCAGAACAGGCTGCTGAAGTCAGACTGGGGCTTGGACCACTCATTTTCTCTGCTCCAGGTTCTGCAAGCTGAAGTCCATATTATGTCCTTCTGGTCTCTTCCTGGGAGGCTCTGAGAAGAACCTGTTTCAAAGCTTGTCCAGGTTGTTGAGAGAATGTAGAGCTGAGGTCTTCCTTGACCTACCAGTGTCCAACCTGGTGGGTGGACTCCCAGTGTGCGTGCGCCTTGTGACCATGGAAAGAGCGGTATGGCTGGTGCACAGATCTGGATCCCTTAAGCTGTTGGAGGTGGCTTTTGAGGTGTGTCCTAGGACATCAGATAGTCAGGATCTATAGATGTTTCTATGCAGTAAGAGCCTTCAGTGGGGTACAGTGTGAGCTGGCCTCTTTGCCCCAGCATTGCCGTTCCCAAATGGGGCTCAGGGACTGCAAGAGATGCACAGTCCTCTCGCTGTAAATACCTCACGTGTGAAAGGGGCCTGCTGGGGGCTTCCTTTTTATGCTCCCCACACTTGAGCAGAGCCCTTCCTTCTTGGAGGGTTGATTTCAAGAGATAGAGTGACAGAGGCTAGGTGCCTTGCTCATGTATTTTTAAGGCCTCTGAATGTCTCCATGCTCTGCTGTACCTCTGCCACATCCCTACTACACTGTGTCACTCTGTACATCCCCACTACCTCTGAGTGGCTTGCGGTGTACCACAAACACTCCAGAGAAATAGATGGTGGTGTTTTCGTCTTTGTATTGGCACTGTTGTAAAGGGAAGTAGACCAGACTCTTCAAGTCAGCCATCTTGCTCCTGCCTGAACTGCAGTCTGAGCTCTGCTATACCCACCTCCTTTTTTTTAAAGTGTTGGGGAAGTCACTCAGGCTAAGAAAGTACTCTGCCACTAAAGTGCACTCTACGCCCTGTTAATTCCATTTGATCACAACTTTCCCACATTTTCCTAGCGTTAGGATGCAACCTTCTTTGGGTGGGGAGCACTCTGCCTATCACAGCTCCCTCAGACTCAAACTCTTGAGTGACCACCATCCTCTGAGACCTCCTCTTCCTTCTTAGGCTTCCGGTGTCACTTCAGGTCAGACACTAGAGAGAAGGGAGAGACAGAGTCCAAGATGGGATGAGGCACGGGGGTGAGCTGAAGGACGATTTCCTGCAGCTTCAGAGAGCTCTAGTAAGCATGAGACCGTCTCTGTAGCGGGGAAGCTTAGAAATAGTCTTTATCCAGCAGGACCCAGCCGAGGAATCCATTAGAAGAGGGAGAAGTGCATCATGGGGAACAGCAAACAGCCTCTGCCCCACCAAGTGCGTTCATCTCACTAGAAACCAAGAGACCAGAGGCTCAACATCTTCGTGAGCAATTAGAGGCCCTGAGGGTCCCATTGGAGCAAAATCAATAAATAGGCAGTATATATAAGTTGACAGATGCGCACCAAGTTTCTATCCCTAAAAGAGCATCCAGTCTGGTTTGTTTTTCTATTCTTGTATACATGGCACAGTGCTTTTATAGAGTAAATCTTAGTAATTATTTTTGAATGAATCAAAATGTTACTCCCCATGTGACATTTTGAGTGAGATAAGCTCTTCATAAAGCTTCAGAGGATGCTTTTTTCATCCAACTGTGCTGTGAATGGCATGTTCTTGGATATTGTATTGAGTCTGCTAACCCCCAGGCTGTAACCAGTCCGTGCATTTTGCACCATTTGGATCGTTAATTCCTGCAATGTCTTAAGATTTTATCTTTTGAAAGAAAATTTTGAAGTGCAGTTTAGGAATTAAACATTCCCTTTAATCTGGGAGAATGCTTGGCTTGCTGAAGCGAGTCTGATGGTGATGCATTGTGCACAGCTTGTGGGCAGGAGGCAAGGTAGGAGGGGTTCCAGCTGTGGAAGTTCGGATCAGTGAGTGCCTATTTCAGTAGGTATAGTAACAAAAAACCATCATTAAGCTGACATCGAAGAACTTGAGAACATAAATAGAACTGATTATTATTGTAAAGGAACTACTCCATTTTAATTTGATGTCATGAATTTTAGTATCTGAAATGTTGTCAACTGCTGTCTCTTTTCCCAGTAGCAGGAGTAAAAGCAGACACAGACACTGCCCGTTTTGTTGAGCATGCTGCTGTGGCCCGCTCCAGAGCTAATTAATTCTTAGTTTGTATTTGGACTTTGACTAAGATTCCTCTGATAAATGTTCAGTTTCAATTATGCTAGTGCAGAAGTGCTACAATTAAGCATTTCAGTGGCTCCCTATCTCATTAGAGTTGATTCTGGATTGCTGCTAGTTCTAAGGAACCAACTACAAGCTCATCCACTCCACCCTACTTTGTTTTGCAGAGGAAAAAGAATGACAAGCTGGTGTCATTCTTACATCAGTAGCTTTCATGCTGAAGAGTGTTGAAAGTGTTAACTGTGACTACCAACACACACACACACACACACACACACACACACACACACACACACACACAAATGCACAATCTATGAAAGGTCTAGGAGACTTAGGCCACAGGGGAGATGGGTAAAAGTAAAGAGGCACCCTCCTCCTCCTCCTCCTCCTCCTCCCCCTCCCCCTCCTCCTCCTCTTCCTCCTCCTCCTCAGAGCGGTGGCCCAATGCAAGAGTGTCTGCTGTCCTTCTGTGCTCTCTTCTGGAAATCTCTCATTTTCTTTGTTGGTGACAATGGGGACAGAGTTAGGGCTCTGGGACATCTTTCCTACTCTTCCCAAGCAGCTGTTAATGCCTTTCTTGTGCTGTTCATATTGCTGTTTCATGCCAATTGCATTTGAAGAAAGATTGTGTGTGTGTGTGTGTGTGTGTGTGTGTGTGTGTGTGTGTGTGTGTGTGTGTGTGTGTGTGTGTGTGTATGTCTTCTCAGACAGATGGACAGACATGAGTGAATAGACAAGGGGAAAACAGAACATAGTTCTTGAAAGATGTCACACTAAAATCAATTTTAGGATTCATTGAGCTTCTCTGTGGATAGTGTCTTTAGAAAAATAGCGTTCTTTAGTATATTTGTGAAGTCTGTGTGTTTTTAAAAGGTAGTGTTCATTTGACTAAACTTTATGTGCACTAAAAATATATTTGTGAGCTATAAGCTTTGGTCTGTTGTTTCTGAGTACAGATTATTGGACTTTTCTACTTGGTTTTGTTATTTAGTTTTGTATGTGCTCTTTAGAATTTTATCTACTAGGAGGTAGAATATGGATTCTTCTGGAGAAAAATCTTCTTTATTAATTATAAGACATCTATTTCAGACTACCAAACCAAGTACAGTGAGTGTTTGAATTAAATATTTAGTGCCTCATTGACTGTTTCCTCTGACTTCCATTAAGACCTTGAGAAATAATTCTTCTTTAATAAGCCTCTTGCTTGTTTGGACACACAGATTGCTATAGAATGAGCCGTCGAAGTATTACCAGGGTGTGGCAAGCTCTCCTTCATTCTTACTTCAGCATAGTTCACTTTTGGTAGGAAGCTGGGAGATTTCTGTGGTTATGGTGAGCACACGGTTTTATTTCCAGTTGTCTGATAGAACATAGCTCTGTTTTGAGACTAGTGAGGATAATTTGAGGTTGGAATGGAGTAAGAGATCGAAAAGTGTACAGACATTAAAATGACTTGATACTAAAGGTTTTTCATTTAAAGACAAATGGCCTGTGCTTGAACAGGATATAAGGAGCTGAGTATATGATACACTGTATCCTGACACACTCTGCATCCTGATATACTGTATCTTGAGCTTCTTCCTCCCTAGATAGAGTGATGGACTGGACTAGCCAAGGATAGCTCTGCCATGGACAACCATTGTTTCTAATTCCGTTTTAGTATTTATTTATTTGTAATCGTGTATATGTATGTGAGTGCAGGTGCCCGAGGCCAGCGGCTGAGGAACTAGACTTAGCAGCTTTCTGTGAGCCACCCAACATGGGTGCTGGGACTCTAATGCAGGTCCACTAGAAGAGCACTATATGCTCATAACCACAAGTCACCTTTCCATCTCTATTTCTAATTCTTAAGTGTGGTTAAAATGTATTTTATTTATAAGAAAACATTGCCCTCTTCAGTGTATAATCAACTAATGGAGAAAATCACATTCTAATACTTGCCACCACAATCAAAACAGGAACAAGTTCTGTCTCCAAATACTCTCCTCTAACACTTTGTATTAGATCTTCTACACGCCCATACTCATTTCTCTCTGTGGTTTTCCTTTGCCAGTTTATCATAAATGAAACCATATAGTATACAGTCTGAGGAATGTGGTGCAGTATCCGTGTTCTTATGTGTATCATTTCTTTTTATTACTAAGCAGTAATCTAGTATATGGTCGTGCTGTTTATCCATTCACCCACTGAAGCACATTTGGGTGGTTTCCATGTGTGGGCAATTGTGTATGAAGTTGCCATAAATATTTATGTAGAGATTTCTGTGGGAACCTAAGTTTCATTTCTCTTGAATCAATTCTAGAAGTGGTGTTTGGCAGTTGAATGATGATTGCTTTCTCTGACTTCATGTGAAACTGCCAAATTCTTTTGCAGTGTGGCTGGACGATTTTGGTTCCTGTTAGCATCTGTGAGCGCTCCAGTTATCCCACATCTTCACCAGAAGTTAGTCTTGTCTTTTTGGGAATGCCATTGTATAGGAATGTGGTACTACCTTGTCTCTTTTGTTTCCATGGAGACGAATACTGTTGAGCATCTTCTAAGGTATACTCTCTACTGAAGGTCAGCTCCAGTTCTCACCCTCTTATACCAGCTTCTCTGAGCCTTGTCGGTTAGAATTGTAGAAATTCTTCATTTATTTTGCATTTAAGTCATTTTCTTTTGTATCTTGCAAATATTTTTCTACCAATATGTGACATGATTCTCTTAGTGTCTTTCAAACAGTTGAAACAAAGATACCCTTTCATTTTTCTTCTGATACTTAACTCTTCGTGACCTTCAGTATTCCCCCATTCTTCTTCACACAGTTTGTATCATCCTAGATTCATCCTCCTATTGTCAAACAGTAAGTATGTAGAATTAATCATCTTGTCATTTGAATCTTAAGATGTTTATATTACCTAGACCATAACTACTTAGTAGCTATGGGGTAGCTTTTCTCCTGGACCATAAGAACACAGGAATGGGAAGGGAAGGTCTGAAAGCTGGTAACTTCATCGTGGCCTGAGCTAACAGCTTTAGTCTCTTCCATCTGACATAGATCTTCCTTGAACTTACTTTTCTCCGTGACAGGCCCCCAGCAAATGCTTGGCCTTGCATTCCTGCCCACATGTAATCTCCCCTCTCTTCATGATCCTTTTGCACTATCTGGCTCATGTCTAGACCTACATTTACAACTTTCGTATTTAAAGGTTATATAGATATTATAATTCACTTCAGTTTTAAATGTGTGAGAAATATGCTAATTATCCACCAGAAAGTCTAAAACAACTCGTAGAATGAGATTACCGATAGCTAGTAGTTATTCATGGTGACCAGTCGGGAGGTGCACTGGGCCTTTCTGGTTCTCTGCTCTGCAGGAGACAATGGAAAGCTTCTATTTGGGTGCCTGCGGTGGTTAAAATGATTAAATCCTGTGCATTTCTGCAAAGTAGACAGACCATTGGTTTGGCTTTTTGTTTTGATGTTTCTAAAGACTTAAAAACCAAATAAAAGACAGCTAAGGGCTTAGAGAGAAATTCTTGTGTGTGAGTTCCTGTTATCACTGATTTATGGACCTTTGCTTGGTGCTGAGGAAGGAGGTAATTTTATGTTTATGGTTATGACTCCAGCTCATATCCTAATCTGAACTGTAGTTGTCAGAATAATATAAGGATAATTGGGATGCATGAAACTCAAGCAAGCTAGTTTGTAGAATTTCGATTTTTGCCAGTTTTCCTCCTGTAAATCAATAAACAGCTTATCTTCATTGCCAAGCACTGCGCCAGGTGCCAGGTACCAGGGAAACAAAAATAGAAATTCAGAATCTGTCCTTAGAGCACTTACGCTTAAGTGTGGCAGAGAAGCAGAAAGCAAGGCCACCGAGGAGGGCAAGCATCAAAGTGTGCCTGAAGTCATCCGGGTCTCAGTGAAGGACGGTGGTGTGGGAGCTCGCTGGGCGTGGGAGCTCGCTGGGGTGAGGTGGAGCAGGCCACTCCAGAGAGACGCTACAGAACCCAGGGCAGGAGCTTGAGCTTTCTGTAGGATTTGAACCTAATCTTAAGAATTCAAAATCTTTGTGTGTGTTTGTTTGTGTGTGTGTGTGTTTGTTTGTTTGTTTGTTTGTTTTGCAAGACAGTTTCTCTGTGTAGCCCTGGATGTCCTGGAACTCCTGTGTAGACCTACCAGGCTAGCCTCAAAAGATCTGCCTGCCTGTCTATGCCTCTGCCTCCTAAGTGCTGGGATTAAAGATGTTCATCACCATGCCCGGCTAAGAATTAAAAAATCTTCAAAGCTGGGGCTAGAGAGATGGCTCAGCGGTTAAGAGCACTGACTGCTCTTCCAGAGGTCCTGAGTTCAATTCCCAGCAACCACATGGTAGCTCACAACCCTCCATAATGAGATCTGGTGCCTTCTTCTGGCCTGCAGGCATACATGCAGGCAGAACAACAGTCTATACATAATAAATAAATAAATCTTAAAAAAAACTTCAAAGCTTAGTTTTCCTAGATAAGACTATTTTAACTCAATGGGATGTAACTAAGTTACTGGGTCAGTTGTGTTCTCTCTCTGTCTCTGTCACACACACACACACACACACACACACACACACACACACACACACACAGACCTGTGAGCTTTGTTTCCATGATGACCTTCTTGTGACTGTCAGTACCCATAATCCTTGCCTGCTTGTTCACAAATGTGGGCAAGTGTGTATCACTACACCTATATAGGTGCCAGGGTCAGGATGTATGGATACTTGGTGTACATGCATGATGACTATTTAAAAATGACTCTGAGGTGGTCCTCTCCTCTATTGACAAGTTGGTGGTGTGATTTTAGAAGTACTTAGTCTGAATTATAATGACCCCAGTAGATTTTCAACTCATCACTAGAAAGCATGTTACTTTGTATATATTTTTCCAGCCCTTCAGAAAGGATGCAGCATGAACATGTAATGCGTCTCAGCAGATCTGGCTTTATTGCATGGCTCCAGATTATGTCACATCACTCATCTACTACTTGTGGAACATATGGTGAAGAATCAAAACACATTTTTGAATGAATTTTACAATAGCTATAAATCCTCTTGTCAAGAGGGAGTTGGTAAAATATAATGACTCTAAAAGTGAGCGAGCTTCTTGACGATCATAAAATGTGTTGAATAGCTATTGTGTGCCACTTTCTTTGGAAACCCAGTCTTTCCATTGCATTCATGGTGTTTCTGCCCCAGATTATTCAGTGTAGACAGATATGTGTAGGCTGGAGAACACTTCTGAGTCAAGTCCACAGTCAATGCTAATGTTGGCCAGGGACTAGATCTTACAAAACAGGTGTCTGGGTTTCTTCAGATACCTCATTGAGGTAAACTGTTTTCGAGGTCAGGCAGAGCGTCTGTTTGATAGCTGTCTCTGTAATGCACGTGTGTTTTGTTTTCCCTTCTTACCCTCCACCCTGACTGGATCCACTCTGGTGTCTGTGGGAGTCGTCTAAGGTGCCCTCTGCTAGTCCACATTTCAGATACAAGGAGGATTGTAGTGATACTGAAACACTTTCAGAAGATAAATTGTAAACTAATTCATCGAGAAATATACTTGTCAGTTTAGTGCTTCTTTCTACAGTGCTCCCTTCACCGTGACTCAAGTGTGGGAGGGAATCTGCCGTGAGTGTCTGCATTGGTGCAGTTTTAGAATGCCTATCAGACTGTGAGTGGAATAGACAGTGACATGCTATTAACATGTTGAGTGCAGCCTCAAGACAGATATCATACTGCATTGCTGGGAAGCCAGCCAGCTTCACATGCTGCAAGGCCATATTGGGCACTTGCAGAGCAATTGTCTGTAATGGAGAGTTGTGACATTTCTTTTAAATACTTTGTCCCAAGTCAAAGGGGTTTTTTGTTTGTTTTTTGTATTTTTTTGTTTTGCACACATGCCATATAGAAAGGAATGCTGTCAATAAACGGATCTCTCTCTTTTTTTTTTAAAGATTTATTTATTTATTATGTATACAATGTTCTGTCTGCACATATCTCTGCAGGCCAGAAGAGGGCACCAGATCTCATTACAAATGGTTGTGAGCCACCATGTGGTTGCTGGGAATTGAACTCAGGACCTTTGAGAGAGCAAGCAGTGCTCTTAACCTCTGAGCCATCTTTCCAACCGCATAAACTGATCTCTTTATTCACACTTGTAAATGTCGATTAGAGCATCTTTAAAACAAGAGACAATGGTATACTTAATGGATACTATGTAAATTACCCCTGCTTAGTATTTTTTAGGCACCTGGCATATATGATATTGACAGTACACTTTTTAAAATTTATTTTCAAATGTCTGATCTGTTTTGGTATTGTATGAAAAATCAACATATGCAAGTATCCCACCCCTACTGTGTGTGTGTGTGTGTGTGTGTGTGTGTAGTTTTATAAGTGAAACTGATCAAAACCTAAAAGATAAGTTGAAATTCTTACATTCTTAGAAACAAGTTTAAGACATCACATGGCTGATTCTCTGTCTACTCCCAGATTTGTGTCTGACGTAACAGGTTTTCATATCAGTAAGCAAGTTAGTAACTTGACAAAGATGGTAACATTTCTGTCTAAATTTTTTGTCTATTTTCTATTTTTTAACTTTCTACAAATGTTGGTTTAAGCTTCTTATTAATATGTTTACTTCTCAAATAAGTGGCTTAAAATAGAATAAAAGCACTAATGGAAAATTGTAGTCAGCGCAGAATCTTATTAACTATCATTTTGGTAATATCTAAGTTTTACTTACCAACTTGATGCTATGAACTTGGGACTATCTTGGGTTGAATTTCCTTAGCAATGGAGATAGAAGTGTGCACAGAAGATGTTTGTGTTGTTAATGGTGTTGTGGAGTACTCTTCTTCTCAAGATCTCTTACTTTCCAGGCTGGGGGTGAGGTCACCTCATCCCTTGAGCTGGCACCGGATTGGGGCACCAGTACTTTCAGTATCTTATGTTCATGTTATATTTTAGTGAATGCTACTTTCATTATCATTAGAAACAAGGGAGCTCCATGTGGTGGGTTTTCTTATGTACTGTCTTAGTTATGTTTGATAAATACCCTTCAGAACAGTCTTTCCCTCTCTCTCCCTTCCTTTCCATCTTAGTTAGGTTTCTGTTGCTGTGAAGAGACACCATGACCACGGCAACTCTTATAAGGGAAACATTTAATTGAGGGGCTCACTTACAGTTTCAGAGGTTCAGTCCATTATCATCATGGCGGGGAGCATGGAGGTGTTCAGGCAGACATGGTGCTGGAGAAGTAGCTGAGAGTCCTGCCTACATCTTGCAGGCAACAAGAAGTCGACTGAGACACTGGGCAGTATCCTGAGCATAGGAAACCTCAAAGCCTGCCCCCCACAGTAACACACTTCCTTCAACAAGGCCACACCCACTCCAACAAAGCCACACCTCCTAATAGTGCCACTCCCTATGAGATGATGGGGGCCAGTTACATTCAACCTACCTCACTCTCTTTCTCGGTCTTTATGAGAAAAGTGGCTTATTTAGCTGACTGTTTCAGATGTTGAAGGCCCTAGTTAGACAGCCTCACTGGACCAGCCTCTGGTGAGTATTTAGGAAGCATCCATGGTTGGAGTGCACTTGAGAGCAAGACATCACTTCTCCAGACAAGAAGTTATATAGCCCACTTGTCAGACTTTGGCCTCCTTTTGCTCCTGGAAAAACACACACAGTCTCTTAAGACTCCATACCCCACACTGGGAACAAGCCTTCAGCACCCAAAACCTCAGGAGTCACACATAACCCATGTCTACACTGTAACATCTCACAGAGATAGCTTAGTTGTGTCCTTGGGGAAGCTGTGCTTAACTTTATTAACACAGATGGTAGGGTTTTGTTTAAGGATTTTATGTTTTAATTTGTAATTATGTGTTTGGGTGTGGGTGTGTGCAAATGGGTACAGGTGCCTGCTGAGGACTGAGGTGTCAGAGTCCCTGAGGCTAGAGTTACAAGCAGTCCTGAGCCACCCAGTGTGGGTGTTGGGAACTGCAGCCTCTGCAGGAGCAGCTCACACTCAACTCCTAAACCATCTCTCCAGAGCCTGTTTGCTTCTTTAAAACACTCTGTTTTATTTCCTCTTCCTCCTTGTGGTCTTTGGCTACTCAGAATTCTGTAGTGGTTTATCTTCCTCTGTCTAGATTTAAAGTGACTGGGCTGGTGTATAATTTAGTGGTAGTGCTTATGGTAAGTTTTTAATCTCCAGTGCTGCAATAAATGAATGTGTGTGTGTGTGTGTATTTTTTTTCTCCCAGAGCTGAGGACCGAACCCAGGGCCTTGTGCTTGCTAGGCAAGCACTCTACCACTGAGCTAAATCCCCAAACCCAAATGAATATATTTTTAAAATGTATTTTTTAATTTTTAATTTTATTTTTATGTGTCTGAGTATTTTGGCTACATGTATGTTTGTATACTGTGTGCATGCTTGGTGCCTGTGGAAGCCAGAAGAGAGTGTCAGATCCCCTGGAACTGGAGTTGCAGATGTTTGTGAGCCACCACATAGATGCTGGGAATCAAACCACTCTCCTCTAGAAGAGCATCCCTGTGCTCTGGATGGCTGAGCATCTAGCTCCTAAAGATGCATTTGAAGTCATCTTACGGTGACAACAAATGTTGGTTTTCCTCATCACTCTGCCATAGTTCCAGTTGCTGTGACAAAATGCCATTGAGTGGACATATTATAAACAACAGAATTTGTTTCTCATACTTTTGGATTCTGGGAAGTCCAGTATCAAGGGGAAAGTTGATTTATTTTCTAGTGCAGAACCACTTCCTGGTTTTTAGATTTTTGTTGTTTGTTTTTTGTTTTTTTTTTTTTCCTCTGTGCCCTTACATCCAAAGAAGCCAATTCTCAGGACTCCTACAGGGACACTTCATCTAATTCCAATTACTTTCCAGCATTCAACTTCTTAGCACTGTTTCCATGGCAGTTAGGATTTCAGCGTCCACACATGAGGAGACCTAAGTAAAGCAGAGGCGTACCCCCCCCAAAGTTGTGATGACTATTGCTATGATGAAACACCATGACCAAAAAACAAAGGGGAGGAAAGGGTTTATTTAGCTTACACCACATCTAAGTAGTTCATCACTAAAGGGAGTCAGGACAGGAACTCAAACAGGGCAGGAACCTGGAGGCAGGATCTGATGCAGAGGCCATGGAGGGGTGCTGCTTACTGGCTTGCTCAGCCTGTTTTCTTACAGTCCCAGGACCACCAGCCCAGGATGGTACTGCCCACAATAGGCTGGGTCCTCCCCATCAATTACTAATTAAAAAAGTGCCTTACAGGCTTGTCTACAGCTGGATCATATGGAGACAGTTTCTCAACTGAGGTCCCTCCTCTTAGATGACTATAACTCTTGTGTCAGGATGACGTAAAACTAGCTAGCACCCCACCCCCATCCTGTCTTTTCTCCCGCCTTCAGAACAATGACTCAGGAGCACACCTCTCTGGGCTCTGTGGCCTGCATGATAAGTCAGACATGTGATAATGCCTGGAGCCTTTTCAGGTTCACTGCAGATTCAAAATGGAAGCCTTGCTCTTTCCTGGTCTTTGTTGACCATCTTTCCTCGTTCCTCTCAGTAAATGACACTATTTCATGTAAACCAGAACTGGGACTCGGTTCTTTTCTCTTGCTGACCATGTCCAATTCATTACCAAGTCTTACCAATAAATACTTCTCTGTCACCCATTGTTTCAGTCTCCTACCTTCTCCTGCCAACAAGTAGACTGATTCCTTCAAAAGCAGAACTCATTCTGAAATCCCTCAGATTGGTGCACTGGGGATGCCTCTGATTTCCTGGTAAAGACCCAACCCTGCCCTCGTGCCCCCGCCCCTGCCGCCCTTCTCCCTCCAGGCTGGCACCTGCCCTGTTTCCTTCTGCCTGTTCTCTGAGGCGTTCCTTCTGTCACATTCTTCTCCTACTTAGCTTTATGTGTCCTTGAAATTTCAGCTGAATCTTTTACAGAAAAATCTTATGTTGCCTGCGGGATCAGATGAAGGCTCTCATTTGTAACACTGTTTAACCTACCTATACCAATTAGATTCTCTACTTCATTTGCCCTCCTGAGAACATTGGCAGCAGTTCCTTAATGCCATCTGATAGCAAATTCACATCCACATTATGGTTGATTGCCTAAAAAGTCTGAATTTTGGCTAGTTCAGAACAAGAGCCTCATATGGTACTCACATGCCATTTTATTATTTCTGTCTTGGATGTTTATGAGACAGATGAAGAATAGATGCCTGCTCTCCGGCTCCTTACAGAAGGAAGCTGTTACCTTACCACCCAGTGCATGCCACTTCCTTCCTTGCCTCTTTCCCTTCTTCTTTTCCTCCTCTCGAGACAGGGCCTCTCGCCGGGACTTGGGGCTCACTGATTAAGTTAGGCTGGCTGGCTCATGATCCCCGTGGGGCCTTCTGTCTGTACCGCTCCAGTCCTGAGTTTACAAGCATGTGTCACCGGGAGATGAGGTCTTGGTGCTTGAGAAATAAGCACTTTGCTGTCCAGCTGTTTCCCGGGCCTCTTCTGCCTTCTTTAACTCCCATCTCTTCACCAGTTAACTAACTTGCTTGTCTTACAAACTCTGTTCTGTTTGTGACCTTGCTTCCCCTACCTTTCTTCACTAGTTAACAACTTGCTTGTCTTACAGACTCTGTTCTGTCTCTGTCCTTGCTTCCTCTGTCCCTGATACCCCGTCATCTCTCCTGTGAACTGGAAATTAACTCCAGGAGACCCATGTTCAGGTGCAGGTTTTGTTGGCAAATAAGATAACAAGTATCCCTATGTTATCATACTGTAAGTACATACTAACTGGCTTGGACTTGATGAGATTTATCAGCGGGTACCCACCATGATAGTCTAGCCCTTTATTCTGAATTCTACCTTCATTCTTCATGTAATTAATGCCTTATCTACTTAACGATCTTTGACTGAATTAGTTGTTTCAGGCTGTCAAGTGAGTTCCTTACTTATAATCCTAAGTACTTAATTTCTAAGGTAGAAATTCTGAAAAGAGGAAATTTTCCCCAACAGCACTGTTAAGCTGGATAGCTAGGATTGGTGCGTGGTTCTTTTTAAGGCTACTGGCTGTTTTTGTTTTGTTTTGTTTTATTTTGTTTGTTTTAAATCTGAAAAGAATATTTTCTGATGCTTTTTCTACATGTAATAAGGGAATGGGGTGCATTTGTCCTTCAATTCTTGGAGGCAAAGTAGCATATTTATTGATTTATATATGTCAAGCCATCCTTGCATCTTAGAGATTTTATGGAGATGGATTATCTCTTCATACTGTTAAATTCTAGTGTTAGTATTTTTGGGGGGATTTTTGTACCTGTTTATCAAGAATATTGGCATGTAATTTTCTTTTCTCATAATGTCATTGTCAACATATTCTGTGTGTGTTAGTAGATTTGTTAGACTTTCTTGAAGAACGGGAGAGAGAACATGGGAATGGAGAAGAGGGGAGGAAGCAAGGGGCACTAAAAGGGAGAGGACAGTATTCTAAGTTCAGTCTGCCTGCCGAATGGCGTTCTTCTTTGAAAGCTCTGCAAGCATGTGAATGAGTAAGAAAATAACCTGAAAAAGTTGACATGAAAACTTTACAATTTTATTGTCAAAGTACAGTAAAATACATTGTTAGAAGACTTAACTGTAGAGTTCTCTTCAAACTTTACTTTTTGTGTGTGGTTTTTGGCAAGCTTTGCAGACTCGAATGTTGTTCTAGGACAGAACATTTGGGAAGAGTAATGGTATCAAGCAACATGTCAGAACTGTACATTGCATAATCTGGGACATTTCCTATAAGAAGGCACTGGGAGATTTCTTTTTTATGAAAGTGTAATATTAAGCAGCAGTGTCTGTTTTTTTTTTTATGAGCTGATTCCAGACCACATTTGCTATTTCCCACGCTGTAGCTTCTCTGGTTTCCAGCACTTAAATATAGAGGTCAGACTGACATGCTGTGGCTCTAGATGGGAACCCCAAAATCTGTAGCATGCGGCACTCAGATTGTGAAAGACAGTAGTTCTGCTTCCTTTTTAAATTAAAAATATATTCATTTTTTGATGTCTTGGTGTTCATTTTCTTTTCTAAGACTTCTTAATCTCAAAATTGGACTTATAAAACATTACAAAATTTATGCAAATACTTTTCATTCAGATTTTACCCAGATTCTACAAGTTTTCAAATTTAGCCACTTTTCTCATCATTATTTTGAAATATTTGATGAAACAAAAAGCCCACCGAGAAAACACAGAGTCTATTTTATACTGGCCAATTGTTCCTGGGCACGAGGCCTGCCCTGGAGTACAGTTTATCTGCCCAGTGACAGTCCGTTGGAGGAAATTAATTTCCCCTTTCCCAGCAGGGATCAGTTGCTAACAGTGTCCTGGTTGGGGGTGGGGCTTTGTGGCCCGTCCCCATCTCTGTGCTGGGACTCTGTCTGGGTTGGACCTGGGCAGGTTGTGTGCATACTACATCAGTCCTGTTGTGTCTGGAAGGCATTTACCAACATGGTAAATCCACTGAGGATTTGGGAATATATTTCCTAAAAGTAATGACATTCTCAAAATGAGAAATGTAACGTTGCTGGACAGAGTGGCACACACCATTATATCCCAGCATTTGGGAAGCAGAGGCAGGCAGTCTCTTTGAGTTTGGGGGTATCCTGGTTTACACAGTGAGTTTTAGGACAGCCAGGACTATGCAGAGAGACTCTGCCTGAAAAAAAAAAAAAACAGATAAATAAATAAGCAAACAGAAAGAAAAAAGAAATTTAAAACTAATATATATATATATTCTCCTGTATGTATGTGGTAGTATTTAATTTTTTTCATTTGCTCACTGATTCTTCCTTTAAAAAATCTAAAAATTAAAAAAGATTTTCAAAGGAGCTGGAGAGCTGGCTCAGGACTTAGAGCACTTGTTGCTCTCTGAAGACCTGTGTTCGATTCCCAGCACCCACGTGGTAGCCCACAATCACCTGTAACTCCAGTTCCAGAGGATCTGATGCCCTCTGCTGATGTACCAGGCATACACATGGATGTACATGCATTCAGGCAACACACTCATACACTCATAAATAAATCTAAAAAAAAATTTTTTTTTAAATTCTCCTTGCCCCACAGTATGGGATCTGAGACTGGAGTCATATGTTAGAGTTAGCGGGCCTCTTTTGTGTTCTTTGTTCAGAAACAGCCCCTCAAAAGTTAAAGGATAGTGACCTGATAAGCCAAATAGAATGCCTGTCCATTTGGACTTGTGTGATCCCTGAGGGTTAGATTCTAACTGTGCTCTGATTGCCACAGGAGACACATGATGTTTGAGTGTCCCAATCTTGGTAATAATGTCAGCATGATAGCAAAGTATATTTTTAAAAAGCAAATTTTTTTATTCTCTTGAGGTTTTGTTCTTTAATGCCTGAGTCATGAGTCCTTCATAATATCCCTTACTACTCCTAGCAACTTCTAGACTGACAGTTACATGTGAAGAACACTGGTATACATACAGTTACACATGAAGAATGTTGATATACATACAGTTTCTCATGAAGAACGCTGGTATACACACAGTTATACATGGAGAAGGCTGGTATACATACAGTTATACATGGAGAAGGCTGGTATACATACAGTTATACATGGAGAAGGCTGGTATACATACAGTTATACATGGAGAAGGCTGGTACATAGTACTTGGTACACAATATTTAGCTGTTTATTTGGTGGTAGGCTAATGATTAATAGTGGATTGTTCATTTATGAAAAATTTAAACCTTCCAATTTATTAGTTTATTTGGGGTTCAACATACTTTAAAGATGCCTGCTACCCTCATGGTTACTTAAATACTTTTAAGTGTAGTTCTTTAAAATGATTTTAAAGACTTAATCTAGGTGTGTCGCTTGGTATGTTCATCATTTTGTTGTTTGTCTTATCGTATCAATTATATATTTTCTTCTTACAAACTGGTTATGTTTTTTAATTTTATTTTATGTGTATGGAGTTTAGTCTGCATGTATATCAGTGTGGCATGTGTTCAGAGGCCAGAACTGGGTGTCAGATCCCCTGGAACTGGAGTTACAGCTGTGAGCTGCCCATGTGGGTGCTGGGAATTGAACCAGGATCCTCTCAAAGAGCAATCAGTGCTCTTAACCACTGAGCCATCCCTCCAGCCCTAGACTTATGTTTTAGTGGCCTATAATGTACCATCAGTGAAATTGTTCTGACAATAATAATAGTTTGTCTTATTCTTATTTATTACTTTTTTTTAAAATATAACATCAGAAGATTGTAGAACTTTAAAGATTTTTTCTCTTTTGTTGTTATTTTAGCCTGGTTTTTGGTTCTGTGTTATTTATATAACCAAGGATTATAGAGATCAAATACCCTGTGTTCTAAAACTGCCTGTCGCCGCACTAGATCAGCAGACAGTCCTGATTCCTATTCCCTTATTCCCTTTGTCTTTCATGTTGTATTGTTGTGACTCTCAGAATTACATTTGTATCAATGTGAAGAGAAAATACTTTGTCACCTTATTCTACCAAGGCAGGTTTCATGTGGTTCACTAGTGTGTGTGTGTGTGTGTGTGTGTGTGTGTGTGTGTGCGTGTGTGCGCGCGCATATATATACACACACTCACGTACATACATACATACATACACATACATACTATTACATTTTGAGACTTTGCTGGTTTTTTTTTTTTAATTTATTTATTTTCTCCAGAGCTGAGAGCTGAGGACTGTACCCAGGGCCTTGCACTTGATAGGCAAGCGCTATACCGCTGAGCTAAATCCCCAACCCCGAGACTTTGCCTTTTTAAGAACAATTTTAGGTTCACAGTAAAATTGAACAGAAACTGTAGAAGATTCCCATCTACCTCCTGTCCCTTCAATCTTTGCTGTCTACTTGCTGTTGCAGAGCGGTACATTTGATACAGCTCATGAACCTGTGCTGACACACACCAAAGCCTGTATATTTACATTAGGGTTAAGATTATTTGGATTTGGGCAAATGTATAATGGACAGTATTCATGGTGATCATATGAAATAAAATACTTACATTGTCCTAAAAATTCTCACTGCTTTCCCTTTTCAACATTGCCTTCCCTACATCCTCTCACAACTGTGATCTTCATGTTGACTCTGTAGTTTTGCCCTTCCCAGAAGACCACCTGAGACCATAGTATATATACTTATGGATTAGCTTTTTCTTAGTAATATGCACTTGGGTTCTCCTGTGACTTTTCACAATAGCCCATTTCTATCTAGCACCAAATATTCCATTGTGTGGATATACCCCAGTTGATGTAGTTGCCACTGGAAAGATACCTTACTTGCTGCCAAGATTTTGCAAGTATGATTAAAGGTACTATAAACAACATGCATGTGCACAATTTCATATTTACATAAGTTTTCAATGCCTTTGGGCAAATTTCAAGGAATATGATGTCTGGTTTTGTAAGAAACTGCCCAGTTGTTTTCTAAATTGGCTGTGCCATTTTGTATGTCCTTCAACCAGAGTGAGAGTTCATGTTGCTCTCTGTTCTTCCCAATATGTGGTGTCATCAGATGATATTAGTTATTCTGCTGAGTCTGTAGTGATGTCTCATTGCTTGCACTTTCATAATGCCGTACAGTGCAGAGTACCACGAGTGTGCTCATTTGCCATCTGTGTGTATCTCTCCTGAGGTGTTTGGGCAGATCTTTGCTCATCTTTACTCTAGTTGTTTGTTTTCTTGTTTTTGCTCTTTTTTTTTTTTTGAGCTGAGGATTGAACCCAGGGCCTTGCGCTTGCTAGGCAAGCACTCTACCACTGAGCTAAATCCCCAACCCTTGTTTTTGCTCTTTTAACAGTAACCCCATTCAGCCGCCCCCATGGCCTAGTAAAGACAGAAAGCTTTGAGGATATAAAGGATGAGTTGTTTTTTGTTTTTTTTTGTTTTTCAAAGGAAAACAGCTCTCTTCTGTTTCTCTCCTCTTGCCTTTGTCTTTCAGTTATACCTGCCGCCACTTGCGGAGATATGTCTATGTGTTGGACAAACTGTATTTCCCCCACTCTCACTGTTCCACGCTTCAGCATTGCTTCTCGACCCTCAGTGACAATGGAGAGGAACTCTTGTCTTTAACTTGCTCTCACATTCTCAGATCCTATGCTTCCAGGTTATTAACCTCTGCTGTCCCATTTATTGCATGCTGCATGTTGTGTGCCCCGATAGTTGCATGCTTGAATGGGATCCGTGGCTATTAACTGATAAAGGTGAAAGTTTGAATCTAAAACACTACCAAGTAATCCTGTGATGACTTGCATTTGTTTTCTTATAAATGTCTTGTTGAGAACTTTATGTTCCTGGGCGAAAAAGAGGCTTTGGCCAAAACAGACACTGTACATTCTGTTTTCTGTTCCCCTTCTGTTCTTTTCTTTAACTTGCAGTTGTTGTGGTATTCTGTCTGCTTTGTGTCTGGGCTGGGCTCTGTTGCAGGTGCTTTGACTTATCAAGGAGTTCCCTTTCTTGGGATGCAAGCATACCCGAGTGCTTGCTCCAGGGTTCCACCCTGTTCTTATGGGTGTGTCCTGTTGATTGGTCTTGACTCTGTAGAATGGTAGAAATGATTCATTTAGACTTTATGTTTATTACTCATTTACTATGGAGAAATTAAAAAGTCAAGTTGCACCAAGTTTTGGACAAGTATAGATTAAACATAATGGTGGTAGAAGTATAAAGAGACAAATTGAATGTCTCATCTATCAGTGAAAATCAACACCTGCTGTTTACTGTGCATCATGCACCAAAATAGAGGACAGTATGACATGTCTCTTTTAACACACATTTCCTGTAAGTCAGAGATGGCTGTGCCTCTATACTGTTAGCTGGAGAAGATGATTTAAGGCAATGTCTTCACTGCCAAGTGTTTTAAAGGAGAAGGAAAACTCCATGACAACCTTAAATCGAAAATGGAAAACATCTGAATTGCAATTAACCTTTGCAGATAAAGAAACATACAGAAACTTTGAACTGTACATGATGTCTAAGTGAAGACACTTTACCAGGAAAGGAAAACCATGTGGCTTCTAGTTGACTGATTTTTGTAACAAAGGTTTTTATGAACTCATGGTAATAGTATGATATGGATACTTTAGAGGAGGGAGTCAAAGCAAGAGAAAAGAATAAATTCTTCAGTTTATAATAGAGGAGCATTTATTAAGTGAGCCAGACGTAATTGCAGTGCTTACCAGGGCTGTGGTCATAGAATTACAAGTTCAGGACCAGACAGCTACATAGCAAGACCCTATCTCCACAACAAGAAAATTTTTTTTTACCAAACTGAAACCACTGGCTTGGTAAGTAAGCATCAGTTACGTGTATGGTTCTTGGGAGGTTTGAAGACAGCCTGTCTGATTGTGAAGAATGGGGAAAGTTGCTGTCAATCACTGAACTCCCTCAGTTGTCAGAATGATTGACCTTGCCCCTATTTACTAGTATATCATTTGGCAGGGCTTTTCACAAAAATGATGGGAGAGACGGGTGGGGAGGGAGAGAAAGAGATTAAGAAACAGCATGTTGGCTCTGACTGTAGTGACCAGGATATCTGTAAGGCAGGTTAACAGGCTGGCAATTGAGATAGACGCTGATATTGTAGTCCTGAGATCCAAATCCACAGCAGGTTCCTTGTAGTCTGGAAGCAGGACTCTTCCTACTTGGGGGACCTAATGACTGGTTGGATGAGTCTTACTCACATTAGAGACAATAAACTACTTTCTGAAAGACAGCAGATCTCAAGTGCCCATCACAACTGCAGATACCTCCACAGCAACATCTAGTGCTTAAACAAGCAGGGCCAAGCTGAACATCAAAATAACCATCATAATATATTCTGTTTTTCTTTGTGTGTGCTGTATCTGTTCTGTCACTGCAGGCCCCCTGGAGTGAAGATTTGATCTTATGCATTACTATACATCCTCTAGTTTATCACACTTGTCACATTGCTAATCCTCATTAATGTCATTGGCAGCAGTGTCCACCCTCTGTGACTTGTGACACAGGCTATTATGTACTTGCCATTCAGTTTCACCTCCTGACCTGCTAGATCAGACGAGAGAGAAATAAAGGACCAGCTGAGAAGGTAAAGTGAAGGAAGACAGTGTAGGGGGAGGAGGTGAGAGTAAAGAACAAAATGAGTGGGCAAAGAAGGGAGGGTCACCATAGAGGAAGAACTGACTCCTCAGCCTGAGCAGGGAGCTAATTCTCTACTCCATGTCTAATTTAGAACGGAATTCTGCCAGTGCCTTCCATTTCTTGACCCAGCACCTTCACTCTGCCGACCCCTGCCCCTCTGCATGCCTTACCTACTCTGATTCCTTTCTCCTCTGCTACGGTTTATGATGTTGAGCCTCTAAAAGGTATTTTGATTTCCAGGACAAAACCTTCCTAAGGCTGATGCAGCCTTCCAGTGTATCTGTAATGAACTGCCAGGCCTGGTCAGCTGAGGTCGATACTTGAGGAAATACTGTGGGGCCAGAAAGCTTTCTAGTGTTTTGAAACATGTTTTGACAGTTCTCCAACAGTTTTCATCTTCTTGTCTTATTCCAGAACTGTTTACCAGATGTGCTGCTCTGGGCCTGTGTGCCTGCCAGGCCCTGCCAATATTAATACAGTGTGATGGCGAGGGACATGGACTCTGGAATTAAGGTCTCTTTTCTCTCCACCAGCTCTCTGCCTCAGCTGTAGGCAGACCTTTCTGTCCTGCCAGCCAGTCCCTAAATAATCACACTGAGACTTATTATTAATTACAAATGCTTGGCCGATAGCTCAGGCTTGTTACTGGTTAACTCTTACATTTTAAATCGACCCATATTTCTTACCTATGCTCTACCACATGTTCAGTATGGCCAGTTCGTCTCCTTCTCTCCATGTCTGCTCGAGATTCTGAGACTCCTCCCCTTCCTCCTTGTGCTCTCTTTTTGTCTGCAAGTCCCACCTAACCTCTACCCATCCAGCTATTGGCCAGTCAGTTTCTTTATTAAACCAACCACAGTGACATTGTCACACAGTGTAAAGGAATACTCCATACTCAGCCCCAGCCCTGCAATCTAGAATAGTGCTTAGGAGTGAGCATGCATATGTAACAGAAGGTCCTGGTCACCTTGTCATGCTGTGCTAATTGGCAAGTGACTGACATCCTGTATCCACAGTGACACATGGTCAAGTGTGGTTCAGTCCCAGTAGTAGAGAGGTTGCTCTTCAGGTGAACAACATTTCAGTGTCTGAATAGAGCAGACACTCCTAGAACCACATGGCTTTGGGTTGTGCAGAGTGCTTCCCATGTGTAAGCACGTGTGTTCAGATGGAAGTTAGTTGACTTAGTGTAAGGAAAGCCACTGCTCTAAGGACTCAGTCATTTTGCTGCAGTTCCTTCCCGAGGTCAGAGAGGGCTCCTGGCTCCTCCCTCAGAAGGAGGGAGGGTTCTGCTGCTGGGTTCACCAAGATGCTAAGCCCGCCTGCTAGTTCTTCCTGCTGGCTCCCGCTCTATGCTTGAGAGAAACATACAAATGTCTGACCAGAAGCATGGTTACACGCCCTGGGAGCTTTGAAACCGCAGGTAGTGACTCTCGGTTTTTCTTAAGTACCTCGGATGCTTTAATCATTTCTTCAAAGAGGGGCCTTTGTTCAGTCTTCTTACTGCCTTTCTAGGCAGTCTGTATTTGACCACACTCATCGTAGAACTTGGTGTCCAGGGTGGAATTCAGTATTTCAGTTGTACTTTATTATTTTGGCCTTTATTTATGTACTCATAATTTCTCCTCATAGTACAATTTTTGAAAATCAGAGTGCTTTGGTTTATATAAAATTCTCAAATCCCTTCCATGAAAGCATATCTCCCTCGACAAGTACATTTGTGTGATGTAGTTGTGGAGCCTTGTATATATCCTTATTTAGTGTGGGGCAACCACCTCTTTTAGGGGAGGGTATGCTTCACAAAGCTCTGGGCCTCGAACACTTGGGAGCTCCTCCACTCCCACTCCAGGAGCCTTTGGATCACTTCTCAAGCTCCCAATCTTAGATTTCATTTCTGTTGAAACCAGATTTAGAATTTTTAGAAATTGAGAATTTGAATTCATTGATAGTAACTGTACAAAGTTAATGTAAGTTTTCTCATGGAATGGCAAATTTTATGAGAAATCTGTGAAGACCTATTTTTCTTTTTAATTGGCTTTAGGATAGTGTGTGTGTGTGTGTGTGTGTGTGTGTGTGTGTAGTCAAGTACATAGTTGTTCAGTGTTGTTTCAATTGAGGCAGAAGCGATGAAAAGTCAAAGGTGTATGTTGAGATGCTTTGTTGCAAATGTTAGTTATTAGGCAGCGCTCTTACCCCGTGAGGAACACGTCCCGAACACGACAAATCCACAGAAGAGCTGTTTATTAATACAGGATAGAGGTGACAGGCCTGTGTGAAGCACACACGTGAGTGAGGAGAGGAGAGAGAAGAGAGGCGAGAGAGACCTGTGCAAAATGGCGCCGGCTTTTTAAAGAGTGAGCCGCGCATGCATACAGGACCGCGTGTGGCTACTCCACGCATGCGTGTAGATTACATGGCCGTGCGCGCTTTACGCAACCAACCATGTAAAGTCACAGAGTCCTAGTCACTCGAGATGTTCTGACCTGGAAATGGCTATTTTGAACCAGAAATAACTAGGCGGTCCACCGGGAAAGCCCAACCGTGTGGACATGTTGTGATTTCCTATCATTCCCAACTCATATGTTCTTAAAAAAAGAAAAAAAATGTGGATAGATGGGTATGGGGCGCCGTTTCTCTCAAAGACTGCTTCAGGCTGAATGGTGGACATTGATTGGTTCTTGGGGGGAGATGGGGAAGCTGCCTCCTGGAGTCCTGGATGAAGTCCTGCAGCTGTGGCCATCCTTTATAGTGTGGCTGGTCCTGGGATGAAGTTCTGTCATGCCTTGTTCTGCAGCTGTCCGTCCTTCATGGTGTGGCTGGGAACCTTCTATCTGACAGGACACTGGTGACATAAAAGCTTAGAGAAACGACTCATTATTATTTTGATTTTGGAGTTGACGTATATCTGAGGTAGATCTGGCCTGTCTGGATGGAGGCATGTTAAAAAGATGGCTGTGATGTTTTAGTACTCTGCTTAATTTTTACCTGAGACAAGCATTATTCCAGGTGATTTATTTAAGGCACCTGTTTGTTTTGTTAGTTTAGCATTTACACAGGTGATCAGTTGCTGCGTATTGAATAGTGATAGATTGTTATATCCTTACCGCCTGGATATTTTGATGGTTCCTTTTGCCTCCGGCCCTGTGTGGCCTTAGTTGGGAAAGGGGTGAGTCCTCACTCCTCTGGAATTGGTGACAAGGCAGTGGATCCTGGTGTCCTCTGGAGCTTGAGAGTGGAAGAGAACTTATTATTATTTTTTTTTGAATTAGGGACAAGGCAAAGATCATGGCCCTGTCTGTATGCACATGAGAAACACAGGCGGTAACTTTGAAATGAGACAATGAGCTCTTATCTTAGTTGGAAATCTTTCTCCTTAAGTAACTCTGAAAGTACAATTAAATCTGGTGAGGTATGTAAGGCTGTCCTCTGTACCTGACAATAGAAAGGAGGAGTGACATCCTAAAACTCCCAGGACTGAGTCAATGGCTCTGGTGTCCAGAAGGAATGAAACTGATCGCTTCCCTGCTGAGTTCTGGGTTTCCTGCTGTGTCTGTAGCCAAGCCTAGGTTTGCTGGAGGTCTTAGCTTGATGTACCCTTGCATCTTGGTGCCTGGGGCCAGTCAGCTGACTGGTTGTCTTTCTAGGCAGCACAAGGACAAGGCTGTTGATGGGCAGGGCATTCGCTAGCCCGAGGCCTTTTTTCATTTAAAACAAGGACCCAACAGCTTTTGGGAGTCAGCGAGTGCCAGCATTTGGCAATTTTGTTTTCGGGCTTCTATTCTCTTCCCTGGCACACCTTAAACGCCACAGATGACTCTTTTGCCCGTGGGGTCAGGAACCTTGCTCTCCAGATACTTAATTTTTAGCTGGGAACAAGAGACAGATTTTACTCTGTGTCCTGAATTTTTCCTGATGATTGGTGGCTTAAAGACAGCTTTTGGAAGATCTGCCAGTAGGCAGACTGTAAAGCGATCCTTTGGAAGACTTGCCTGAGGCTATAAGCTGATTTTTCTGGCTTAGGAGCCATCCTGATTATTGTAAACTTAATTGTTTAGATCTCAGCTGCTTTTAGGCAGTTTGAGAATGAGTGGGTGGAGTTAAGGTGAGTTAGGGTGAGTCTTAGAAACCGCCCAAGCCCACGCATTTGAGCCCGCCCACCGCCGGCGTGGAAGTCAGACAGAAAAGGTTACACGTGGCAGACGCCTTAGTGGGAAAGGAAAGAAAGGGTTTAGAGCTTTAGCAGAAAGCTTGGAGATGAAACAACTCTTATTTTCCCGTTTGCTGGCTGAAGTACCTGCCACACTGTTATGCAGTCAGGTTTACCGGTACCGCAAAGCTGTTAAGCGGCCAGATTTACCGGTACCCGCCCCATCCGCCAATGTAGCTGGTAAATGTATCTGCCCCCTTTGTCCCATGGCTGTAGCCGAGAGAAAAATAAAAAATTAAAATAACAAACCAGGATCAGACTCCAATCTTGGGCATCCCCAAAGAATGGAGAGAGATCTAAGAATCAGCTCAAGTTCGCCATCCTCTTCGTCAAGGGATGGGAAGGGCTGTGACTGTGCTGCAGTGGTCTACCCAGTAGACCCCAGACAACATTTTTGCTCCGAGCAAAAATGTGCCTACCATCGTCAGCACAGCCTGGACAACCCCCGGGATTGTACGTAGCAAACATATAGCTCAGATTTCAGCCATTAGAACAGCAGACTCACTGTGAAAAATCGTGGCGGTATCAATAGTGGAAAGTCGCGCTTCTCATGGCTGGCCACCACCTGCGGCGGCTAGCTGGAGGTGCGTGCTGGTTGGTGGAAGAATCACAAGCCATGGTTACCTTTCTAGAGCTTATTGAGAGAGAGAGAGAAAGCTAACATAAAGAGCAACTCTTTCCATTTGCCTGTTCGCTAGCCAGAATTAGATAACTCCTGTAAAAGATTGGGATTTTTTTTTGTTATTTTTAAAGCACACTTGGGCCATCTCTCAGTACAGAGACGGATAAGCTTAGGAATCTTTAAGTAAGGCATTAAGGTAAGAGGTTGGTTTCAAAGCCTCAAGGAGGCAGCCTAAGGGAGAATTAGGACTTATCGAGTTGGAAGCCTTATTTCCCATGTCTGCAGCGGAGAGGCAGAAAAATAAAAAGTTAAAAAAATAAACGTGATCTGGAACCAAGACCTCCTGGAGGCTGGACGGATCTCAGGCACAAGCCGCCTTATCAGCTCATCAGCTGATAAGGGGGGGGGGGCGCCCGCTGTGTGAAGCAAGGACTCCCCGGGAGCCCTTAACTCAGCCGCCCCTTTCGGGCGCAAAGAACATGCTGGCTTCACACAGCCCCAGGACGCACCTGATGGTGCTGGTCCCTTCGCGAAAAATCTCAAGCTGCAGACGTGGGAGGTGGCTGGAAATTTGGGCCTGCGATAGGGGATAACTCACCAATCAGAGCAGCGGTGTTGCATGCAGATTTGTGTGACCAGGCTAATGGACAGTGATCTGTCGCGAACGGAACAGAGTTCTCGGGTTGTGCAGCGCAGAGTTTCCATCCCTGGTTCCCGGGTTTCCAGGCGCAAAGCGCCCAGAAGCACCCGTTCCCTCACAGCACCAATGTTAGTTATTTAGACGGCACTCTTACCCCGTGAGGGGCACGTCCTGAACACGACAAATCCACAGAAGAGCGGTTTATCAATCTAGGATAGAGGATAGAGGTGACAGGCCTGTGTGAAGCACACACGTGAGTGAGGAGAGGAGAGAAGAGAAGAAGAGGAGAGAGAAAAGAGAAGAAAGAGAAGAGAGGAGAGGAAAGAGAAGAGAAGAGAGAAAAGAGGAGAGAAGAGAGAGGAGAGAGGAGAGAGGCCTGTGCAAAATGGCACCGACTTTTTAAAGAGTGAGCCGCACATGTGTACAGGACCACATGTGGCTACTCCACGCATGCGCGTAGATTACATGGCCACGCGCTTTACACAACCATGTAAAGCCACGGAGTCCTAGCCACGCGAGATGTTCTGACCTGGAAATGGCTATTTTGAACCGGAAATAACTAGGCAGTCCACCGGGCAAGCCCAACTGTGTGGACATGTTGTGATTTCCTATCAGCAAGGACATGATTTATTTTTGTTACTGTTAAGTTCTTTAGTGCTTGATGCTAGGATATCAAGGAAAAAACCTTGAAAATAATTTCTTCTGTCACATCCACTTTTACATACGAAGTTCTCATTAAGCATGTTTGTGGTGATGTATTTTGTGTATGCTCTAACAAATAAAGCTTGCCTGAGGATTAGAGGGCAAAGCCAGCCACTAGTTAGCCACAGAGGCCAGGCAGTGGTGGCACACACCTTTAATCCCAGCACTTGGGAGGTGGAGACAGGAAGTGATATGGCTGGGCAGAGAGGACTATAAGGTGGGAGGAGACAGGAGCTCAGGTCCCTTTCAGGCTGAGGATTTTGTAGAGGTAAGAACTCTAGTGGCTAGCTGCTTTGCTTCTCCAAGCTTTCAGCATTTACCCGAATATCTGGCTCCAGATTTTTATTAAGATCAAGTTGGATTCATGCTACACATTAAGTAAGTTGGCACTAAATTCTGCCTTTGTGTAATTAGTACTTGGCTGTGTACAGTGATCATGATGTTCTGGGGGACATTGAACTTCCTAGAATCTATCAAAAATTATGGACCTCCTGTCCATGAGGCAGAAAAATATCACCTACAAGTATGGGTTTTTCATGGAGCTTGTGTAGTTTAAAAAATTGTGTATAGCTGGAAAACAGAGCCCAACCCTATAACAGTAGATTAGGCAAGACGTTAGCACTTCCTTCTCACGTAAGAGCCTGAGCAGGGGTGGCAACTGTGCCTGTAAATGCTTCAGACCCTGAGTCCTCCTGCCTCGCTCTCCACACTCCCAGAATCTCAACCTCATCCTGGAGCCTGGGGTAGCTCACTGCACTCCACACAGTGGGAGACGGAAGGAACCACAGGTGGAGAGAAATTGCTGTTTTTAAAGTTATCTCATATCTATTAGACCAGAAGTAGCCCGCCTGCATGGACAGCTGGGAATTGACCCTTCAGCAGCGTGGCCATGTGCCGTGGGTAGAAAAAAGAAACAGTTATGGGGCTACCCATCATCCTCACCGCCATACCATTGGGAGATCAAATAGCAGATGCTTACTCGGCCATTGCTGTTCAGTCCTACACTAGGCAGCAAAGACAGAGTCACTGGTAAAAAGACCGCTTTGTGCTCTTTCTTCAGTGGGAAATGGTGATAAGCAGGAGAGACCTTCTGATGGGAATCCGAAATGTCCCCAGACACCTAGGTTTTAAGTAAGAATTGATGGTAAACCTTCACTAGAACAGGTATGGAGAACTCAAGCTTCAGAGGCCATGTTGAGGAGAGCACATGATGTGTTCTGGGCAAGAAATAGACAGATTTACATACGTGATTGCTCAGAGTTCGTTGTTTACCAGGAGACAGCGTCTGGCCTCTGACTCACTGTGGAGCCAGATCAGCTTTCCTCCTCCTGCCTCAGCCTCTCCAGTGCGAGGATTTGTACCGCATCTAGGGCCAGACACCTAGCAGCCTTCAGTGATAGACCATGGCACTTCATATACATGCCTCTGTTTTCTTTTACTTTGGGTATTTTATATTTGTAAGCAGTTAAGTTTTACTTGGTGGTTTGGGTCAAAGTTCATTTTTTTCTAGGGATTGTTATGCATTTAAAAGACTTTCAGAACAAAGATTCTGAGTTCCAGCAATACGCCAACACTGAGACTCTCTGATTATAGCCGGCAGATAAAAGACAATCAATTAAAGTGAATTATTTTTAAAAAAAAATACAGTGTGGGGAACTGTATCAGAATGATACAGGGTGAATTCTTTGTCCTTTGGCTCAATTTAGAAGGTGTATACATTCACTTTTTTTTTAAGTCTGAATTAGTTTATAATTCTAACTAAGCACAACATTATTTAACATATAGCACTCTCAAATTTGAAAGGCTTGGTTTTGTTTTGTTTGCCCATTTGGTGTCTTTTTATACTGGGTTTAAAAAAAAGTCACATCTGGTGCCATTTTTTGCTTTCAAAAGACTGCAACTTCATCTGAAATCTAAGGCAGTTTCTAAAATGAGTTTGCTCAAAAGAGCTTTTTAAAATTGCTAGACCAGTCTTGTCATAGTATACCACTCACAAAATCTGTAATGTATAAATATTTGAAGCCATAGTAATAATTTTTCATGCATCTGATACTGTCTTAATAATTCTGTTGTGGCTGTATGCTCTATTGATTCTGTGCCACTTTTGTGGCATGAAATGAAATGTATTATCCCACTTAAACCATTATGGTTTCCTTTTGAATTACGAACTCGGTACTTGATCTTGTCATCGGGCTTCTTCCGTGCTCTGCGATGTAGTGTTCAGACCTAGAGATTTACTGCTTTGTGCTCTGTGACATAAATCAGTGTAGGACAAGTAAATCCAGATTGGAGAAGTCAGAAAGAAAGGACAGTGAAGCAGTTGATTTTTAGGAGTCTTTCTAACACAGTGTGCAGTCTGCTTGAGTTCCCTTTCTTCTCGAGAGCGCTAGGAGTGACTGAAGACAGAAAGCGGAGCCTGTGGCACTCAGCTGCATCTGTACCAGCTGTCACTGCCAGACCCATAGCTCTGGCGGTGCCGCCCTCTTCTCTCGGCTTCTCTGAAAGCTTGTATGCCACCCTGGCTGTTTCTTTTTAAGGCTCTTTGTTCTAAATATTAGAATTCCTTAAGGTTTTCTCTTAAGGTGTTCTCTCCTCTACTCCCCATATCCCTACTCCCAAAAGATTGTTGTGTTCTGTTTGAGATAGTGTCTCATGTATCCCCAACTGACGTCAGCACTCGCCATGTAGGCAGAGATGAGCCTGAGCTTCTGATTCTTCTGCCTCTACCTCATGAGTGCTGGTTTATGCAGGGCTAGAGACTGAATCCAGGGCTTCTCCAATGCTAGGCAAGTGCTCTACCAACTGAGTGAGAGCCCCAGTTTCTGAAGGACAAAGTGTGTGTGTGTGTGTGTGTGTGTGTGTGTGTGTGTGTGTGTGTGTGTGTCTCTTAGGTGATGGGGGTTGAACTTGGGGTTTTGCATATGCTAGGCAAATGCTCTACCACTGTATTGCTTATTCAGACCCGTGTATTCTTCTTTTTTTTTTTTGGAGACAGGGTTTCTCTGTGTAGTTTTGGAACCTGTCCTGGATCTCGCTTTGTAGACCAGGCTGGCCTCGAACTCACAGAGATCCACCTGGCTCTGCCTCCTGAGTGCTGGGATTAAAGGCATGTGCCACCACCATCTGGCCGTGTATATATTTTTAATCACTGATCCCAAACACCTCATGTGATAGTTGGCTACTCAGTAGATGTTTTATATTTGCCGAGGATGAATGATTTTAGGTATTAGGCACTGAAATTGACATTTGTAGACTTGTTTAGCTTCCTGATCACCACTCCTTCAAAGATTATCTTGTCTAGTTATGAAAAGGTAGCTGTCCTGTGACATCATCAAGGTACCACTCAGGATCAGTGGATAATGAGAGAATGATGTAGTTAGAATTCTCTCTCTCTCTCACACACACACACACACACACACACACACACACACACACACACACACAGATTTTAAAGAACAAAGTAAAGCTGCATGGCCAAGAGTCTTTAGTATTTCTAGAATATGTAAGTTGTAGACCTTTTTCCCAGTAAAAGATTTTACAGATTTTCCACTTATTAAATATCTGATAAGCCATGGCCACAGAGGTGATATCAACATACTTTGAAAGATACCTTCTAAAAAACATGTACTCTATACCTCCAGTAAGCAAAAGAACCTAGGAAGAGAAGTAGTGTTATCTTAAATTAAATTTGTCTCATAAAATTTAAACACAGCACTAAGAAACAGTTTCCAAACAGGATCGTCCTAAGAAGCTTTATACCTCTCCCCACCAAAACAAACAAACAAAAAAACCTTTTTTTTTTTCTTGCTTTGACATAAGTAAATTATGGAGGCAAATGGCTCTAACCACATGACAAAATGAAATTTCAGTTGTATAGGTAAGTGTGTTGTTAGGGTTCTCTTTCTGTGACAAGACACCATGACCGAAGCAACTCGGGGAGAAAAAGCTCACACTTCCACAGCACTGTTCATCACTGAAGGAACTCAGGCCGGCATCCTGGAGGCAGGAGCTGATGCAGAGGCCACAGAGGGGTTCTGCTTACTGGCTTGCTCAGCCCGCTTTCTTATTGAATCCAGGACCACCAGCCCAGAGGTAGCTCCACCCACCATGGGCTAGGCCCTTCCCACATTGATCACTAATTATGAACATGCCTTACAGCTGAACTTATGGAGGCATTTTCTAAGTTGAGGCCCTCTCCTCTCGATGACTCTAGCGTGTGTCAAGTTGACAATAAACTAGCCAGGACAGTAAGTAATAAACATATATCAGTGTGTATATTGAAAGTTTTGTATTAATGTGTGAGGGGGAGGTGTGTGTGCGTGTGTGTATATCCACACACACACATGCAGCGACCCAAGGAAGACGCTGGGTGTCTTCTGTTGCTTTCCATCTGTGTCCTTTAGACTGGGTCTCTCACTGAACACGAAGTACTTGTTTCAGCTAGACTGACTGGCCAGGGAGATCTCTGGGTCAGGCTGTCTCTGCCTCCAGTGCTGGAGTTATAGGTGGGTTCACCCATGCCTGACTCTCTTTTAGTTTTCTTTTTTAAATGTGATTGCCAGGATTTGAACTCAGATCCATATGCTTGCACAGCAATCACTCTTGCCCACTAAGCCATCTCTTCAGATCTGTGTTTTTTAAGTCAAAATTACCTAATTTTGGTAATACCTAGAAAAACGAAGCTTACACTGTGCCTGATTAGAACTGTTCAGAAAAATATCTTCCTTACAAGAAGATTGGTAGATTTAATGAACACCAGTATTTCAACTTTGCTCAGCAGAATGTTATAATAGTCCATCCTGGTGACCTTGAAAAAAACACCAATGAAAGACACCCAGCTGTGCCATACAGTTGATCATCGAAAGGGAAAACATCGGGGTTAATTGTTAAAATATAGCAGAGGATACCTGCTAATGATGGATATCTTTATACTGTGGAAAGAATGTCCTGAGTGTTATGAACTGAGGAAACAAAACTAAGAAGGAAAGGTAAGAAATTTCCATTTGCTTTTAAAAGGTGGTAATCTGCCTTTAACCATCACGTGCTCCTTGAGTGGAGGTCTCCTTGGGTAAGAAGACACTGTAGCCATAGTTGATGTGTTCTATGAGTGTGTAAGTGTGGCCAGAGTTCCTTAACATTTTCTTGTACAATCTAGACTGTGTGTACAGACCATTGGAATGGATACAAAATTCCCCATGTTGGATGCTCTTCCCCTGCGGCTGCCATTTGTAGGGAATTTCATGTGCACATTCAGACATGCAGACTTGCACAACTGCTTATTAGAGAAATATTCTTGGTTACTGAATGTCTCACAGAGTTAAACATACAGGGTTTCCCATATATGGAAGAAAAGAAATTCCACCCACTTGCCATGCCTTGGCATGTCACGATGCCAGCCCTTCACATTTATTTGACTTCCCGAGTTTAAATAGACAGTGATGTAAATCAGCAGTTAGTGCTTCACCTCCCAGCACTTGGTGACTAAACGTCACACCACAAGGAGGAAGGGAAATCCACTCCAGTTTGGCTGCAGAATGGACGTTGCATCAGTCCACCCAGCCCTCTGAGTTATAGTGACAAGATTATCTCTGTGCTACAAGAGATGAGGAAGCAGAGGAAATCGGGGCATTTAGATGGCTTAGCAGAGACCAGAAAGCTGGAGATAGAATCCAAGTCTCTCTGTCTCTGTCTCTGTCTCTCTCCCCATCTCACTTACTGTCACACCATTGTAAAGATTATAAAGAAGTGCCTCACCACACATGTGCTTAGTGATGTCTCAGTAGATAGCTTCTTCCATTTCAGTATTTTGAGCTGGTGTTGTGGTGCACACCTTTAATCCCAGCACTCTGGAAGCAGAGGCAGGTGAATATCTATGAGTTCAAGGCCAGTCTAATCTACATAGTGAGTTCCAGGCCAGCCAGACTACCTGATGAGACCCTATCTAAAAAAAACAACAACAAACAAAAAAAACCAAGGGGTTGGGGATTTAGTTCAGTGGTAGAGCGCTTGCCTAGCAAGTGCAAGACCCTGGGTTCGATCCTCAGCTCAAAAAAATAAAATAAAATAAAATAAAAACCAATAGTCATTTTTTGAAATTCAAATTTTTCATTTCTGTTAACATTTTTCACTATTTCCTGTTTGAGCTGAAACAGGACTTGGAGAATGATGTGGGCATATTTCCATGTGTATTCTTAGCTTGATTTTAAACTGAGGGCACTTGTTTATCACAAAAGAGCCGTTAATACAAGCTAGTTCATTAAAAATTAATTTTAAATAAGCCCTAGATGTACCGTGTGAATTTTTAAAGGCTGTACACGATACAGTGTATCTGTGTGCAATGCCCCCCTTGTCTAGAACTGGAAATAGCCAGTATTTCCCAATCTTTTTAATAAATGCGATTCCAATTATTAATTATTTTTGCTTTAGTCTTCAAGATAACTCTGAGATTTTTACCTTATTCTTCCTATTTTATGGGTAAGGCACAGATACACAGAGTGATTTAGAACTCGCCACAAGTGGAAAAGTCTCTTTTAGAGTTCAAATACTCTGACTCCAAAAGCTGAAGTTCTAGCGTTGTCCTGGCTCCTGTGCTTGTCGTGTAAGAGTCTGAATCCATGTCTAACCCGTGTCACCATTCCCACCTACCCTAAAGCCTCTCTAAAAACTTGATTTATTGTACATTTTAAGCGATAGTGTATCTAATTTTGAACTCACATTCTGTAGCCAGCACTTTTGGATCTGGATGTAGACTGTGTAAACAGGAAACTCTGCTGTTTTGCTCCTTAAGCCCCTGAGTAGCATCCTAGAGACATCTGCTCTGTCAAGATGCCTCCTCTCCTGTGGTCCTCTGCTGCCGTGCCTTACACAGTTCCGCAGACTGGTAGGCTGGAGAGCCAAGTTTGCTCTTAAGTTTGTGGAGGTTTGCGTGGATATAAGATACTCATGTTCCGTCCACCCCCTTTACTGCCCCGACTCCCCACCTGCATTGGCCTTTTGTTCAGGGTTGCTCATCCCTGTCCCAGTCCCTGTCTCCCTACTGTGCTAGGTAGGATTGAAACCAAACCCTCACACATGTTAGGAATTGGCTCTACCACTGAACCACACTATCAGCCCTCTGAAGTACTTTTAACCATACTTTATAAGCTAAGCATTGATAGAGACTTCCAATATAACGCAAAGGGTGAGTTTTGGTTCTTACCTACTACAGGAGGGAAAAGCAGAGCAGTTGGCACCCGAGCTGATTTGGAATGGTGACGGACATTGTCTAAATTCCTTGTCGCTCCTCTGTGTAGTGACTGAACAGTTGGGCCAGTCCTCTAACCAAGTAAACAGGCGCAAGAGCTTTCCGGAGACTGGGGGGTGTCTTTAATGATCCCTGAATGCACATTTGTATACAAATAGCAATCACATAGACTTAAAGGTGTTTACTTACATTTATTCTTGATGCACTTCATGCTGGTCATTTACCTTCTTGTTTGCATGTGTTTTCAAGTAACATATACTAAAAACCAAAAGGAAATTCGAGCCTCACTTTTTCCCTCCTTGGAAGTCGTAGGCACTCAAGGCATGGTCTGCATCTTAGTCCTGCATAGTCATGGCATTGGGAATGTGGGCAGAGAGCAGTTTGTGCCTCGATTTTTGTGGTCCCGTTGGGTTTCATGTAGTCTTCAGTCTAAACTTCTCAGATCACTTTTAGAGGGCAAAACTGGAGCTACAATGACACTTAGTGTCTTTTCTGCAAAATGTTAGGAAGTAAAAGAAAGATTAGTAAATTAATCTCAAATCTGAATGAAAAGCTGCAGAAAAATGTATTTCTAGGTATTCAGTTTTTAAAAATCACGTCTGGGAAGGACTTGCTGTAGTTTAGCTAGTTGTACCAAAGCTTCTGGATTGTCTCTTAGGACCCCTAAGTCAGAGTCACCCCTGTGTATTAAATGCCCGTGGATGCAGCACGGCGCCTTCTTCTGCTCCACGGTGATGCTCTCTGCTCACTGTTTTCTCATCTTACCAACGCTGCCTTACTGCATCCTGCAGGCTCAGGAAGCAGGGCATTAAGACTGTCTCGTGTGAAGAAAAGAACCCATCTTCCTTAGCTTTAAAGTCGTCTTTCTGAAGAGTCACAATTTCTGTGCCTGGCACCAAGAAGCAAATGCAAGAGGTTTCCAGGGTGCCACGTTTTATGTAACTCTTGGTGGGACTGTTGCAAGAATGTGCAGTATTCCCATTGCCACGGGTGTTTAGAGAGGTTTTATTTCCTGTTCACTGCTCCAGCCAGCCCTTCCTCTGAGGAATGTAACACCGAGAAGAACGAGCTGTTTGTACGTTGGCTTTGTACACACGAAGAACATGAGCTTTTCGTTGAAGGTGCTCCACTCAAACTCTGTGCAGTGTAGACCAAAAGGCCTTGGCTACCAAGTCTCAGCAGGAAGTCCCCCTGGCCTGAGCCCTTTGAGATGTTGGTCTTGGTCTCCAAATGCTCACCCTGCCCGGATGCTAGCTGGTTATTGTTTCTAGGCTTAGCTCACCGTTTCATAGAAAGTATAACCACTTGGTTTTTAATGTACTTTGCAGCAAGAGTGTGAGAACACTGTTATCTAATGCTTCTTCGGTGTTCCGTGTGTCATTCAGTAGTCTAACAATAAAAAGCAGGGACTTGCTGTAGACCCCCAGTGAGCCTGGAACTCACCACATAGACCAAGCTGGCCTTGAACTCAAGAAGATCTGCCTGCCTTGTGAGATAATGGTGTGTGCTGCCATACAAATCTTAAAGGCTCGCTGGGCGGTGGTGGCACACACATTTAATCCCAGCATTTGGGAGGCAGACCAGGCGGATCTCTGTGAGTTTGAGGCCAGCCTAGACTACAGAGTGAGTTCCAGGAAAGGTGCCAAAGTTACGCAGAGAAACCCTGTCTCGGGAAACAAACAAACAAACAAAACAGTAAAACAAAAAAAATCTTAGCTGGGCGGTGGTGGTGCACGCCTTTAATCCCAGCACTTGGGAGGCAGAGGCAGGTGGATCTCTGTGAGTTCGAGGCCAGCCTAAACTACCAAGTGAGTTCCAGGAAAGGTGCAAAGCTACACAGAGAAACCCTGTCTCGGAAAAAAAAAACCTTAAAGGCCATTTCTTTGTCCGTGTGTCATTTTCCCTCCAGACAGCACACACCTCATGCACTATACCATCTGACTTGGGTGGAGTAAAGGCAACCAAGCTAACTGGACCAGGCAGGCTCCCTGGAGGGAGAACTTGTACATCCCGCCCTTTATGCACGTTTTCTTTATGTGAGAGCAGCGCAATTCCTTCTGCAGTCAGAATGGTGGGAGTTGTGCTCTGTGGGAGTGAGAGTGCCATCCCAAAGAGCAAGGTGAACTCCTAAAGTGTTTGCTTGTATTCAACGCGCTTTAGAGGATTTGTGTTCCTGAAGTGAAATGTGTTGACATACAAAAATCACTGCTTGTCATGTATCAGGATGTGTAGGTAACTGGAGTTGTGCCCTTTGACTTCAGGACAGAAAAGGATCAGTAAGCAGTCTGCAGCCAGGTGACCTTATTCATTTCGAATGTATGGAAGGAAGTGTGTCAGCAGTTTCCAGGACCAAAGCCGCAGAACTCACTTTCCCACACGTGTGCGTGATGGCCCCGTGTGTCGCTGTCATGTCCTCGTCCTTAACCTTGTCATACAGATGGCGCTCTCTGATGTTGTACGTTTAGAAAAACTGGGTTTCCCCTCTTAAATAGTCAGGGAGCATTTCTTCTGATGGCCTATATTTATAGAAATACAATTACTTCCCGGAGATGTAATTGCTTCCCCAGCCTACTGATCCTGTTTTGCGTGTTTTCTTCAAATGTTTGAAGAAAGTTTACTCTTCATTGTTTTAGATGTATTGTTTCATTAAAAATATCTTTTTGAAGCCTTCTTGTTTCAGCTTTGATTGTTAATTTATTGTGTTTGTCTTAAACAAACCGTGGTCTTCAAAAATTAATTATCTGTAACTACTTACCTTTTTGGCTTATTGTACAGTTCTACTGAAAAACAACACGCAGGCCTCCCATTCCAACATTCAAGGAGACAGGCAGGAAGATTGCCGTGAACAGGAGGCCAGTGTGGTCTAGTGAGTTCAAGGCATGAGCTACATGGCAAGAACCTGTCTCACCATGAAATAAAAGTGACTTGCTGGTGGAAATGCTCAATGTTCTTGGCCCAATGAGATTGCTCCCGTGTGTCCTCTTGTCTTTCCCTGTACGTGTATCACTGTCCTGACTGCCAGTCTGAGCTAAGAGAGGTTTTTAGAATTGAGCAGGCATAGGTGACAGAAGCAGGTGGGGCCAGAACTCTACTTCACCTGTTCTCCAAGACACTGGGAGTGACTCCTTTTTCTGAGTGCCGTCAGTGACCACCTGTGTGGGTCTGTCTCTGTATCCCCTAGGGCGCTGTTTGGATTTCTGACTTTTCCAAGATCCTTCTGCATTGTGCATTTGTTTGGTAGATGTAGGTGGAGCTGAAAGCCTGTTATCTGTCAAGCTTTTAGGAATTGGCATCCACTTTGATATGAGAGAATATGGTGAGACTACAGTAGTGAGTTAAATGTTTCAAATATTCTTTGAAGTATTTCAGATTTGAGCCTTAAAGAGTTTCTGTGAAGGGCCCCTTTCATAAACAGGGCATGTGGGGAGATGGGTGCTCTCAGGTAAGCTTCTGGCTGCCGTGGCTTTTAAACGACGGTTGGAAGATAGACATTTGGAGGATCAGTAAGTTTGCTCCAAGCGTAGGGGTGGTTTGAGAGAAAATACAGGCAAGAGAGGGTGAGAGAGCCAAAGGATTCCATTAGGTGAAGAGAATAGGGAATGGGACAGGACGTGGGAAGAGATGAGATCAGGCGTAGGGATTAGAAGAGGTAGGAAGCCATTTGAAGTCAAGAAAAGGTTGTGATTCAAATATTGAGAGGCGATACACTGAGGTGCGGTGAATGGCCTGCTCCTAAAGAAAGAATACTGACAGTTTAGGAGTAAGTTTCACTGTTTAATAAGAAAGACCCTGGAGAACGAAGGTGGAAATGATTAATAAACAGGTGACCGTGTAATTTATCACCCATTCCAGGTCGCTCTAAAAGAATGAACAGTGAAGTGAAGACAATATATATCCATGAGACTGTCCTCGGTAGATCAGGACATGTGGCTTCCCCATTATCCTAATTACTTGAACTTCATTAATAAAGTACAAACATAATAAAAAATAAATAAAACCCTTTGTATTGAAAGCGATACATTGTGCTGAGGGTATAACTCCATGGTGTTGGAACACTCACTGTGTGCACAAGAACCTGGTCTAATCCTAAAACAATGCAAAGAGCAAAGCAAAAATAAAACTGCCAGTAGGTCAGTATCATCACTTGGTCAGGACGTGTGGGGACAGATGTTGATGGGCAGATGTTGATGTTTCTGTGGCGATGGACATGGCACTTAGATGTCAAGTTAGGTGGCCAGGCACTGAAGCTGGTGATCTTTAACAAGTGAGATGTTATTCTAGTTCCGTTTCTGGGGCTGTGATAAAAATATCCTGGTGAACAAAAGCAAGTTGGGGAGCAAAGTGTTGAGTTGGCTTTCAACTCCAGGTCCATTAAACATCCAAATACAAGTCCATTACTGCAAGGAAGCCAAGGCAAGGACTCCAGCAGCTAGTCACATCACATCCATAGTCGGGAACAGAGAGGAGAGAGTGCCTGCTGTTTGTCAGCTGCCTTTCTTTACTCTTGTACAGTTTAGGGCCCGGCCTGGGGAATAATGTAGCCCACAGTGGACTGGGTTAATTTAACAAACAAGATAGTCGCCCACAGACATACCCATAGGCCAGTCTGATCTAGATAATTCCTCAACTGAGACTTCTCCTGGTGATTCTGTGTTGTGGCAAGTTGATATTTAAAACCAACCACATATGGGGATGGTAAGGAAGTCACCCTTCCTGGGCTTCAGGTCAGATATAAAAGAGGTAATTCATGCAAAACACTTAGCATAATAGCTGTTAAATGTCAAGCACGTAAATGCTCACTGTGGTTATTTGCTCTGTCACTATGGCACTGAGTCTTATTTACACATTGGTAGCTAGGATGGCTTATTTCACACCTAGTGCTGTCTAGACCAACCTCACTTCTCAAAGGAGGACAAGGTTTTACAGTCATGTAACAAATAATGGACTGGAGTAATTCTCACATTGTGGTCAAGTCATTCTCAAGGGTATCTTCACTAGCATTGCATTGTCTTCAAACCCAGTTTCTACTCTGCAGCAGATAAATCCCATAGCCACTGTAAGTGAAAGCTGGATAAGTTAACCGTTTAATTGTATGTCCTGAATAAGAAACACAAACCGTTGCCAGGAAAAAGGGTGTTCTTGGCATATAAAAATGGAGAAATGAGCCGGGCGGTGGTGGTGCACGCCTTTAATCCCAGCAGTCGGGAGGCAGAGGCAGGATCTCTGTGAGTTTAAGGCTAGACTGGTCCAAAGAGCGAGATCAGGACAGGCCCCAAAACTACACAGAGAAATCCTGTCTTGAAAAAAAAAACAAAACAAAACAAATAGAAAACAGAGAAATGATTTAGATCTTTGAAGATTCAAGAAATATGCTATAGAGATTTGTGATGTTATCAGTAGTTGAATGTGAGCATGTCTTGTTTCTTTTTCCGGAAATGCTCCTTCCCTTAATATCAGCACACTGTACACCCTATCTACTTCCGGTCTATGCTCGAATGGCACCTGCTCATCCCTGCTTAGCCTTCTTGTTACAATTTCACAGACGGTGGTTGTTTCAGAAGCACTTTGCTAATTGTCCACAACTGACATGGATACTGCTGATGAACTCCAAACGCCAGCCCCGCAGTAGAATACAGATTCCTGCTTCTCCACTACTTCCCAGCCAATCCTTAGATGAGGGCTTTCTTTAGAATTAGTTTGCTTGCAAAGGAGTTCATTTAATGGGCTCAGTTTAGAAGGAATTTGGCCTCAGCTAAAAGCACACCCTGTCTTCAGTAGAGCCCTGTGGAGGAAGGCAGCCCCTCTCCTCGTCAAGAATGGGGGTGGGGGCTGATGGGGTGGGTGTTGGGGGAGAAATGAAGAAACTTGGCTATTGTTTTTCCCACAGAAGAGAAAGTTTCCGCCACTGGTCTCGGGGACCCAACCACTCTAAGTTGACCTGCAATGGAAGGAGAATGACTCTGTGTCCTAGTGAGCTCCAGCTACCTAACAAAACACAGACCAAGTGGCTGCCAGGAGACAAAGCTCCTTGAAGTGCTAGAGACTGGAAGTCTGAAGTTCAAGGTGCTGGTAGGGCTGGTGTCCTGCAGGGCTGTCCCCGGGGGCTCTCCATGAGTGGTGTCTGTCACGGCAACTGAACGGTAATTAATCCAGTGTTCTTAGTAGAGACAGCAGAATGCTTCTCTCCAGGTCTGCCATGTTGCTGTGACAGAACACCATGACCAAAGCAACTTACAGAACAGTTTGTTTTAACTTACAGTTTAGGAAGGGTAGAGTCCATAATTGTCCTGGTCAGGATTACTGTTGCTGTGATAAAACACCATGACCAGAGCAATTTAGGGGGGAAAGGGATTATTCAGCTTATGCTTCCACATCACAGTTAACCAGGACCTGGAGGCAGGAGCTGATTCAGAGGCCAGAGAGGGGTGCTGCTTACTGGCTTGCTCCTCATGGGTTGTTCCACTCCCAGCCCAGGGATGATCCCACCCACAATGGGCTGGGCCCTCCCATATCAATCACTAACTAAGAAAATACCTTACAGGCCTGCCTACAGCCTAATCTTATTGGGGCATTTTCTCAATTGAGGCTCCCTCTTCTCCAGTGACACTAGCTTGTGTCAAGTTGACATAAAACTAACCAGCACAGTACTGATAGAGACAACATGGCAGCAGGCAGCCAGGGCGGGGTGTAGGGTGGGGGGCGGGACACATGACTGGAAGTTGCAAGAGGCTTTTTACTCTCAAAGCTACCCACCCCCAGTGACGCGCTTCTTCCTGCAAAGCTGCACCTTCTAAACCTCCCTAAACAGTGCCATCACTGGGGACCAAGGGCCCACATGCCCAAACCTGTGAGTGACACTCCTCATCTAAACCACCAGACAGTTCTATTCATCAGGACAACACCAGTGACTTAACAGCAGTTACTTCTTGAGCACAATAACACCCAGAGGGTTGCAACTTCAGTATATGAATCAGGTAGACGCATACATGTGTCATGAAACACTGCAGCCTAGATTATTTCCGAGTTTAACTCAAATAAATAGCCACTTTTAGGGACACTATTCAAAGCACAGGCGCCAAGGAAGTGAAATAAATCATACCGTACTAAAGAACTCTGTATCTTAGTGAGGGAAATAAACAGTACTACCTAAAAGGTGAAATATGTTTTTTTAAAGCTAGACATGAGGGGTGTGTCAAAATGTGCCAAGCAGATTTATCAAGGGCATGGGAAGACAAGCCAAGAGGTTAACATGGGCAGCCTCGTGTGTTCAGGAATGGCAGCGGACAGGGTGCACAGCATTTGGAATGAGCTAGGGAATGCTGGCCGGAACCTGGAAATGCCATGCTCTGTGGTGTTTGTCTCTCCTGGCGGAGAGAGCCCCAGTATGTGGTGGGAAAGCAGTGAGTGCTGAAAGACCAGCAGGGAATGGCATTTGTAGTCTACAGCAGGAGACTGATTGAGAGATTCAAGACAGTGATAGAGGCCGCACAATTAGTGTGATAAAGGGAGTGAGTTCCAACACAAACGGAAGAAAACATATTCTCTGTCATGGTTTTTTAAATTATGTTGAAATTTAAAATATTGTGGTTACCATAAATGAAAAATATGCTGCAATTTTAACTTGCATTATGGAAAATATTTAAAATGTTGCTTGTATCCAATATCCCATGTATTTCTATTAAAAATATTTAAGTAGTGGTGTATTTTCTACACAACTGTTTAAAAAAAAAATTCATAATTTGTTTCTATCCCAAATGAAGATAGAGAAACTTGTTTTGTTGTCTTGCCCTGCCAAGGTGGCAGGTCCAGAAACAGTGGCTTCCAGGACGCTTGGCAACACACAACAAAAGAAACCAGTGTCAAATAGAGAGAGCAAGTGAGTGAGGCCTGGAGTATTACAGCTTACAATGTTGAGAGTTTCCAGATCACTGTCTAGAACTGGAGCTAATAAGTCAACAAATGGTGTCATAGAAAATATTTTACCATGCTGGGCGGTGGTGGCGCATGCCCTTAATCCCAGCACTCAGGAGGCAGAGGCAGGTGGATCTCTGTGAGTTCAAGGCCAGCCTGGTCTACAAAGCGAGTGCCAGGACAGCCTCCAAAGCTATAGAGAAACCCTGTCTCGAAAAACCAAAAATATATATATATGATCAAGGGCTGGAGAGATGGCTCAGTGGTTAAGAGCAGTGGCTATTCTTCCAGAGGACCCGGCTTCAGTTCCCAGCACCCCCATGGCAGCTCACAACTGTCTGGAACTCCAATATCTAGCACCCTCACACTGACATACATGCAGACAAAACACCAGCACAAATAAAAATAATAAATAAACTACAAAAACAATGTTTGACCCGAAAGAAGGCAGGCGAAAAGGAAAGAGAAAAAGAGAGCAGATAGCACAAATGGAAAAGGAGGGTCAAAATGACCAGCATAACCGTGTCAGTGGTGATGGTCAGAGACCAGAGTGCCAGCAAAACATAATCAATTGATCAGAATAAAGAAATGAACTTTGTAATGACAAGGAATCACGTCATCAAGAGGACTGTTTAATCCTGAATTTTTATATAAAAATTAGTAACAGAGCTTTAAAATAAAGCAAAAAAAAAACTATTAAAATTGCTAGAAAACAGACAAACCTACAGTTATAGCTGGAGATTTCTATTGGTATTTCCTTTTTAAGGTTTCAATCAGTATCTCCTTTTTAGTGTAGACACACGCCTTTAATCCCAGCACTCAGAGGCAAAGGCTGGCAGATCCCTGAGTTCAAGGCCAGACTAGACTACAGAGTGAGTTTGAGGACGGCCAGGACTACACAGAGAAACCCTGTCTCAAAAAAACAACAGTAACAACAACAACAAACTTATTGCTGGGCAGTGGTGGCACATGCCTTTAATCCCAGCACTTGGGAGGCAGAGGCAGGTGGATCTCTGTGAGTTTGAGGCTAGCCTGGTCTTCAGAGTTCTAGGACAGCCAGGACTATACTGAGAAACCCTGTCTCAAAAGAAAAAAAGAAAGGATTAGTGGAATAAGCAGGTAGGAAATGAGCAAGAAGCCAGAAGACCGGCTCTGTTGACATGACAGCACAGTCCAGCCACTAACAGCCAAGTAGACTTGTGTTCCCATTTGCACATGGGAACATTTTCCAAGAGATCATATCAGACAAGACTCACTAAGACTCAAGTCACAGATTGTGTGGTGCTGTGACTACAGTGGAACGTAGCAAACCAGAAGCCGACCTCTGGAATGCTCTGAAACACTTGACGATGAAACGGCATGCTTCCGGATAAGCCGTGTCTGGCCAGCCTGAGTCACTGGCAGAGCAGCTGGCCTGAACAGCTTACAGGGGAGGGTCTCATAGTTGGACCTGTGGTGGAGAAAAGTGATACAGGAGGGTGCAAGCAGGAATCAGGGAGCGAGACAAGGACCAGGGGACAGGAGCAACCTTCCGAGGCATGCCCTGCTTCCTTCTGCTGGGCCTCACCTCCTAGTTTCCAGGACTTCCAAAACAGTACCACAGCCTGGGACAAAAGCTCAGCTCATGAGCCTGTGGGGACATTTCGTGTGTAATTATAGCAACATGTAGTAAATAAATATAAGAAGGTCGCTTAAAATACTATGTATCAAGTGTTGTTATCAAAACCACTAATATATAGTAGAAAGTAGGCCTTGAATCCGTGATCTCAACTTGCACCTTTAAAAACTAGAAAAAGCAAATCAAGCCCCAAATGAAAAGAGTATAAAGACTGGCACTCGGTGATGTAGAAAAAGACAATAGCTGGGCGGTGGTGGCAAATGCCTTTAACCCCAGCACTTGAGAGGCAGAGGCAGATGGATCTCTGAGTTCGAGGCCAGCCTGGTCTACAGAGCGAGATCCAGGAAAGGCACAAAGCTACACAGAGAAACCCTATCTCAAAAAAAAAAAAGAGAGAGAGAGAGATTTGTTAATAACATGTAACAAGGGCCATTGAGATGTCTCAGTGGGCAAGGGCACATGTCCTCAAGCCTTCAACCTGAGCTCTATCTCCAGGACCCATGTGGCGAGAACCAACTCCCATAAATTGTCTCTGATATCCTCTTATACACCATGGCATGCATGCACATGTGTACACACAATGTATTAATTTTTAAAATCTAATCAAATTAATATTTTCCGAGAGTTGGAGTAGGTGGTAACCTATAGCCCACACCCCTGGTGCCAGGAGTCGGCCAGTGTGTAACGGCCTGGCCATAGACTTGCTGTTGAGGCTTTTCACACTTGCTCATTGAATTGCCGTTGCACCAATTCTTACTCAGTATCTATCACTAGTCACCTTCATTGCATGTAAGGAAAGCAAGTCTCAGAAAAGTGGTGTGCCTCCATTCACAGGGCGAGAGCCATTGTGTGGCTTCTAGTGTGCCTGAATAACCCTTAATTCCTTTCCTTACAACATGCTTAATTCTGAGCTCGTTTTTATCTTTAATTTTAGTTTAAAAGCATTAGTGTCCATAAGTATGTGCTCGCTATGGAACACAGGGTGTCCAGTTTCATTATGTTATTTAATTGTACATGGTTAAACTTTGCATTCAGTTGTCAGTTTGACCCTAATCTATCTATATCTCTCTCTTCCTCCCTCCCTCCCTCCCTCCCTCTCTCCCCTTTCTTCTCTCAACCACCCTCCCCTCCCCTCTCTCTCTCATTTTATTTTATGTGTATAAGTTTTTTACTTGTATGTATAAATGTGCACCACCTGAGTGCCTGGTATCCATGGAGGTCCAAAGAAGGCTTCGGATCCCTTGGAACTAGAGTTACAGATGATTGTGAACCACCATGTGGGTGCTGGGAACTGAACCCAGGTTCTCTGCAAGAACAAGTGCTCTTAACTGCTGAGCCATATTCCTGCCCCACATGTCTCAAAGCCAGCGTGCTGTCTGTTTTTTTTGTGAACCTGACATAGAGTCATCTGGGAAGGGGGAACCTTAATTGGGAAGTGCAGCCACCAGATTCCCTGTAGGCAAGTCGGTGGGACATTTTCTTAATGATTTCTGCCCATTGTAGATGGTGCCGCCCCTGGGGAGGAGGTCCTAAGCTAGCCATGGAGAGCGAGTCAGTAAGCCATTTTCCGCCACAGCTCTTGAATCTGCTCCTACTGGAGTTCCTGCCCTGACTCAGCAATGGAGTGGGATTGGGACATGGAAACCAAATAAAGCCATTGCTCCCAAGTTGCTTTTTGTCGTAGTGTTTATCACAGCAGTAGAAGGCAGACCGGAGGAGCCTGATGTGCTAGAGGATGCCTTCTCAGCTCTGGGAGGTTGGCATTTGCTGTGCACTGGTAGTTAGTTGAGAAGAGGCTTCTTTCAACACGGCTCTCTGATTTCAGTCCCTTTCCAGGATTTCTTCCCCTGGAAGTAACAGCTAATCACCTCCAGATTCCAAATGAACACAGAATTTAAACTTCATATTGAATAAAAATTATGCATGGTTGAGATAACAATTTATATCTTTCATTGAGAAACAAATGTTTCTTCCCCACAAAGATAGACGTGTATATTCTAGCTGAATAAATATTTACTTTTAGTCTGAGCAGATTAGATTTTGTAATCCCAGACTGTTTGTATCTATGTAAATAGTATTCTTATCAGACTAGTAGTACACTACCAATTTTCCAAAAACAGATTACTTGACAAATAATTAAGCCGATTACATAAAAGCAACTTGGAATTAAATATTATAGCCTATACTGTGGGCTGATGAAAGTCTATGGTGTTGCACATGTAGCTTCCTCTACTGAAAATAAAGATTAACCCTTTCCACTCTAGTATAAACAAGAAATTAAAACAGCTTTCGGGTTGGGGATTTAGCTCAGTGGTAGAGTGCTTGAAGGCCCTGGGTTCGGTCCTCAGCTCCAAAAAAACAAACAACAACAAAAACCAGCTTTCTCCTTGGTATCTTTTGCCCAAAGCTTTCATTTTTATAGGCGGTGGAGTTTTAGTACTGGGAGAGAGCATAATTTGTTGTTTGTGTCTCTCTTGATTAAGAGTAAACAAAATAGCAAGCAATTGGGGTCAGAGGAAATAGTAGTGATGTTCCTCAGCCTTTCTTTATGAAGCAGAGACAAAAATGTCTACCCTGTAGACTACTCTTTTGTATAAAACTTTGTGTGTTTATTACGTATGTATGTGGGTGCACACATGCCATGGCACACGTATGGAGCTATGAAGACTTCTTGTGGGAATCAGTTCTCTGCTTCTACTGTGTGGGTTCTGAGGATCAAATGCATAAATTCTTGGTGGCAAGGTCTTTACCCACTGAGCCCTGAACCCTATCAGTACTTGTTTGTTTTTGTTTTTAGAGACAGGTTTCTCTGTGTGTACCCCTGGCTGTCTTAGGACTGACTCTGTAGACCAGGCTGGCCTTGAACTCACAGAGATTCCTCTGCCTCTGCCTTCCAAGTGCTGGAATTAAAGGTGTGTGCCACTACTGCTTGGCCTTACAGATACTCTTGATGGTGATTTCTTGGAAGTCCCAGCTGTACCTGTTAAGTAAGAGTCATTGTGTAGATGGCCACCCTTACCACCCTGGTTTTCTCCTCTCCATAGTGGCCTTCATTATTGACAATGACAACAGTGTGGCTGCATTTTACTCACTGACTTAAAGATATTACAGGGTGACCATGGATGCAAGCCACAAACTGTGACATAGATTTTAACAAACAATTGAAGCATATTAGGAGAATTGTTAAGTATTTGCTGAATTGGGAAACTCTCTGGCCACCTCCTTGAATTGGGCATTGTCCACTTTTGGTCACATTCCCGTACTACTCATAACCAGAACAGTAAACAATCTGTGTTTGACAGATAGATGATAGTAAGCTTTGGGGTTTAGATAACATGTAAGAAAGCTCTTGCATTGTGCTATGAGTCAAAGGCCAGCTGTTCTGTCTCTGAGAATACTGTTACTTCAGTCACAATGTCTGTTCCTTAGACAGACCTTTAAGACCCCAAGTAGAGCAAACTAGTTCCTTCCAGTGTGTTCTAAGGAGATTTGCACAGCGAATCTCCCATGACTGGGGTTAGCTCTAGCTACAAAGCCAGTAGAGGGAGCACAGTACATGGGTTTGTCCCCACCTCTTGACTACTGAGGGATGGGGCTATGGGGCTAAAAGGTAACCACACATCTGAAAACAGGCAGTTGTTTTTGTGCATGAATTCAGCTATAACTTTGCCTTGAGATGGTGACATTTCTTATATTTATTGATAAAATCCTATCTTTATAATTATTGGGAGTTATGGTAATGATTTGCATTTTAATCTGTTTTTCCCCATGGGTCACTACAGTTGATTTTTTTATTGCTAAAAGTATTTTATTGAGGGCCTGTAGTGTCGTCTGAGAAGTGTTCTGTGTGCTTTTGCCTACTCGGCCGCTTGAATACACAGGTGCTTATGGGCACGTTAGTGGGGCTGTGGAGATAGCAGAAGCAGGCTTCACTAAAGTACTGCCTCAGCAGTGTTTGGAGGCGTTTTGAGTGGGGCTGCTGCTGCAGGCTTTGGAGGTGAGTGCGAGGCCTCATTGCTGAGTCTTCTTAATTCGGGTTGTTGATTCAGTTTCTCCCATCTCCTGACTCCATTCTTAAAGTCTGCCACCTCAACACGTCCCACCCTGATCTCCCCCTTGACTGAAGACTGCCGAGTGAGCTTGTTGGGAGTGAATAAAATGGGCTACCAAGAATAGTTAAGACCAAGGAGTTAGGTGTATAGCTTTGTTTCAGGCATTGATGGTCTTGGGGGGCATGGAGATCCTGCTTTGTGGCTTAGGTTGTCACAGAAGGCGGGAAAGAGGCTGCTCCTGTGTTTCAGAGTGAGTCAGGTCGAGGTGGGTTTCCTGTGACGTTACAGATATATAGCTGGTTTTGTGGTTTTTATGAGAAGTCTTTCTACATTTTAGAATACTCATAGGATATTTTATACATGAATACAGTTGGAAGTTGCTCTTTTTTTTCTCAAGGGAAGAACTCACACCCTGCGACCACTGGTGTAAGAGACATTGCACAATAGTAGAGGCAAGAGGAAAGAGAAGAATGTGTGTCTGTACCCTTCAGTATTTGTCCACAGTAAATAATAGATGTGCAGAGCAAGCATCAACTAGTAATTAATTACATGATGATGGTTCAACAGAAGAAGGTCTAAATGTAGAAAGTTCTTTTCAGATCTGAGGTTGGTGTTTTTTATAATATAATTATGCAGCTAGCAGAAATTGGAAAAGAATTTACCAGTGCCAGCAAGATGACTTGGGAATAAAGGCACTTACCTACCAAGCCTGGCGACCTGATCCCTAGACCCCACGGAAAGGAGGAAGGAGAGAATGAATTCCACAAGGTTGTCCTCTGACCTCCACATGTACACGGTGGCAGATGTACACACTGTACATGCATTATGTGTGTGCACCACACATACTAGTTACCAAGTTTTAAATTTAAAATGAAGGAATTTATCAGTAAAAACCTCTAATTCCAATCAAGACTTCCTTTCCTATTGCCCTCACAACGGCTACAGGCAAAAAAAGTATTATAGATAAGTTAATCAAGTGCCAGGCAAAGAAATCCCCAAGTTCTGGTTGGAACCCAGAATATCTAGAAAATCTGTTTCCTCTAAGTTTTGTACATGCTATAGGTGTCGGTCTCTGAAGTGGTCCCTGTGTTTCCACTGTCCTCCTTCCTGTGACTGTCCTGTGACCTCAGACAGAGTAAACACTGCATTTGGGGGTTCCCCTGAGAGGAAGTGCCTTCTGACCTGCTAGAGTAACTCCTCAATTGCCACTCTGCCCCAGCTTGTGCTCGCTGTGAGGAAACACCTCTTTCCAGGTGGATTTTCTCATTAACTCCTATTTTAATTACAATTACTGCCATCAATTAGTAGTGTGTACTAGGGGATTTTTTTAAAAACTGGATCAGTATGCTACCAGCTGGTTTTGTGGTTTTCTCAAGAGACTAAAAGAATGTGACAGGAAAAAGACAACCTCATTTCTTTCGCATCAGATAAGCTATTTCCATTCTTTGCGGATGTATTTTTCTACTAAAGAAGGGAAATACTGTAATGCTAAGAAATGTATGCTAACTGTAAAACATTTCAAGCCTCTCATTACAGTTAAATTTATATGAGATGTGTGTTTTTAAATTATACTGCCCATGAAATAGGTATAAATGTAAGTTAAAATTGGAAATAAACATTATCCTTGAATTAAATCAGACTACCAACGTTGAATTTAGTTACTCTTGCTAATCGTGTCAGAAAATTTAATCAAAATTGGGAAAATTTGCTTTTAAAACCCTTTTCACATTGCATCTACTTAAATATTTTTCTCACCAAATTACTTTGAAGTTAAAAACACATGAAAGAAACGTACAGTAATGCCTTTATGAGGGTCGACAGTGATTGTCATTAATGACAGAGTCTGGTTCACTCACTCACATTTTTGGTAATAAATACACTTACCAGATCATGTATTGACAGATCTTGAATTTTACCCATTTTTCTCAACAAATTTTACCAGTAATAATTATAGTAATTATGTAACATTTTTAAAATTGTTAGTCATCATTCCATTTTGCTTCTGTCTCCTCTATATGAGTTTTAGTTCCCTGTAACTTAGGGAATTAAATTCCAGAGTCTCAGCAGTTCAGAACAAGATGCAAACATTGTTCTGTTACATACCTCACCATGCGGTGTGGTGAGCGGCTTGTGCTGTGATATCTCCGACTTTGGTGTGTGGTTATAGAATGAAGTTCAAACTCAACACTGAACTGCCGTCTGAAACCCTCGCTGAGCTGTGTTGTGTGTTGGCAGCCATGGAATTGAATTCTACGGTTGCGATCCAGGTGTGCTGTTGGGTGGGAAGGTTACTCAGTAGGTGTTGTTTATTATATCCCCTGTCCAAGATGTTTGAAAGAGAGGAGTTATTGGGTCCCCCTTGTGGTGCTGAATATGGAACAATGCACATCCCTCCCGATGGGTCAAGTCTAGTTGTGGTTGTGATGGACACCTTTCTCGTCCGTCCATGCACTGCCCCTACTTTTAGTGCAAGAAATGTTTGCATTCAGCAGGCCTTTGAGTCGCCTTCCAGAAGTGCTGAGGTTTCCTATTTTGTTCTCTGACCCCTGTGCCTTCCTTACTTGTCCACACCATTTTAACACTTGTCTTAGAGAGATCTGAATTTAAAGATGGTTGTTTTGTGTCTTTAAGCAACTTTATGGTTAGTGAGTCAATGAAATACAAATGAATGTACAATTTGCTCCAGCAGCACTTCTTTATACTAATATCACTGTTCTTAGCAAAGATAATGGTTTCAACTCAGGGTCCTTAAAAATAAGATTTTTTTTTTCTTAAAAAGATTTGTTTCTATTTTTTTAAGGCAGGATATCTTTGTAGTTTCTTTTACTGGCGAACAAAAGATAGAAGAGAAAATGAAGATGAATCAGCAAAAGTTCTATAGTGAAAGCCTTCATGAAGAACTTGGGTGTTTATAACACGCGTGTTCCACTTACCCAGTTCTGCAGGGACTTAAGAACAGCTGTGAGCAGTGTATTAAGGCCACACAGATGTAGGGGGGAAGCTCCCACTCCCCCTGTACGCCATGCACATGGGAGTCAAGTATCACCAAGTGAATTTTTCCACCTCCATAGACTTGATGATTATCTTTATTTCATTAAAAGATATTTCAGTCCTCACATCTTCCCCACATTTTCTATGGTCATCCGGCACACACACCCTTACTCCTTCTCACTTTTGATTTGTCTGGTTGCCTGACAAACCTTGTCTGAACCTTGTCTTGGCAACCATTGTTTTCCTCCACTTCCCTGGACTAGACAGATTTCCCCGGGAAGCAGCAGAAAGTGCTTCTGGACAAAGAAGAAGCAGTCTCTGAACAGACTACAGCATAAGCGCTGCCCTGCGGCCATGCCAGCACGGCACCCCTTACACCCCCCTGTGCCTGTTCATTCACTCAGTGCTGTTCTTAGGGAAGGTCAGGAGTTGGGGTTGACACTGTGAGGACCGTCATCTTCCATGGACTAGCCACATAGTAGAAGGGGTTCTTCCCTTTCTGAAACAGTTTGTATAAAACATCTTCATTTCAACCTTATTCTAAAATACAAAAATTGGCAGTGCCCATTCTCTATTTTTATATTTTTACATTTATTTATTATGTATATACCTGTGTGTGTTGTATGCATGCACACACACACAAGTCTGGAGAAAGTCTGTTCTCTCTTTCCACTGTGTGAATCCCTGGGATTCACCTTCAGTCATCAGGTGCCTTTCCCCGCTGAGCCAGCTCGCTGGCCTGGCAGAGCCTGTTCCATGTTCAGAATCATCATCTCTCTACATTTAGAAAGCGTTACTCATTGTTCTGTGGCTGTTGACCTGTCTGGTTCCTGTCTCCCACATTCTTTTTTCAAGTTTTTGTCAGTGTGTGTGTGTGTGTGTGTGTGTGTGTGTGTGTGTGTGTGTGTGTCTGTGTCTGTGTCTGTGTGTCTGTGTATGTGTGTGTTTACATAGGCTCTGTGGTTGATCTCAGTTGCCAGTCTTAGTGGCAAGCACCTGTACCCAGTGAGCCATTTTGCTGTCCAGGTATTTTATTTTTGAAAACATAAAACACAGCCTAAGAGATACAGAGTCATGCTTGATACCTCACATTCAGCCCTCCTTCTCAAAAGAGGTTTCCAGTGTATCCTTCAGGATATGTTTTAAACACATACACATATAGACAAGAGGATCTCGTGTAACCCAGGCTAGCCTTTTTGTAAATAGTGTGTGGGAGATGGGCTGGGAAGAAATGAGGACTCGTCACTAGAGTGAATGAGGCTGTTGGACTTGGTGTGCAGTGCATTGAATCCCAGCACTCAAGAGACAGAGGCAGGAGGATTGCTGTAAGTTTGAGGCCAGCAAAGCAATGTAATGAGACCTAGTCTCACAAAACAAAAGCCTGTGTCTCTCTTTGCCTCTTAGTTTTTAGGACTTTTTATTTCTGGTGTTTTTTAAATTCTAGCCATGTGCTATGATATGGGGGTTTTATTTGTTTTTATTTCTTTTTTTTTCTTATTAGGCTCTTTCATTTATGGAAATTGATGTTTTCAGTCCTGAGACTTTTCCATGAAATAATTTCTTAACAATGTCCATTTTTCTGCTCATAAACAGCAAACCTCTAGTTAGCGTCTGCATACCACTTCTTCAGACATCATTCTTCTGCGGGATTTCTGTGTCTTTATCTTTTCCCTGTTGTTCCCCTTTCTCAAATGTATTCCCAACCCTACTGTCAAGCTTGCCGTTTCTGATAGCGGACTTCATTTTCTAAGAATTCTGTTTGGTTCTTGGTTGCTCCTCTGTGTACCGGCCTCCTCACTTAGGCTGCATTTACTTTCCCTCACTGGCTTAGGAATGAACAGCGTCAGTTCTTCCTGCCCTGCCTCAGTTCTGCAGATCCATTCATCTTAATGCTGTTTGGTTTCCCCATCCCTAGACTGGGTGGATTGCGTCCTCTGAGCCATGAGACAGGTGAAGCCAGGGGTCTCCGCACTGTGCTCTTTGTAGTAGGGTTCTTGCACACACACAAGGCCAGGCTCTTGGGTCTGCCCATTTGCTAAGAGTAAGCATCTCCTTCCTTCTACCAAGATACAAGCAGGAGTCTTGGGGCTGAGTAGTCAGGGTGATGCAGCAGTTAGACTTCCACTTGGGATCTGCATACCACCACCCTCTTCCTAATCTCCCGCCTCCCTGGAGTTCTAGAATATATACGCATGCACTTCTGTTACCACCCACCTATTTCTTATCTGGGAGTTTTTTCATCTGTTGCCATGACTTGAGATTCTGGTGGTGTGTGTACAATTCCCGGGTGTGTATCTCTGCCTGAATCCAGACGCATCAGCCCAGCTGTCTCTTGAACTCTCTGCTTGAGTAACGGGTAGACTTCTCAAACTGGGCATGTCCAAAAGGAATGTGGTCCTCCTAAAGCTCCTCCCCACCGCCTTCCTTGCCTTGGTTTTTCAGGAGAATACTTATTGTTCCTAAAAATAGGATCCAAGAGTGAATCATGCAGGAAAAGCAAACAATAGCCACTGTAATTATAAAATGATTCTCCAGGTAGGAGACAGAATCACTATAAGGCCAAGGTTTTGCCAGATGTCTAAGGTGTCCACCTGCCTTTGCTGTTCAGGTACCTTTGTAATGCCTCAGTCTCTTTGTGTACAGTTTGGGATGTAATAGTAATGCTTTCTTTATCAGACAGCTACATATGGATTTATTTAACAATAGAGAAAACTAGAAATAGGTTTGCACAGAGCATATTCTCAGTGAGGCTAACTACCTTTGTTCTATTTATCCATATCACCATCATCAGATAAAAAGATTACCAGCAGGATCCATTCTAGGAATATAAAGTTGATCAACAGTTTATAATCATCAAGAACAAATCCATTGCTTCAAGGACTGGAAATGCAACTCAGTCATAGAGCACTTGCTTAGCATGCCCAGGGCCATTGGTTCAATCCTAGCCTCCTCCAAAAAAAAGAAAACAAACACAAAAAATGCCTAGCATGAAATGAAGACTGGATCATCTCAGTAAATACGGAACAATAAGCAGCACAATTGAAAACAAGATTAGAAAAAAAGTTCAGATAAAAGCATTAAGGGTTCTTCAGCTTGATAAAGGAGATTATGGAAATTGTATTGCTGGGCCAGGTGTGGTGGCGCACACTTTGGTCTCTGCACTGGCCAGGCTCTGTGAGTTCCAGGTCAGACTGGTCTATATAGCACGCTCCAAGCCAACCAGGGCTACATAGTGAGACCTGGTCTCAAAAAAGAAAAAGAAAATCTTATCACTAAAATCACATTTAATAGATAGGTGTTTCCCCTATACTCTCTACAGTGCTAAGGATATCTGTTCTGACAAAATGATGTTTTACTTGAAAGACCTTAAAGGCATCACCACACAGCTCTGAGATCGGGCACATACTTTGAGCAAAGTAGCCTGGTACAAACAACATGCAAAAATATGTTCAAAATGCTAAGAAATAGAAAAATATCCTTTTCACAGTAGTCTTAAATAAAAATAAAAAGGACTCTAGTAGCACAGGAAATAATTCAAATAATTGAAAAGTGGGATTGCATGAAATTCAGATGCCTCTGCACAGCAAAGGAAGAGGTCAGCAGTGTGAAGATACAGCTTCAGAATGGGATGTGTGTGCCGGTTTTACGTGTCAGACAGGGGCTTCAGAGCTGGGGTGTGTAAAGAAAAGGTGAACACTGAAAAACCAGGTCATCCAATCAGTAAATGCAACAAAGTAAGCAGACAGGTTCTCAAGAAGTACAAATGGCCAAGGAACAGATGAAAAAAATGGTCAGCATCCTAGCCATCAGGGAAATGCAACAAATTCTGGCAAGAACACCAGGGGAAAGGAACCCATATCACTGTTGGTAGAAATGAAAATTAGTCCACCCACAATGGAGGTCAGTGTGGACATGCCTCAACAACAAAACAAAACAAAAACTACCAATAGAACCACCAGATAATCCAGCTCCTCTACTCCCGAGTATATAACCAATGGCATCTGGAAGTCAACATGTGGTAGAGATGCCTGCAAACCTGATTGTTACAGGACTATATCAGCCTAAGTATTCATCAACAAGCGAATGGATAAAAGTCTGATGCATTTCTGTACACAATAAAGTATTATTCAGCTCCAAAGAAGAATGAGCTCATGTCATATGCAAGAAAGCAGATCCAATTAGAAATCATAATGTTAAATAAAACAAGCCAGATGCAGACTCTAGGTTTAAAAAAAAAAAGACATGAAAATAGAATGGGGAGTATTGGGAAAGGAAGGAGACCATTGGGAGCAAGAGGGAGGCCACATGTACCATAATGAGACCCATTATTTTGTACAGTTCCTAGATGCTTTTTTGAAAAAGAGAATGTCTGTTCTCACATTCATTCAGCATTTTTCTATCCAGAGTACTGTCAAGAGAAAGAAATTTTAAAAATTCAAGTCGTGAATTTTAAATGTGAAACTGTCTTTTAATTCTATTAATTTCTTTATTATTGTTAATGTTTTTTTAACAGTCCTAATGAGGGGCCGGAGAGATGTCTCGATGGTGCTAGCTCTCACAGAGGACCCAGGTGTCATCCCCAGCAGCCACATGGCAGCTCACAATTCCAGTTCTAGCATTCATTGTCTTCTTTGGCCTCTGCAGACACTGTGTGTGTGTGTGTGTGTGTGTGTGTGTGTGTGTGTGTGTGTTGCACTTAACATACATGCAGGAAAAACATTCATAAATATAAAATAAAAAATAAACTTTTGCCTGGCAGTGGTGGCGCACGCCTTTAATCCCAGCACACGGGAGGCAGAAGCAGGCGGATCTCTGTGAGTTCGAGGCCAGCCTGGGCTACCAAGAGAGTTCCAGGAAAGGCGCAAAGCTACACAGAGAAACCCTGTCTCAAAAAAAACAAAAACAAAAACAAAAAAATAATAATTAAATAAATAAATAAATAAAACTTTTAAAAAGTTCTAGTGACTCTACAAAAAGTGTACTAGACTTAATCAGTGAGACAAGCAAGGCCATAATAGCTGGGTGCAGTGGCACACACCTGAACTTCCTCCGTGGAAAGATTGATTGAGTTTAGGAGTTTGCAGCCCACTGATCACCTCAGCAAGCGAGTGAGAGACAGAGATGGGTGTGGGGAGGATGCATATGTGTTTATTATATACATACAAGACCTATAAAATAAAAGTATAAAATATTGTTGAAAGGCAGGGTGATTGCTTCCTTGGGATTCCAGAGCTGTGGCCGTGGTAAGACCCCGAAGTCAGGAACACATGTAATGCAGTGTTAATCATCATTTATTGCCTGTTTACCATTTACCAGGAGGAGGCTGATGATAAAGTTTGCAAGGAAATGACAAGGAAGCCAGAATGACCAGAAGCCATCTTGACAAAGAATGCAGAGATGAGAGGGCTCCCTGTGCCTGGCTGCAGGTTTGCTGTAGAGCTAGAGTCAGCACGATGTGGTGTTGGTGGTGTACAGCAGATTTGCAGAGCCATGGGCTGGAGTCCAGAAGAGATGGGTGCATCTGTAGTCAGGGACGTTTTCAGCAAGGGTGAGGAGATAAATCTAGGGAAGATAGATAGCCTTTTAGTGCCGCAGCAATTAAATACCCATATTCTCCTCCACCCTCCAAAACAAACAGACCTTGGCTCTTGCTTCATGCCACACACATTAGTGCAAATGGGTCATAGACTTAAACATGAGAATTAGAACTATGAAACTTGATGGAGAAACCGTAGAAGAAAAGCTTAGATCTGGGGCTTAGAGCGATTTTTGTTGTTTTGATTTTTGTTTTTGTTTTTGTTTTTTCAGAGCTGAGGACCGAACCAGGGTGAGCTAAATCTCCAACACTTTTTTTTTTTTTTTTAAGACAAGACACAAAAAATACAAACCATTCTTTTAGAGTTTAACAAATTCATCACACTTGATCAGATTTTAAAATTAAGTCAGTTGTGATAGTGTATTCTAACACTTGGGAGGAAGAGGCAAGCAGATTTCTGTGTTTGATGCCAGCCTAGTCTACATAGTGAGTTATAGGACAGCTAGAGTTACATAGTGCGTTACATAGTTACATATGTTGTGTGTGTGTGTAATATAGGTTATGGGTTATATCTGTATATATATAACACATGTCTAATAAAGGGTTTATACCCAAAGTATATAAAAAAATAAAGTTCTTACAACTTAAGAAGAAAACTCATTGTTTAGGAGCAGATTGTGTAACTGCTTTAAGGAAAACATCCATACAAGCCCAAGAAAACTCCTTACAGGGAAAACGTTCTTCACCCCCTAGAACACCAAAATTAAAAAGATTGAAATACCAAGCAATATGCTGAGGAAGAAGGCCGAACACTTGGCAGCTCGGCATAGAGTTAGGCAAATGCCAGACAACCCAGCAATCCCTCTAGGTATCTGCTGAGGAGATAGGCGAATCGGTGTTCAGTGAAAGTACAGTAGCCTTGTTTATAGTAGCCCAACCCTGGAAGCAGATAGTAAATAGAAAACCTGAGGTGCACCCACATAAGGGGAAGCTACTGAGCATTACAAAGGGATGAATTCTGGATGCATAAACCATGGAGCAACCTGAAAAGCGCTGTGCTGAGTCAGAGAGGCAGACCCAGAGTGTGCGTGTGGTCTGATGCATTTGTGTTCGCTTCTAGAAGAGAATTGTTTGAGGAGTTCCTGGAGGGAAGTGGGGTGCATTATAGAAAGACTAATTGTGAAAGGCCTGGAGGAACCTTCTAGAGAAAGAGGAATGTTCTCCATCTTGACTAGAATGGTGGGTTATGTAAATGGTTACACTTTTCAAGACTCACTGTGTCATATACATAGCTTCTTCCTTCATGGAGCTGTATAAAAGTGAGATAGAACAGAAAAGCAGATGGTCCAGTGAGCAGAGGAAGAGTATTTATCAGAGGCAGGAGCAAGAGACGCCTTTCCCAGAGGGGTGGGAAGGCTGCTGCTGGTACACCTGAGGCCAGACCTCTGCCACCCAGTTCTTGTCTCTCACTTCCTCTAGAAGTGGGAAGGCCACAGCTGGCTTGTTTCCTCATACCAAATCCAGAGTCTTTGTTGCATTTCTTAACCGTTGGACACACTTTCTCTTTCTTAAGTGACTTTCCCAGGTTCCTGCCTCTGTCACTGGTGACATTACCCGCTCCCTTTGCTTGCTTATGGGCTAGTCTTAGTTGTTCCCCAAGCTCTGGCCTATGTGCCATTGCTTAGACTCCACAGTAAATGGGTGACCATGTCCGCTTCTGTGATTGCACTTGGTTTAGATCCCCCTCCCCCCCCCAAATCCCCTCACTATCTCCTAAACATTACCCTCTGGTTGTTTGTCTCCAGAGCTCTTCTGAGCAGCCTGGCAGGGGCGGGGCGGGAGGGGGGGTGTTCCAGGCAGAATTGGTAATCATTGGGCATACAGATTCAGGAGCCAGCATGCCTGCATTTGACTCCTGACTTGGCCACTTAGTTGCTAGGTGCCTAGGGAGATGACGTAACCTACCCTTGCTTCAGTCTGTCTGTCCTCCCTTTAAAAGGGAGGGAGGGGACAAGGATCACAGTAATACCCAGCTCCCGGATTATGTGATGGCTGGTGCCGGTGCAGGGCCTGTACTGCACACATCAGGACTGCTGCTGTTGCTAATTGCTTTGTCTTCCCACGTCTCCCTGTTCACTTACCTGCCCATCAACCAGGGCTTTCTGCGTAGCCCCAGTTACCTCTTTGACTCTCTGCTCTGCCTTGTGCTTCCCAACGGCTCCTATCAGGTTCCACACACGGCTCCCTCTTAAGAAGGTGACTGTCTCCTCAGGGTTGTCCATTTCTATATCTGTTCTCTTGTCTATTCCCTCCATTGAAGAGGGATCTCTCTGAAGTGAGTGTGGTTTCATGATCTCCCTTGGTCAGTCAGTGCTTTTCAGATATTTCTTCTGTATTCTGGGATTCCGTGGTGGGGACACTACGGCCACCATAAAGGGCAAGAGTACAGGCAGCCCACTGTGGACCAAGGTGCATGAGGAAGCACTATTAACCCCCAACACACACACTACCTACCCACTGACTGCCAGGCACAGTGCTTGGCTCTGTCTCTTTCTCTTACTGATGTCCTGCTGTCATGGATCTCTGGCTCTCAGGGTGAGAGCCTGTGTGGGCTGTGCTGCCTCTCACTTGGATTCCTGTCTTTGTCTAGTTGCCTGGCTTGCTGGCCAACTCTTAGCTGTTACTCAAGGCACCTCCCGGGCCTGCGTCACCCACACATGCTCTCCTGTTCTCCTGTCAGGTGCAGGCCCTGGCCTCACTTGCACCCCGTGACACTCCTGCCCTCCAAGAAGGCGGCAGGCAGTGGCTGCTGTTCTCGCTTCCTCTTGCCCTTGTTCTCACTCCCATGGATGTTCTCCAGTCTCCTGTGGCTGCCCCGTCTCTCCACACGCCTTCTCTATACTATTTTACCTCTCCAGGTGGCTCCTCATCCTCCTTTACTGTTCCAGTTAGCAAACTCCTAAACCTAAGGCCAGGCCAAGCCTGACTTGCCCTGTGCCCCCAGAGCACCCTGGCAGAGTGTGCTCTGCTTTAGAACTCACCCCATTAGACTGGAGCTCCTTGGGCATTTTGTACCAGCTTCTTGAGTGTAGCGAACAAAGCCTGGGGTGTTTGCTGTGCCATGAACATCCCTCCAGTCTGTCTTCAAAGTGCCTTCATTCTGGGCTCCTCGGCTGCCATCTGTGCACCCTCTGCAGCGATGGCGCCAGCTTGTGATCTTCTCAGCGCGTCCCAGTTTGGACTGACCACACAGTTGTATTTACATGCTGCCTTCTCTTGTGGAGCACAGTCTCCTATTAGGGCCTCTTATTTCCTCGGGATAGTGTGTTCTTTCTTATCAGACTTTAAGTGTATCGTGTTCCAGCCTCCTCCTCCCAAAGAGCATGTAGCAATCCCCTCTGTATGTATCCGGTCTTACCAGAAGAATGTGTGTGATGTGATGGGTGTGTGTCTGTTTGTGTGTGTGCATGAGAGAGAGAGAAACCAAGAGCGTCGAATCCCTGGACTATTCCTTTCTCACTGGCTTCATTCATTTTCTTCTCTCCTCATAAAACTGACTGCCCTATCCGATATGAAAGCTCTGTCATTCAATATATGTTTCATATTGTTCACATTTTCTTTATAATATTATTCTACACTTTAAAGAATAAATAACACTTTTTATTAGCTTAGCAGTGTTTTGAGGGTTGTCCATATTAATACCTGTAGCTTTGGATGGTTTAAGTTGCTGCCAAGAGTCTCATGGTGTCGTATTCCAGCTTGCTTGCTTACCCGTGCTCTTCTAGATCCGTGTATCCCGTTTTTTCACTGAATGTCTGGTTTGTAATGATATTGCTGTACTTAAAGGAAGGCTGATCTTTCTCTGACTTTAAAGGGTATTTTCGGAGTTGTGCCCCTCTGACTGAATACTAACCGCCCTGTGGATCAGCTTTGCTTCCATTTGCGATGAGCTTTCTCTGAGCATGTAGCCGGCCTGCATCTTTAACTAGCACTAAGCCAGGGCTGAGCCTTGGAAATGCAGAGCTTAAGCAGAAGTTACTTTTCTCACTCTGCAATTTGCAAGTCATTCTCATACAAATTTAGGTCATTTTGCCTTAAAAATGTTAAATGAAAGCCAAAATTAGAATTTTTAAAAAAGCACACACAAGATTTTGCAAGCAGTAGCTATAAAGTGTGAGGGAAAAGCCTATTAAGTTGTATGAGAATAACAACTTAGAGTAAGTGTGAATTCTGTGTCTCATTCATGATAGAGAGCTGGAAGAGACCTCACATTAGCTGTTCTTGTGCAAACTTTTTTCAAGCTAGAAACCAGACCACAGCTTTTCGGGGAAGTGTGCTTCAGACTTAATCAGCAGATCCTCCCTCGTGCTCAAATGAAGCACCTTAGGTTGGGATTGCAGCTCTTTCCCTTGTTCGGGCTCCTAACAAGGGAAACAGACTGTGAGTGTTCTTTTGTAAGGTAAACAAACAAACTGGCCTATCTTTTCCAAAAAAAACAGTTTCACGTGATTTTTCCACTGAAAGAGAGAAGGGAATGTGAATCTCAACATCCCTGCTTTTGTGAACTGAAAAGAGCAGCCCTGTATTCCCACTCTGCAACGTCAACAAGAGACATGCTTTGTTCCTCTTGGCCCCTTCTCTTGCACCAAGGTCACCTCTAAGACCTTTCTATGGTTGTTCCCCTTTGGAGCATCCAATTTATGCCTCTGAGTTGTGCCATGTCCTATGATAGAACTGACCTCAAACTTCTTTTAGTCTCAGCATCCCTGGGGATGGAAAGTTGGTTCAGTCAGTGATGCACTTGCCTTGCAAGGTCAGGAACCTGAGTCTCATCCCAGAACCCACATTAAAAAGTCAGGGATGTTAGTTAGAATTTAAGGCTAGGAGTGCATCCCTGTGGTGGAATGATTGCCTAGCATGCATCTTTGGGGTTAATGTCCAGCACTGCAGACCATAGGGAGGGAAATTTAAAAAGTGAAAAGTGGTTTGGGGCTGTAGCTTGGTAGAGCATCCGTCCAGTATATGTGAATCCTTGGGTCAATCCCCAGTATTGCCAAAAACAAAAAGCAAAGGAAAAATAGACAAAAATGCACTCTAATCTAAAAAGAATATTTAGTGGTCTCAACTTCTTGAATCATCTCGCTTGATGCATCTGAAATAATTAGGGCCTTTCCAAAATTGTTACTCAAGTCAATGTTCTCTTTAAAAGACCATTCATTACTAAGAAATACTAAAACTCATAGTTTTAGCATTTTAAAGAAATGCTACAGATCACACCAAGTTTAGATGGAAAGTATATGGAACCAGAATCACCTTATTAAACTTCCTTCTAACCATAGAGTCCTTCCTTATTCATTAGATACAATGCATTTACTATTGGACTATATGACTATATACATCTACTATTAGGACATATTTATGCATATGCATAAAATACATATTTATGGCTCTAGTACTAGACATACATTTAGAATTATTATATCTTCCTAGTGAATTGGCTTTCATAATGATAAAATCTTTCTACTTATCTCAAATAATAATACTCATCATTCAGCCTACTGTGTCTGTAGTTAACATGGCCATCCCAGCTTTCTGATAATTATGAACTCATATCTGTTTGTATCAGTGTTTCTTTTAAAGAGCACATGCTTGGGTCTTGATAGTCTATCTCGTCAAAAAACAAACAAACAAACAAACAAACAAAACCATGCCATTTAACTGGAGTGTTTAGTCCACTTACATTTAATGTAAATCATCTTTATTCTTTGAAAAATTCTTTTTTTTTAAAGATTTATTTATTTATTATGTATACAGCATGTATGACTGCAGGCTAGAAGAAGGCACCAGATCTCAATACAGGTGGTTGTGAGCCACCATGTAGTTGCTGGGAATTGAACTCAGGACCTCTGGAAGAGCAGCCAGTGCTCTTAACCTCTGAGCCATCTCTCCAGTCCCCAAATGTTCAGTTATTATAGCTTTATTATGATGCCTTTTAGACCATATTAATCCATATTCTGAAATATTCCTGTTCTAAAGTGACCATTTGAGAACTCACCTTAATGCCCTTGAGACAAGAAGTTTTACCCACTGGCTGGTTCTTCAACCTATTATCAGTTCCAAAATCTGTTTATTATATGGACCCTAAGCAGTTCACTGCACATCTTATGGGATCTTGCTCTCACTGGTACAGCACATACATTTCCAGACATTCAGATTTCTAGACATTTCTTGCAGTTTCCTCCCACCTCATATTCTGCAAGTTCAAGTGACAGAAACTCACCATTGTTGGGGTCTCTCTTGTTTTAGGAATTATGATCCTATAGTTTTTTTGTTTGTTTGTTTGTTTTGGTTTTTTCAGACAGGGTTTCTCTGTGTAGCTTTGAAGCCTTTCCTGGAACTCACTTTGGAGACCAGGCTGGCCTCGAACTCACAGAGATCCACCTGGCTCTGCCCCCCAAGTGCTGGGATTAAAGGCGTGCACCACCACCGCCCAGCGATCCTATAGTTTTGATTCATCTAAAACAATTGTTTTATATATTTCTCTAAGTCTTCATTGATTACTTCAGGAAAGTTCATCTGGTACCAGTTAACCCATCATGACCAGAAGTAGAAATCTCATTAAATGTATGCTGAAAATCACTCTTCTTGAGAAATGGCATCTTACGTGTCTGTGGTCCTGCACACCAGAGAAGCAGACTGAGCCAGCATACTTACCTGAAAGAGTCAACAACCAAGATCCATGGGCCCAAGTGACTTAGAGTGGATTGCGCGGAGACTGTCACCAGCTAGTCCAGTTTGCATCCCAGTTTTCTTATCTCTGTCCTGTTTTCTCACTGTAGTCAGCTTTTTAGATTTCTTCCTGTGTTTAAGAGAAGGTTTTAACCTGTGAAACTTTTTCAGCGAGACCCTTATTATTTAACACCCCCCTTACTCCATGGTGTCAATTGGATAATGCTGTTGATCCTGCTGTTAACACGGGCATGAGAAGAATTATCTGTGAGCTTCTGGCCATGCTCAGTTACTGCCTAACCAGTTGCTTTTGCAGCCCACTCAGTAAACCTATTTTGTTCCTGAGATTACTTCAGAACAGATTTCAGAATAACTAACATGCTGTGGGACTATATAGCCTTTAGTCTTCTTAATGTAATTGGGCTTCCTTTGTTTTTCAGTTTGTTTTCTTTGCTGTCTAAAAAACACAACAAAGTCCTGGAACAAGCCACCCAGTCCTTGAGAGGTTCCCTGAGTTCCAGTGGTGTTCCCCTCCCGGATTATGTAAGTAGCTCCTTATCATCGCCACAACTTTCTCTGTATTTAGAGTTGTGAAAACAGTGCTTCTCTCCTCTCAAAGCCTGACTGTGCTCTTAGAAACCTTAACAACTTTTCATGGTTCTTATGAAATAGTTGAAGAAAACCAGCCCCACCAGTGAGTGTTAATAATAAGAATCCTAGTAGTTGAGTCAAAACAAATAAGCAAACAAACAAAAACCTCTCAAGCCAATTATACCATAACAGAAGGAAATGTCCAGAGCTTTGTAAAGAGTTCCTACCTCAAAATAAATTAATAAAAAAAAGAACTTGTCATTTATTCCATAAAATGTGTTGAATGTACATAGTCCTGAAGTCCCCCAATAGTATTTTTATCACAAACCTATAAAATTGATATCTCTGAGAGGAAATTGTCATATTTAATGATACTTGGTGTTTTGGGGTATTGTTGTTGTTGTTTCATTTTGTTTTGGGTTTTTTTTGTTGTTTTTTGTTTGTTTGTTGTTTGTTTGTTGTTTGTTTGTTTGTTTTCAAGACAGGGTTGCTCTGTGTGGTTTTGGTGCCTGTCCTGGATCTCACTCTGTAGCCCAGACTGGCCTCGATCTCCCAGAGATCTACCTGGCTCTGTCTCCCATGTACTGGGAATAAAGGCGTGAGTCACCAGCCTTCTGGCTTAATGGTACTTGTCAATCTTGTAGAACAAATTTGTGATATATATTTGAATACTATATTGAACTTCACAGTTTTTAGTCACTATTTAGCAGGTATCTTCATCCATAATCTTCAGTGCATCTGAAGCCTCTGCTCCCTAGAGTCACTGGGGAAATCTCACATGGGACCTGTCACTGTGTCCCTTGCATTAACGCTGAGCACATGAGACTGTGTCTCACACCTCCCCTGGTCAGAGCTCATGGAATGGGGGTGATTGCGGCTGAATTACACAAGGTGACTCAAGAAAACACTAGTGGGCCTGCAACGTGGCTCAGCAGGTAAAGAGCTTGCTGCACAAGTGTGATGACCTGAGGTTGATCCCCAGAATCCAGTAAAAGTGGAAGGAGAGACATAATTCCACAAAATTGTCCCCTGAGCACCATGCACACACTGTGGTGTGCTTACACACACACACACACACACACACACACACACACACACACACACACACAAGAATAATGAACAAGATAAAACTAATGTTTAAAAAGTGTAACCTAAAAAATAAGCACTGCAAGGTATTCTCTCATGATCCCTCAGCACTTTATTGGCCATTCCCCCTTGCCAGGCACTGTGTATAAGTGACTTGCACATTTAAAGCCAATCTCCTTGACATTTTCTTTTAAATTAATCATTAGCTAGGAAATAGATGTGTTCCCCTTTTGTAGATTCCTCGGAATTTTAACCTTGGCAACAGCTACAGGATTCTGTGTTCTGGACTAGCCCCAGACGGCTTGTTTGTCAAGCTGGAAAAGGAGAAGGAAAGGGCCTCGGCAGCCCGGGAGTCCCAGGTGTGTGCTTTCTGCACCAGATTGGAGACACCATATTAGCAGATTTAATAAGTGCTCAAAACTAAGCCTGTTTTTCCTTTCCTACTGTAACACATAGAACACTCGGGGTCTACACAGAGGTTTCTGAGTTTATTAAGAAAATGTTTATACTCATTACACTGTGTAATTCACAAGTCAGTTGAGTAACAACATAAAAAGCACATTGCAAGTTACAAAAATATTAGTGTTAGTACTTTAGTACAACCATGTTTGTCTAAACACCTCGTGGGAAACCCTTCCGTCAAGGTTTAGATAATGAGGAAACTGCCCTGGCTGCTTAAGGGGAAATAATACAAAAACTGTACTCTAGTCCTCAGTGGAGTGCACCCTGGGGGCAATGGAGGTGGTAGAGAGAGCAGCTAATGCTCCATGCTGGCGTGGATGTGTCTTTATGTGAGGCTTTCACAATTGAATTCAGTGAGTGAAAGGACAGAGGAGCTTTGAACGGCTTTTAAAAATCATACAGTACCATTCAGACAATTCAATCATGTGTAACAGAGCCTGGATATTTTAGAAAGTGATGGCAAATAAGTTGTAGTTGCTTTTAACTATCTATCATGTTTTTCAAATTATTGATTCTGTTAGTGCCACAGAGGCCATTTATTTCCTGAGCTCCATCAATAACCCGAGCAACTGTTTGAAGTAAGAAAACCCTCACTTTTTGTTCTGGACAGAACGACAGAAAGTATGTTGTCATCGCTCTTTTGGATCTTTTGTAGGACTGGATCTGTCATCTCACTCGGGTAGTAAGTAAAACACAGGTAGAAATTAGAAGGCCCCCAGTGGTGGTCCTTAGGAGAAGGATGGGGTGGGACAGTCAGCTGGGCAGATGCAGTAGCAGCTCAGCTCAGTGCCAGTCAAAGATGTGGGTATGAGTCTCATGCTCCTTGGAGTCTTGTCTTACTTTGTCTGTCAGACAGACATGAATTCTGTCCAGAGGCTTCTTGATGAGTGACAGCTAAAAGAGACATTGTCATGTCTCCAGTGTTCCTTGGTTTTAAATTATCCTACGGTAAATCCCAGTGTATGTAATCTATGTGAAAATAGCTCTTTCAGAGCATCTGGATGTTAGAAAGTGTAAAGATGTCTCTTGAGACCAAAATCTTTGAGAACCACTGAAGTATGTGATTTTATTATATACACACACTCACATTCTCCAATTAAATACACATTGTCTTTATGCTGTAATTATTTTTCTGCCCACACAATTGAATGCACTTTATAGGCACAGAAATTATTTTCTAGGCTGAAAAGACATAGGTTTGGAGGTTGAGTTGGTGATGGGCTTTGCAGGCCAGTGTAACCATAAACTCACTGCACCCTCCTACTTCCACTTCCGGGGTGCTGGGATTCCAAGCATGAGCCCAGGTGTCTACCAGCTGAGCTGCATCCCTCACCCTGTGCATATTAACTGATAAGGGTAAAGCCCAACTCTGCAAACTGCTATTGGCTGCAGAGGTCTAAGAGTCTTAGAGCCTATTGTATCTGTGTGGTGTGGAATGAGATTGTTTGGTCATTGTCTAGGTAAGGATTCGTTTTTAATATGTGATGAACATGAGCTATACTTGCTTATTAAATTTCTTCACTAATTACTACATGATCTGTATGTTAGTTTTAGTTTGATTGTTTTTTCTTTTTAGTTCAAAACAAATAAAATGTTGAGCTTCTCCTTGTCTGATTTTATTCCTGGCTATCTTGGTTTTTAGCTTGCTAAGGATCAAAGCTGTGTTCCTGAAATTTGTTTCCATGAAGTCACACTAGCTTATCAATACTGTTCCACACAGAACCCCAAGCTGCTGCACCATTGAATAGACTGCCTGGCCCTTTGAGTAGATCGTGCTCAGCAATGGTCTTTTGCATGTGTTTATGTGACTTGTGTCTGCTTTTAAACATTCAGTGTTTGCAGAAGTATAATGGGAGTATTCTGACCTGATTCCTGTACCAAGAAACCTTAACTCCGAGGTCTTCCTGTGTTGTTCTATCTTTAACATTTCTTGTTAGTGTTTGTTTTTTTGCACTGCTAGATAGAGAATGTACCATTCACACACTGTGGAACAGTTATCTTGGTCATACTGGTGTAGCCAAAAACAATGAAAGTGTATTTGTCATTTTAAAGCAGTTCCTTTTTGGTGTTTCACTTTAGAAACATGTTCATGGTTACTGGCTTTACATGCATTTACTCAAGGAAAGTGACATGGACCAGTATATTAGTCTTTGACAAGTCTTCTCTTTTGGAATTCTGTTAGCATGGCTAAAGTGAAGAGTACATACTATTGCACATAAAGAATTTCAAATGCACCAGTAAAATAAAATTCAACAGATGGTATATTTTATAAAAATCTATAACCAGAGTTGGGGATTTAGCTCGGTGGTAGAGCGCTTGCCTAGCAAGCACAAGGCCCTGGGTTCGATCCTCAGCTCAAAAAAAAAAAATCTATAACCAAACCTAAGGGATGTCCAAAGAGAAATGGGGGTGAGGGGGGACAGCTTTCTGGAAGTAGAGGAGAGGTTGTGGCAGTCCCATCTGAAGAGAATTGATACTTGAAGTAAATACTATTGCCTTGTTGTATTTTGATTTGAATTTTGAGTCAGAGTCTTGCTATGTATCCCAGGTTGGCCTTAGAACTCACAGCATAGCCCAGACCAGCTTCAAACATGGGATCCTCCGGCCCTCCACCCACAAGTGCTGGGATTACAGGCCAGCAGCACCATGGCCTCCTTGGGGAATACTTTTCAAAGGAGAGATTTAGGTGAGAAAATGTTCTGATAGTTTCTCGCTTTGAACAGTGGCTTACAAGTAAAAAAGAACAGTGTACTCGTCACTGGGTGCTTTGGGTGTGTCAGTGTTCAGCTTATACAGGTGCTCAAAAATCATACATCAGCCCTTTGATGCCATACACAGCAGGTTACCCAGAATATGCCATAGACCTAATCGTAACAGCCAAGCGTCATGCAGTATTTAGAAGAAAAATAAGTAAATTGTCAGGAGTTTGGATCAAGCAAAGTCTTCTTAGATATACCAAAAGCACAAAGAACAAAAGAAAAACAGATATTTTGGACTTCCTCAACATTTATAACTTTGGGTAGAATGCTTATCTAGGATTCCCAAGGCTTTGGGTTGGTTCTCTGGTATCGTATAACCCAGGTGTGATGGTGCACTCTGGAATCCCAACACTTGGAAGGTGGAGGGAGGCAGGAGGATCTGAAGTTCAAGGTCATCATGGCCAGGGCCAACCTGGGCCTGAGACCCTGTCTCCAGAAAAATAAAAACAAAGGCAGCACTCAGGAGGCAGAGGGAAGCAGATTTCTGTGAGTTTGATGCCAACCTGGTCTACATAGTGAGTTCCAGGAGAGTTGGACCTATCTAGAAAGCCTTACAATCCAATAGTAAAACTATAAAGACGACAATTTAAAACAAGGCAAATAGGACATTTGTTAGCTGAGTGGTGTGCCTCAGGAGATACAGAAGTACTTAAGAAGGCCTGCTGTCATTGTGAGGGCGATTCTGGGCCTGTGGGTGTTAGTTAGAGAACGAAGCTGTCTCTGTGCCTGACAGTGTCAGGGAGAGCTTGTGCCAAGAGGAAGCCAGGATGTAGCTTAGGATCCGGATCTAGCCCTAATTGAGCTGCGATTCACCAGCCACAGGTGAGCAGGAAGCCCGAGAGGGTCTGTGGGAACATGAGTAGTTACTTGACACCGAAGAACAGGCCTCTGCTTCTCAGAGTTCTCCTTGACCTTGTGATTGCTGAGCAGCCACTCACGTACCCCTACAGACCCAGAATGAGCCAAGCCAGAGTGACCATCAAAGGCTAGGTCCTGTTGGCAGGCTTCCCGTCGTTCAGCTGCATTTCCTGATTGCTTTGGGCCATGCAGACTGGCAGAGTACTTACCAGTGCCCATCTCTTCTCCCCAGTAGACAACAAAGTAACATTTCTCAACTCCCTCACTTCTAGAACTGAGCTGTAAGACTAGCTACAGTATGGGAAGCATAGAAAGTGCTGTTTCTCTACACAGCCCTCCACCCTCTCTTCCCTCTTCATCTGCTAGCTAGAAATGGGGAGCCCAGTGGGGGATCGCAACACCCCAGATGGTGGTACTGCTTAGATCCCAGGATCATTTTATGAGGGGCAGTTGGGCTCCTTGTTAGTATGTCATGCAAGTTAGCAGTGAACTTATGTTGTAGTTTTAAGTGGGAAAGGGTTTGTATAGACATTTCTCCAAAAGGGTAGTAGTGGAGCTTGTTTTTTTTTTAAAAAAAACAAAAAAAAAAAACAAAACCACAACGGTTGAATGTCTCCAATCATTAGGGAAATGTGAATGAGCATCATAGTGGGAGACCTCTTCACATCTGCAAGGATGACTGGAATCCAAACAGCAGATAATAAGTGTTAGCAAGCATGTGAAGAAATGAGAACTCTCGCAGACCGCTTGTGGAAATGTAAAAAGGGTACAATTCTTGTGGAAATTCAGTTACATACAGCCAGCAATTAGATGCCTCGTAAGATACAAGTAAATTGAACGCATATATCGACCTCAAAATGTGAATGTTCAACCATTTCATAACCATCAAAATGAATGCCGTCTTAATATCCACCAGCCTGTAAGGGACTAAATAAAACGTAATGTTAGTCATCAAGGAACGAGGGGAAGAAAATATTATGCTAAGGAAAAGAAGCCAGAAACAGAATCACAGACTGTACGGTCCACTCATTCAAATGTCCAGAATAAGCAGCCCTGGTAAAGCAGACAGTAGGTGCCTGGTTCCAGGGATGTGAGGCAGAATGGGAAGGAAGTACTGGTGGACACTGGGTTTGTGCTTTGGGGGATTCTGAAGATGCTTTCAAATGGAGTCAAGGTGGCTGCGCAAGTCTTTGAATATACCAAAAGCACGGAATCACACACTTTAAATTGGTGATGTTTATGGTATGTGAACAACACCTCAATGAAGCATTTTTGAAATCATAATTGTATCATTCTTCTCTTTCCTTTCTTCCCTGTGGCCCCTACCATGTACCCCACCCCATTCCTCTCTTTCAATTTCATGGCCTCTTTCTCTTTGTTATTGTTACATGTGTCTGTGTGTGTGTGCATGTGCATGCACGTATGTGTGTGTGTGTGTGTGTGTGTGTGTGTGAGAGAGAGAGAGAAGAGAGAGAGAGAGATATCTTAAATATATAAATGTAACCTGCTCAGTTTATGTATATGTTTCCTGGGCTGACCATTTGGTATTGGATAATCAATTGGTGTGCTCTTCCCTGAGGGAAGACTGTTTCTCCACTCTCAGCATTCCTTAGTTGCCTGTAGTTCTTGGTCTATGGTTAAGGCCTCATGTTCCCTTCTTCCACATTAGCATGTATCTCAGTTAGGGTTTCAATTGCTGTGAACAGACACCGTGACCACAGCAACTCTTATAAAGAAAACATTTAATTGGAATGGCTCCCTTCCAGGTTCAGAGGTTCAGTCCATTATCATCATGATGGAGAGCATGTTGGCATGCAGGCAGTCATGATGCTGGACTATTAGCTGAGAGTCCTACATCCTGCCGGCAATAGGAAGTTGACTGAGACACTGGGTGGTGTCCTGAGCATAGGAAACCCCAAAGCCTGCCCTCACAGTGACACACTTCCTCCAACAAAGCCACACTTCCTAACAGTGCCACTCCCTGAGATTATGGGGACCAGTTACATTCAAACTACCTCACCATGTTTATTGGTGTCTTCCTTGTTCGCATCATATTTAGGCAGCCATGCTGGCGTGGGACTTCATGAATGTAGCCTCTCTGACAATTTTAGAAGACACGATCTCACAGCAAAGTTCCTGTACCTCTGACTCTTCAAATCTTTCCTCCCTCTCTTCCACTGTGACTCTGAGCCTTAGGTTTGGGAGTTGTGTTGTAGCTCTATCAGTTGAGACCAGGCTCCACAGGCCTGCATTGGGATCAGTTGTGGTGTTCCGTAACTGTCTCCAGCTGTTGTAAATCAAGGTTTCCTTGATGGGGGGGTCGGCGGGTGGGGGTGAGGACTGCACTGATCTGTGCCTCTAAGGACAAATATTTAGAGTGTATTTAGTGAAGAAGTGGTGGTGATAGGTTTTCCTCCAAGAATCTCTAACCCCCAGTAAATGGCTAGGTTTCCAGCACCAGGCATGATTTCCTTCTTGTTGAATGGATGAAGCCATTTTTTAAAGTAGGATTTGGAGAAGTTGGACCAAAGAACCAAATACTTTCAAAGAGGTGAACGATGTTTCTTGAGCACTAGCTGGACTTCAGGACTGCTAGGCAGTGAGCTACATAGTCACACAAGTGTGTGCATTTCTCAGCCTCACTGTAGAACAAAAGGAAACAAGCAGAATGTACGTCACTAACCAATGATTTGGCTCCAGTGAGATGGCTTCGTGGGCAAGGATGCTTGCTGCCAAGTCTGGTCACTTGAGGTCCGTCCCCAGAACCCATGTGGTGGGAGGACACGACCACCTCCCCCAAAGTGTCCTCTGATCTCTGTGCACCATCTCATGCCCTCCAAGATGAAAAAAAAAATCACTCATTAGAGTATACCTAATCCATTGCGTTATTCTGCAGCTTCTTAAAATGAGGTTATAATCTTTATAGAGACTTCAATGAAAATATCTATATTATATAAATCCTTTAACTTTATATTGGCTTACACATACTTGTTTGAAAAGTCATGTTTCAGATTACAGTGGTTAGCACTGAGAAGTCTGACAGGGTAGGAGAAAGGGGCCCATTCCTTTATAGGTGTAGATCTCGGAGTATTTGACAGCACACAGATGAATGACTTTTCTCTCCTGGCTCCCAGTGGCTTACAGTGTTTGGTTTTGTTTACAGAGGTTCTCCTTATACTTCCCTTTTTGTTCGTATCTTGATGAGCATGTAAAACTTCTCAGAACTAAGGAATGACTGAAGCACCAATTGTAACATTTGCACCTTCATCATCCTTTTCTCGGTCCCACGCCGAACCGTTTGTCGTGTCTCTGTTAACGTCTCCGTGGCGTTTCTTGTCCTTCTGTGCTTGGCCCTGCTCAGCTACCGCGAGTTACTTGGAGACCGCCCCTCGGTCTTGCGTGTGCTGGGCCTCCTCGGGTAGAGCGTTCTCCAGCAGCGTGTGGGAGTGCACAGTGCTGATGCTCGTAGCTGCTGATGTCTCCCTAGATCACTCTGCCGAGGCAGTGTCTGCCAAGGTTTGCATTCTAAACTTGTTTTTCCCATTGTAATTGCTCTGTTGTTGAAGAGTTGCTTAAACTATGCCATATCCTTTTCTGCCAAATACTGCCTATAGCCTGTAGACCACAGATTTTCGGTGGTTATCAGTTTTTCTCATTCTTTCTCGTTTATAAACAGAGCATAGTTTAATAGACACTGTAAAATGTTTACCATAATAAGATAGTTAGCATATTCATCACCTCACATGATTGTCACTGTGTGTGTGTGTGTGTGTGTGTGTGTGTGTGTGTGTGTGTGTGTGTGGTGAACTTCTGAGATCAGTTCTCTCAGCACATCTCAGGTACACTTAACACTATTCCTAAGTACAGTCTACATCTGTACCTTAAATCCATAGAACTCATTTGTTGTGCCCTCTGATGAACATCTGCTGACTGCTCTGTCTGCTCCTGTGAGTTCAGCTTGAGGTTCCACACATAAGGGAGATCACACAGTATTTGTCTTTCTCTTTCTCACATGGCTTATGGCAGGTGCTCCTTTTATGCTGAGCAACATCGTGTTGCTGTACCAGCCACCCAGTCATTATCCAGTTATCTGTCATGAGGCAGTTAGGTGCCTTCCTGTCTTGGCCCTTGGCATTCATGCCACAGTGAATGTGAAGGTACTGATAACTCTACAGTAATAATTTCATTTTCTCTGAGTGTACACTCAGAAGTGAGGTTGATGGTTTTAATATTATTATAAAATATTTTTTAAAACATCTACATTCCCACACTACCTGTATGGACACAATTGTTTTTAACCATCATATAAAAAGTTATTTCCTACCTAGAGACTCTACCTGACTTCAGCACGAGGCCAGTCTCCACGGTTGTACTGTTCTGGAAACTGGGAATTCCCTTCCTTTCTGAGGATGATCTGCTTCCATTATTATTTGGGAACTTTTGGTTGGTGGGCTCTGACCTTGTGTGCAAGGACCAGTTCCCCCTGGAGAGGCAGGTGTTGAGGGGAAAGATATCTCTCTAGTCATCCAGAGAGGATGCTTTACCAATGCTTCTGCAGGAATGTGGTAGATGGCTCTTTTTAAGGATTTTAAGAAATTATTTAAAATACTTAAATAATTTTTATGTTCCTTCCTGTGGCTTCTGAAAAGAAATAGGGCATGTTTGCATGGACTATGGCAGTGATTAATTAGTGTTCTAAGTGAAGTTTAAAGAGCACAGAAAAAAATAACACATGAATATTAAATTCAGCACTAATGTGTAGTACATTATTTTTTTTTTAAAGGAAAGAACCTAATCAGTTTCTTTTTCCCTTTCCATCCTAGTGAGAAAAGTTTTCTTACCCTACTACTGTATGGAACTGGTGTAACGACACCTTTCCTAGTGTTTCCTTCAAGTTTCCTTAGATTTGGTCAAGAAACCCCGTTTTGATTTTCTGTTTGCTTGGATTCTGATTGCTTTTTCTTCTCTCTCTCTCCCTTTCTGCCTGAGTTCGTTGTTCCTAATTGGGGGAGGGGGGGGTCTACTATTTGGAATTTTCTTTGATTTACCCTTGATTTACATGGTAAATAGAAAGCAGCTGTCCACTTAAGCATCTCATTCTTGAATCCATAGTCCCCTCCAGCGTCATCTGGAAATAATGTAGCTTGTAAAACAAAGCTAAGAAGAAAAGGCAATGTTTGTTTTATGTGGGATGAATGATTTCTGTTGGGGTCCTTTAATTCGGCTATTATGAGGGTTATTAAAAAGCAGTATTACAAAAGAGGCTTAAATGAAAAGAATTTTTTTGAGCTGGTATCTTATTATTACAGTTGATTATAGTCAAAGCTACAAATGTTTTAGAAATGGCACTTTATTTTAGTTTCTCCAAATAAGACCCCAAAAAACAGTAATCTTACTCATTGTGTGAGTGGAAATTCAATCTTTTCCTTGATTGATTTAATTTCTGAAAACAAATTGTATTTGAGAATTCAGTTCTAGCTTTTTTTTTTATGGATTTCTGAAAAATTCTTACAAGAAGAATCCTTGTAGAAATATTTGAGGATCATCCTAGAAGTGTGGAGAAGAGCCATGAAACACATCAGTCCTTCTAGACTTACAGCATTATTTCAGTCAGTGCATTCCAAGTAAATCCTTGGCAACTTAATGTATTCATGAATTACTTGAGTTTCTAAGATACTAATGGGAAGGTTTCAATAATGGGAGTTGGTTTACTTTGGGAAGTAGAAAAGCAAGGTAACTTTTGCTTTGATGGTTGTTAGAGTCCATTCTGATATTGGACTATGTCAGTTTTTTTTTTTATGTATTGGTTAATATAACAGCTGCTTCTATGTAGCTACTCTTTAAGAACTATTATTTTCAGGGCTTAAGTGAATAGACTTAGTATGTCCATTTAACTCAATAGGACAGGCAGATTTGGCTATTTTCTTACATTGGAGTAACCTGTAGTCTCTCTGGTATTTTCTGAGGCCTTAAACTTCTATTTTGCCAAAGGACCTAAGGAGTGTGTAGTGTTCCCTTCCACACAGTTCTGGTGAGCTGGTAAGCATAATGGGTGATTTAGTGACTCATGTTCTGTAAGGTCGTGTCTTCGGCCTATATTGTTGGCTCTGGGCATCTTAACAACATACAGATTGAGTGACTTAAACACTAGACACTTACTTCTCACAATCTGGAGACTAACACAGTTGCTTGTTGAGTGTGCTTAAGGGGCCTTTGTCAGAGCCTACACCCAGCTTTTCTTTTCTCTGCTGATAGGGCACTGGCCCTGTCTGACAGCCCTGCCCCCTCACCCACTCACCTCCAGGAGAGGTTCCCTCTTTGCTTCATACTCAGATTGGTATATATCCATGTGAATTTGAAAACCAGTGAAGGACAAACTAAAAGAATTATGTGAAGAGCAAAGGAATTTGGTCAAACTAACAGGAATGAAAGTAGATTTCTTTGAATATTTCTTGTCCTGTGATGTAACTTATGAACTGTACCCAATTACAAAACAACCTAACAACCAAATAAATCTAGTTGGCTAACAACCAGACGTCTAAACAGCTCAATCCCTAGTAGACTGTATCATAATGACACAGGTGAAAAGGTCTGTCTTTACTGGTGATATTTGTACCGGCGAAGCTTTGGGTTGATATTTGAAGATGCATATTTGTGTCATAAGAGAAAAGGTGGATAATTGTGACATATTCTATTTTGTTTTCCCTACTGTCCTTGGAACCTGAGCTTCCACTGGAAAACACTACATATAGATGTAAAGTAAAAGCCTTTGATCTGGGGTTTGAATAGGAGTGATCTGTATGGTTTTTGTCTCTTCCCATCTATTGCTGTGTTAGTCGTGTGTGTGTGTGTGTGTGTGTGTGTGTGTGTGTGTGTGTGTGTGAGTCATTTTACTGCTATTCTTTGAACTCACAAAAACAGGGACCAACCCAACCAAATAGCTTTGTTCATCTCAGCAACGAACCTTCCTCTGAAAGAAGCCAAGCCAGCCTGCCTCTCATGGAGGATGGTAACATGAGATAATGAAAGAGAGGCCGGGAAAGTCCTCTTTGGAGAAGCATTATAGCTAATAACCAATAATGGGAGAACTGGAATATTACCAGGTGCAAACCCGGAATCATGTGATTTTGTGGCCTCTGCCTTACAGAAAGAAACCACTTTTGACCTCATTCATCCCAGTATAGAACACAACACCCACCCATGAAGTGGTTTTCCAGAAAACAAAACAAAACACAAAATCACAATCTCTCCAATCCTTTAGATTGCTACCGATTTAAATATCGAAAAGGACCTTTGCATAGCATGTGCAGATTGGTGGAGAGCTGCCTGCCTTTCTCACTAGAAACTTGAGTGTAACAGATTCTCCTTCTAACAGAATTGTCTCAAAACCATCCTGGACATAGGGGGAAGGTGACTGCACAGGTCTGTCTGTCTGTCTGTCTGTCTCTCTGTCTTGCTTTTTTTGTTTGTTCCATTTGTTTTCCCGATTTGGTTTGGGTTGTTTTATGTTCTGAAACGTGGCCTTGTTATATAGGCCCATGCTGGTCTGGAACCCACAGCAATCCTTCCGTTTCATTATTACATATTCCATTTTTTATTACATTTTGAGAACTGTGTAGAGACTTTGAATTTGCAGCTTCACAAGGGGACTATGAAGATGAAAAAATGAACTATAGAAAATCTATATTCTCCATGCATGGGTAATGATATATATGTTCCCCACTTCCACAGGGGGACCATTTAAATTCTTATATAAATCACATTATATGTATGTGTAATCTCCAAGAACAGATAATAGGTTTAGACATTCCTAAGTTTGAAACCTGGTTATTTCTCATAACAGCTACACGACAATAAAGCTTAATCTAACTGTGTTTTCATTTCTACATCTGAAAATAAGCACAACAGTTCTATTAATGCTAGGCATGGTGACTCACATCTGGAGTACCAGCACTCTAGAGGCTGAAGCAGGAGGATCACCAGGAGTTTGAGGCCAGCCATAGTACAAATAGCCTGGATTACATAGTAAGATCTTGTCTCAAAAACAACAACAAATCCTGTTAATTACTCCTCTGTTATTTCTCAATTAGAGTCCCAGTAACTGAGTAGAATAGACAGAGCATATTATCCATAAACATGCATCTGAAACATTCATTTATTCAAGTCATGTTTTTCCCATAGCACTTAGTAAACAATGATGAGGGGACAGATGCAGGAATCCTGCCTCAAAGAGAGTGCAAAAAAAAAAAAAAAAGTGTGCCTCATTTAGCAAGCAGATAAATGCATAATTGTAAGTAGAGCTAGGGAAAATAGCAGGGGCCTCATCCAAGAGGAGTCTGAGAATTCTAATTTAGACTTAGGGACATAAAGTATATTATAGATACCTCAGATATTTAACAGACCTGCTAGATGAGTACATACACAACCGAGCCGGCCAGGGGAAGAATGAGGATACTATAGTTTAACAACATGTTCAAAGGCCCTGAGACAGAAAGCTGACCAGTACATCTTAGAGCAGAATCGGGAGGAAGTGACATTAAAAGAGACTGGAGACATAGATTGGTGCCGGACTGTGCCAAGCATGGTGGTTCATTCATTGTAAGAAGTCAGAGTGTTATCTACAGTTCAGCATGAACTCACTGAAGAGTTTTGAGGAGTGGAGTAATCAGCCTGCTGTACCTGAGTAAAATACTGTGGAAAAGTGGTTTCAAAGGGTAAGAGTTGAGGCCAGTGGGAGATGAGGGCGTGGCAGCCTCCAAGAATGTTAAACTGCACGTGCTTCACTAAGATGCACTGCGCTGTGGTGAGGAGATGTCAGAGGAAAGGGGGATCCACCCAGACTGTGAGTGTCCAGCCTTTAGCAGCTGGATAGAAAACCAAGGAGGAATTGGAGAGACCCCGAGATGGTACATGGTGACGCCGAGATGGTACATGGTGACCCCGAGATGGTACGTGGTAGGCCTGCGTGCTGGCTGGTTTTGTCACCTTGACACAAGCTGTAGTCGTTTTGGAAGAGGGAACCTTAGTTGAAAGAAACAATGTTTCCACTAGACTGGCTAGTAGGTAAGCCTTTGGGGCATTCATTTCCTTGACTGATGACTGATGTGAGAGAGCCCTGCTCACTGTGGCCAGTGCCAGCCCTGGGACGGTGGTGGTCCTCGGGGGCTATATGAAATCAGGCTGGGCAGGCCAGTAAGCAGCAGCCTTCTGTGGCCTCTGCATTAGCTCCTGCCTCCAGGTTCCGGCCCTGACTTCCCTCGTGATGGAGTGTCACCTGATAGATGTGAGATGAAATAAGCCTTTTCCTCTCCAAGTCGCTTGGGTTGTGGTTTATGATAGCAATGGAGACCTAACTAAGACAGCATATCTTAAAGAACCAATTGTGAGTGGAAGATTGAGGAACCCGAAGATGAAAAACATCCAGGCACTTAAAACTGGGAGTGCAGTGTTTGCCTGGTAGTCACTGACAGCTAAATTAATGCTGAGGTTGAGAACAGATTGCTTTAGTTGAAATCTCGTGTCCTCCTCGCTCCTCTGTTCAGCCTTTCTTACCGTGTTTGTATGTCCGTCATCATCGTTGTCGCTGTTATACCATGCTCTAGAAAGTTCCTACCCGGGCACTACTTATAACAGGTGAGCTTGTTTATAGTACACTGTGGGAGCAAGGGAAATGGCTAAAGAGCCACCTAACCCGAGAACACAAGTTCAGATCCCCAGAACCTGGAAAAAATCAGGGCACGGTGGCTTGTACTTACAATCCCAGTGTTGAGGGGGTAAGAAGGAGGATCCCTGGGGTTTTCTGGCCAGCCAGTCTAGCCAAATCAATGAACTCCGGGTTCAGTAAGAGACCCTGTCTCAAAAAAAAATAAGGTGGGGGAGTGATTGAGGATACCCAGCTTCAACCTCAGGCCTCCACACGTGTCTTACAGTGATCATCAGCCTGTGTGTGGTTCAGAGAAAATAATCCTTAAAAGCAAGTTGATGCGTTTGGGCTTCACAAACATTAGTATTTTCCTATCAAAAGATAGACGAGGGAGAGGCTGTGAGAAGTGAACACCAGTGAAGGACGTGAAGGGCCGTCTAACAAAGGATGACGGCTTCATGTGTGCCCATTCACGTATGCCAACTCAAAAAAGCTGGACATTGTTTTTTCCTAAGCTTTTATCCCAGTGTCCTGACTATTGTATTACTTCTGTCGAGCCTTCTGTCCAATGAGTTCAAAGCACTTACAGTCATCAAGTCATTTATTTCTTGGATTTATTGAATGGGCACCCATTGTTCGAAAGCCTGTGGGCGTAAGTACAAAGTTATAAAAGCACACAAATTAAATGTAATAGCGCAGGAATAAGAGAGAAAGCCTGCAGGATTGCTGCTTGGCCTGTTAGGAATGCTGTACTCTTTAGAAAGAAAGAAAAGAAAAGAGTAAGAAGCAGGGGGGGTGGGCAACCTGGAATTCATCCTGTTCTGAGAGCTACAGCAGAATCTGTCAAAGGAATGGCCATGGTGTGCTGTTCAGAGAAGCCCAGTGGAACTGCGAGAGCATTCTGGAGCATACTCCTGCTCTCCCAGACCTAGGTTTTTGCTCCAGAAATAAAGCCTAAGGAATTGTGGTTCTCTCCCTCTGTCTGTGATAGACATTCCAAGGGGAATTGGTTGACTGCCATTGTCTCAGAGTGATGTCATAAGTGTGTGGCATAGGCTCAGGCTCAGAGTCCCAGCTAAATCTTAGGTTCGCTTCTGTCAATGTCGGAACATACAGGAATGCATGTCTCCCTAGTGTTTCCTATATTCAAGGGTTTAGAAAATGCTATTTTCACTTTAGTGGATTAATAAAAACTTAAGCGATTCTAAATTACTTTGAGAGAAGTAGAGCCTGGTTCTCAAAAGTAAAAAGTCAAAGATTAAAAAGTTAAATATTCAGAAATAGCAGTACATAATTCAGAACAAGAAGGCACGTGCTGGAGGAGAGCCTCGCTGGTCCAGTGCTTGTCCTTGGTACAGGTGCTGAGAAAGGGAGCCGGTACAGGAACTACTCTGTTTCTGTTTGTATACTAGTTTTCTTGAATTTTAAACTGTGCTCATCTATTACATTGATGAAATTTTTTTTAAAGGAAAGAAATATGAGAATTTAGAGGCAGACCCTCCTAGGCTGTAAATATTTGGAATTATTTTCAAATTTCACTTCATCCATAATTCCCAGAGTCCTGGCCTGTAGGAAGAGGCTTGTTGGCCTCACTCTAAAAGCTGCAGTTGGTTTTTGGTATTTGGGGAGAAATTGGCACAAACTGCTGATGAATTTGTGTTCCAGCTTCAGGTGCTTTCTCCTTCTGGAATGTCCTTCAGCTGGGGGGCTCTGAGGATGTGTAGCTGATGAAGTATTGCAGCCATGAATGGGGCATTTCCTATACTCCTTCATGTAGGCCTCTCTGCACCACATCTGTGTACCCTCCCTTTTCTCTGCCTTCCTATCATGCCCCACAGTTCACAACTCCCCCATATGATCCATGAGTTCCACTTTTCTTTTTCTTTTTTTTTATATGTATGGGTGTTTATTTTTTTTTTAGATTAATTAATTTATTTTTCTATTTTCAGCTTGATATAGTGTAAATTCTTATCTTAATAGTGTAATGTTTCATTGAGGGTTGCTCAGTAATTGAGTAAAACCAAATCTTATAAGTTACAGGCCTCCTAGGGTCCCCCCTGCTATGTAGCCTCCCTGGTTCTGTGGGTTGCAGTCTGATTGTTCTTTGTTTTATATCTAGAATCTACTTATGAGTGAGTACATAGCATGTTTATCCTTCTGGGTTTGGGTTACCTCACTCAGGATGATGTTTTCTAGTTCTATCCATTTGCCTGCAAATTTCATGCTGTCATTGTTTTTCTCTGCTGAGTAGTACTCCATTGTATATATGTACCACATTTTCTTAATCCATTCTTCAGTTGATGGGCATCTAGATTGTTTCCAGGTTCTGGCTATTACAAACAATGCTGCTATGAACATAGTTGAGCATGTATCTTTGTGGTATGGTTGAGCATCCCTTGGGTATATGCCCAAGAGTGGTATGGCTGGGCCTTGAGGTAGTTAGATTCCCAGTTTTCTGAGAAACCGCCATACTGTGGTTGTACAAGTTTGCATTCCCACCAACAGTGGAGGAGTGTTCCCTTTGCTCTGCATCCTCTCCAACATTGACTGTCATTAGTGGTTTTTATCATAGCCATTCTGACAGATGTAAGGTGGTATCTCAGAACCATTTTGATTTGCATTTCTCTGATGATTAAGGATGTTGAGCATTTCTTTAAATGTCTTTCAGCTATTTGTGATCCTTGTTTTGTGAATTCTCTGTTTAGCTCTTTAGCCCATTTTTTAATTGGATTGTTCGGTATTTTAATGTCTAATTTCTTGAGTTCTTTATATACTGTGGAGATCAATCCTCTGTCAGATGTGGGGTTGGTGAAGATCTTTTCCCATTCTGTAGGCTGACATTAATCCACGCACATATGAACACCTGATTTTTGACAAAGAAGCCAAAACTATACAATGGAAAAAAGAAAGTATCTTTAACAAATGGTGCTGGCATAACTGGATGTCAATATGTAAAAGATTACAAATAGATCCATATCTGTCACCATGCACAAAACTCAAGTCCAAGTGGATCAAAGACCTCAACATAAATCCAGTTACACTAAACTTAATAGAAGAGAAAGTAGGAAGTACACTTGAACGCATTGGCACAGGAGACCACTTCTTAAATATAACACCAGCAGCACAGACACTGAGCACAACAATTAAGAAATGGGACCTCTTGAAACTGAGAAGCTTTTGCAGGGCAAAAGATATGGTCAATAAGACAAAAAGAGTTCCACTTTTCATAAAAACATTCCTTATTTGTTAAGTGGATGACATGTGTCATCTGGGAACATCATGATGGTCACCGTTGGGAGAAGTGAATAAACCTTATCACTTAGTCTGGTGATCTGGAATTCTTAATCAAACTTCCCTCTCAGCCCAGATAACACTGAGCTCTACCAAGGCCAGATGACAAAGAGGCACAGCATCCTGAGCACATGCTCTTCCAGTGTCATCAAAGCTCTCAAGGGCTGCGTGGCATGTTTAGCTGGCACCTGCCTTGAAGGGTTTTGTCTCAGTCAGATTGCACCTGTTAGGTTGCATGTGCGGTTAATACACTACAGATTTTCCTTCTGCACTCGTGTATGCCTTTTGGTTTTCTTCGTCTTTTGGCTCAACATGTCTGATTTCTCCTACAATTTACACAAATTTTTTTTTTGAGCTGAGGATCGGACCCAGGGCCTTGTGCTTGCTAGGCAAGCGCTCTACCACTGAGCTAAATCCCCAACCCTATTTACACAAATTTTAATAGACTTAAAATTGAAGCCACTGAGGTTATAATCATTCTTTAATTTGGCTTAACATGCCAGAGTTAGAGATAGCTGGGACTTGTGGATAATAATCAGCAAGTTAGTCCAAATAATGTCATAACACATTTCTCACATATTAATCAAATGTGCAGGAAAACACTGCTTCCCGAAATGCTTGCTTAGAGGGGCATCGTTACTTGAGTGTGCCATGGGTTGTTATGTTACTGCAATCACCTAACTCCTAATGCGATGTCTCAGGAAATCCGAAGTGCAGAATTAAACCCCAGAGCCTTGCTTACTATGCTGGGCAAGTGTTGTGCCACTCACTACATATATTTAGGGATATTTTAGCTGATGGTTAGCGTTGTTGAGGGGGTGCATGTGTGCACATGTTCACGTGGGGACCCAAGGTCAGCCTCGAGTGTCATTCCTTAGACTAGGCAGGCTGGCCAGCTAGTGAGCCCCAGGATCTGCCTGTGACTACTTCCCCAGTGCTGGGATGACAAGCACACACCACCACACCCAACTCTGGGGGGTGGGGGGGGCGGGCACACCTGTGCCATGGTGTGACGTGGAAGTGAGAGGGCAACCTTGTGAGCTAGTTCTCTCCTCCCTTTGTGTGTGCTCTGAGATCAAACTCGGGTCCACCTGCTTGCGTGACAAACCCTTTATTGTTTTCAGAGTCCAGCCCAGAGCCTCGCTGTCTTCCCAGCCCTCACTGGCTTTGTTGGTAAAAGCAGGTTTTTCCATAATTGTTCCTGTGCATATTTTAGGTCCTTGCCAAAGTTGAATGAATGGCACTCATTATGAAAAAGACTTCCTGTCATCCTGTGCCTTGCTGAGCAAGAACGATGCAATGTGTGCATTTGAGGTAGCGTGGATAGTGTGCCATCTACCACCTCTAACTCTGGGTCTCAGGGAAAGCGTGGTTTGCCTCTAACTAAATAGAAACCTGAAACTGCCTCTTTCTGTTTACAAACCTATGGACAGCTGACCAGAGAATTATGAACACTTCCTTTTACCTGATGCTAGTTTCTTTTCTTTTTCTTAATAGTCAAAGACCAGAAAGTCAGACACAAAGAGCAAATGTTGTATTGGGTGGTTAGTTTTGTTTATTTGTTTGTTTTGTTTTGCTGAAACAAGGTGTAGTCCAGATTTATTGAAACTCAAAGTCATCCTGCTCCTGCCTCAGCCTCTTCAGTGTTGGAATGCAAGCATGTATGACCACACCCATCCAAAAAGTCAGTTTTCATTGGCATACATTTCCATAGCACTTGAGTTCCCAAGTCATTTTTTTAAACCAGACAACCCTGTAACTTGGCAGTATGGACAGCAGCACTGCATTTCTACTTAATGAGTCAGTTTCCTCGGAGGTTGAAGAATTATTTACCTCACAGCAGCCCTTGGTCTCCTCCTGGTCCAGCATTCCTGTCATCTCGCTAGGGCATGGCTGTGAACACACACTGTTACTCTTACCAAAGGCCAAGCCCTGTCCCAAGTGCCTGCCTAACCCTGTCAGTCCTCAATGCATCAGCATGGGTGGGTCCAGGAAGAAAGTTTTCTTGTCACTGTAATCCCAGCAGAAGCCATGATGTGACAAGCGGTTCAGTGCATTCTAGTAATAAGCGACAGAAAGAAGCAAACGTTGGAAGGCTCGAGACACTATAGAGAACATCATTGTTATATACTTCTTGTCAAGGTCACTGTGATTTGAGAAGTGCCATCAAGAGAACCTGGTGGCCATGGATACAAGAACTTGGAAGCTTTCCCTTACAGCACACTTGTTACCACAATGTTTTCTGTGTGGTTATTTTCTTCCCCATAACACAATCTTTTCCTTATCCCCAAAACAACCCATGTAAGCTGAGATCTGCATTAGAGGGGACTGGGCCCACGGTCGTTGGTGAAGTTCATGTCATGCAAGGAAAGCCCTAAGTTTGGCTCCCCAGCACCCACAGAAAGGTGGTAACACATGCCTATAAGATTACTGGAGAGGCAGACAGTAGGGTTTTGGAGCTCACTGGCCACAAGCCTAGCTGAATATGCTGGCTCCAGATTCTTCAAGAGACCCTGCCTTGAAAAATAAGATGTAGAGCAATAGAGGGCAGCCAACATTGATCTCTGGCCTCCGTGTGTGCACAAACATACACTCAAAAGAGGTACAGATAGCAAACGAAGAGATGGGGAATCACATTCCTCTTTACAAGTAAATCATTACTGAGGACGCTCCTGAAATAGCCTTGTTCTGCGTCAAATCAGTTCTTTCTCTGCCTCAAAGGGATTGTCTTCATGTTATGTAACAATTTGTTTGCTTTTTATTTTAATTTTAGTCTTTTATTTATTGATAATTTCTAAGAACTTCTTCCCAGGAAGTAAAAGTAGCTATCTGCGCAACCACACACACAGTTGTCGCCATTACTACGATGATAGGCAGTCCTGAATGATAGGCAGTCCTGACTCAGATGTGACGATTACAATGTAGCATTCTAAGTTGAGTCGTCCCAAGTCTGGCCTTGTTTAGGCTGCAGATACTTAGTTCCAACTCCCCCACAACTGATTTCATGAAGCATATGAGCATAAAGACAGTACAGTGAATGAACAGTTTGAATTTTTAAGCATATAATCACAAACAAACAACAATAGTTGAAATGGATTTCCTAAACCTTAGAGGTTTAGGAAATATATAAACCCACTCACATTGGTACTGGGGCTATCTTGACACTTGCTATTGTAAATGTTCTTTGTTAACATAAAGATCTTCAGACTGCTTTTGAATCAATTTCTGCCCTAAGAAATGAATTGCAAATTTAGTACAGGGCCACCTCCTGAAGTTTTTGAATGGTAATTGCTGGGCAGTAGACAGTTCCCATGGCAACATGAGTGAGCCCTTGCTCTAATTGTAGGTATAGACTGAGTCACCCCCATTGCCACTGACCTTGACTGAATTGTGGGTATTAGTAGTTACCTGGACAAAAGTGTGGGTGTTGGTCCTGCTTATTAGGCGACTGTAACCACAGCTTTTGATCATCATAGTGGAATATGGGTGTGATGTAGCAGGGTCTGAGTCAGGCTGTCTTCAGTTAGGGTCATCTGCATCAGTTAGGATCACAGCATTAGACTTGGAGTATTTTTTTTTAACATATTTCTAAGAAATTAACTATTTAGGGTAACAATAATATTTAAGTTTTTGAAGTTCTCATGTTAAGAGCTCAGAATTTTAATGCACATTTTTTTACTCAAAAGCTGAATGTATCTTAATGTTTTGCTCTTAAACGTTTTCTTAATTAGTATTTGTGTCCATTCTGCATTTTTTAAAGATTTTATTATGCTAATTGTGTGTGTGTGTGTGTGTGTGTGTGTGTGTGTGTGTGTGTGTGTGTGTAGGTCAGAGATGTCAGACCCCTGGAGCTGGACCTAGAGGCTAGAGTTGTAAACCACCCGGAATGAGCAGTGGGATTCAAACTCAGGTCCTCTGGAAAAGTACCCAATGCTCTTAGCCAATGATTCTGCATTTTTTCCACGGTGTCAGTACACCACTGTGGTGATGTATTGTATACCCAAAAAAGCTTACTTGGGGATCAGAGGACAGAGCCAGCCACTAAATTAGACATAAAGGTCAGGCAGTGGTGGAACACACTTTTAATCCTATCTCTCAGGAGGCAGAGATCCATCTGGAGCTCTGTGAGTTCAAGGCCACACTGGGCTACATGAGAGAAAAGAACCAGGCAATAGTGACACATGCCTTTAATCCAAGGAAGTAATTGACAGGACACAGAAAGGTATATAAGGCGATAGGAAACAGGAACTCACTCTCTTAAGGCTGAGGATTTCGTAGAGGTAAGCTAGTGGCTGGCTGTTCTGCTTCTCTGGTCCTTCAGCTTTCACCACAATATCTGGCTCTGGGTTTTTATTATAAGACCTTTTAAGGTCTGTGTACATACCCCATTCTCCTACTTCACATACTCCCAAATAGGAGCAACCACTGACTTCTGTGATTCGTTTTCTGAATCTAGCAAATAATCATAAGTTTCTCCTCTGTTGACTTATGTGATCACATGAACAGGCTAACTCCCACAGCTTCTAGTATTCTTGAAACTGTTCAAGTTATAACTTTTTATTACAAAGTTAAATCTAATCTGCCTATGCTATATTGAGTGTAATGGCATTGATTTTTACTTTTACTTTTGAATGAACTTTACCATATTTTGAAGTCATAATTATGTTTCTGTTTTAAGAAAGAACAAAATGGCTCCACAGGTTAAGGTGCTCATGGCTAATCCTGACACCTAAGTTCAGGACCCACATGGTGGAAGGAGAGAACCCCTAGAATTTGTCCTCTGAGCTAAATGCCCACACCATGGCATGTTCATGCCCCCCATACCCACATTAATAAATAAATAACAACAGAAAACTGTTCTTGGTTCAACTGTTAAGAGCATTGGCTGCTCTTTCAGAGGATCTGGGTTCAATTCCCAAAACTCACATGGTGGTTCACAACCATCCATAACTCCAGTTCTAGGGGAGACAGCACCTTCTTGGCCTCCAAGGACACCCACCACACATGCATATTCTACACATACATACATTCAGGCGAAATGCCCATACACATAAACATAAATAAATGAACTATTTTTTAAAATGCTTCTGTAGTTTTTTTGGGGATTGTTGTTGTTGTTATTGTTGTTGTTGTTGTTGTTGTTAGTTTTTCAAGACAGGGTTTCTCTGTGTAGCTTTGTGTCTTTCCTGGAACTCACTCTATAGACCAGGCTGGCCTCGAACTCACAAAGATCCACCTGCCTCTGCCTCCAGAATGCTGAGATTAAAGGCGTGTGCCACCACTGCCCTACTTTCTATAGTCTTTTATATAGCCTCTGTATAAATGTTTACTTTTTTTGACTAAAATATTTTATAGTAAATCCTGAAATTTTATCTTTTCATACTTGGATACACATATCCAAAAATAAACTCATTTTCTTTTATAATCTCACACCGTGTCTTAATTAGGGTTTCTATGGCTGCAAAAAGACACCATAACCACGGCAACCCTTAAAAAGGAAAACATTTACTTGGTGCTGGCTTACATTTCAGAGGTGTAGCCAGTTATCATCATGGCAGAGTGCAGGCAGATGTGGTGCTGGAGAGGTAGCTGAGAGTTCTACATTGATCCACAGGCAGCAGGAGGAAAATGAGCTGAGACCTCAAAGCCCGCCCCTGTGGCACACCTCCTCCAACAGCTCCACACCTCCACACCCCTCCAACAGGGCCACACCTGCTCCAACAACTCCACACCTCCTCCAGCAAGGCCACACACCTCCACACCTCCTCCAACAGGGCCACACCTCCTCCAACAAGGCCACACCCCTCCAACAGGGCCACACCTCCTCCAACAAGGCCACACCCATCCAACAAGGCCACACCCCTCCAACAAGGCCACACCCCTCCAACAAGGCCACACCTCCTCCAACAAGGCCACACCTCCTCCAATAAGGCCACATTTCTAAGAAGACCACATCTCCCCCAGCAACACCATACTTGCTCTAACAAGGCCTCACCTCCTCCAGCAAGGCCACACATCCCAGAAATGCCAGTCCCCATGAGCCTCTGGGGCCATTTTCATTCAGACCACCACACACCGTTATCATATAGAACAAAATCAGTAATATTCCCAAGGCATAATCCCATGTAGCATAATCATATTTCTCCTGAACTTCTCAGAAATGGCTGTTGGCAATGTGTTAAAATTAGAATTAAAATTCGCACATTTGGTCGTTCTGTCTCCTAAGACTTTAAAATTAGAGCAATCCACTTCCCTTTTAGTTCCCAACCGTTACCATAGTGCAGAAGCCCAACCACTCGTGAAGAACCCCCTCGTTCTCAGCATGTTTGTCTTGTTGTTTTGTTTTGTTTTTCATCTCCCATTGGCCCCCTTTTAATTGGTTCTCTCTTCCTCATACTTACTGGAAATGGACATTTTTACTAAAGACTTGCATCGATGCAGACGGATTTGTCTTTCTTGGCAAGAGTGCTTCGGAGAGGTCCAGCTTGCCTCCCACACCAGATTGGACTGCTCCTTTTAGTCTTGTTCTCTGATCTCCATCTTGATTGTGTTTCCCCAAACTGCAAATGTTGAAGCCCTGGCCCACTGTGCCTGTGTTTGAATACTGGGCCTTAATGAGGTAATTAGGATGAAAAGGGATCATAAGGGAGGTGCCCTCATCCAAGAGTGCTGTGGCCTTACAGGAAGAGGGAACACCAGAGCTCTCCCATCTCTTCTGCTCACAGAGGAAGAACCCTGTCTGGGAACACACTGAGAAGATAGCTGTCCCCAGGCTGGGAAGCTGCAAATGTCCCTGGTGAAAGTCATGTGTTTGCTTTCTCATCTCTCCGGTTACATGTTAGTGTCTGTTTTTGCTTGCATTTAATAAAAACAAATATGCTACTTTCATTTTCTAATCTGTTCACTTAGGTTTTTATTATTATTTCTACTATCCTGCTTTCTTTGGGTTTATTTTATTTACTATCTAATTTTACTGTTTATGAATGACTATACGATTTTGCATTTTGCGGGGCTGGAGAGGAACACACCCTGTTCCCAGGAGCTCACAACCCCCACTTAGTGCTTCCTTGGTTACCTTCACCCACATGCACATATCCACACACAGACACACACTTAAAAAGTTGGGTGTTTCTGTTTGTCTGTTTTTAATTCTTCAGACAGGGTCTCACTGTATAGTTCTGGCTGGCCTCGAACTCACAGGAAAAAAAATTAAAGAGACTGGATTTTTATGTTTCATTATTGTATTTATTTATTTGTATGTGCATGTGCACACACGCGGACACACACACACACACACACACACACACACACACACACACAGAGCACAGAGCACACATGCAGATCAGAGGACAGCTCTTAGGAGTTCACTGTCTCCTGCCACCTTGTATGATAGGTGATTCGAACTCGGGCCTGCATGTCATTGGGTCATCCTGCCACACACACCACCTCTCAGGCTGCATTTCTCTTTAAAGACACCTTGGGTTGCAACTCATTACCAGTTACACTCGACTCTGAGCTAGTCACATTTTCATGGCGATTTCTACGGTCCTTCATCTGTTTTTCACTCTGTGTGACACGATGCTGTGCTTTTCTTTGTTTTGCTCTTCCTTCTGTGTGTGGACTCCCTGCTTCCAGTTCATTAAACTCTCTTTCATTCAGAGCTGTTAGTTTTTTCTTTGAGATCGATCTCTCTCTCTCTCTCTCTCCAAACACACACACACACACACACACACACACACACACACACACACACACACACACACCTCCTCCCCTCATAGGAATATAGGGTATTGAACACACTTGCTTTCCTGCCTTAGATCCTAGTGCTGAGGGTGTTCTTTTGTTTTGTTGGCTTCTATTCCTCTACCAGCATAAATGGATATTGACTCATGTCCTGGTGATAAGAGAGTGTCCTCTCTCAAATCCGGGCCTGAGTGGGTGGGTCCCTGCTTCTCCCTGGAAGCAATGGAAGTTTGCCTGTGTGCTCTTGGCCTGGAGGATTTGCTGCCCCAGCTTTTGCCTGGCACTAGAGGATGGACATCACCTCCTTGCATCTGGGGTCCTGACCTTCCAGCCCACCCACCCTGGCCACCACACATAGCCAGGCTGAGTTCCATTCTGCACCAGCCCAGGTGAGAAGGTACTAGTCTGCATCCCTACTTACAGGAGTGAGGCTCTCCATGCGAATCATTTTATTTGATTGACTTACACCATCCTCCCTGATGGGTATAAGAAGACTTCAGATTATGCAAATTATCTGGCTTTTCTGATCAGAGAGTAGAAGAGGCATTCCTTGCCACATTCCACATCCTAAGCAGGAACCCAAGTCCATGTCCCCTGTGTGTCCTCTCTCCCACCACACCCCCTCACCTCACAGAGCCCATTTGAAGGAACTGAAGCCCAAGAGAGTGATGTGCCTAAGTCCATGCAAGCCAGGAACTAGAAGCCAGCCTAAGCTCCCGGTACTGCCAGAGTATCCCCGTCCTCAGCACCACTGAGTCAGAGAGTGGTTGCCCTGGCACTCTCTCAGGTCACTGGGGTTCTGTCCTCAAAGCCACCAGAGGCTGCATTCAACATGGTGGAGGAATCAAAAACAAGTTTTAATTGGGTTGTTTTCAGGTCACTCTGAGGAATTTTTTTGTGTAAATCTTGTTTTTTGGTAACTCTAAGGGAATTTGCTTTCTGGATTGAGTAATTTTTGCATTTTTTATGGAGGCTGAGACTTGAGTGAGAAAAGATTTTTTAAAACTCACACGAAGCACTTGTTTTTGCAGATAACTAAGTTAGCTGACTCAGCATTCCTTACTGAGGTGGTCAGAGTGAGCCTGCGGCTCCAGAAGTCAAAGCTTAAAGAGCAGGGGGGGGGGGGGGGTTGTGGTGGGGGGGTGTAAGAGGGGATTGTTTGTTTTTGTTTTTGTCTTAGGACAAGGCACATCTCTCAGGGGGTTGTTTTATTGGGGTTTACTCAGGACTTTAGTTATTATAGGCTGTAGAGGGGTGTTTCTGGGATGAACATTGAAATAGTCAGACTCTGGCGTTGGTTCGGTCTCCACAAAGGCAGAAGCCCGGCGAAGGTGGCCAGCTCTGCACTGAATGACACTCAGGGCTGCTGGAGCCTGACGGGCAGAGGACCAGTGGGCTACGTTCTGGTCCCCAACAGCCCCGTCTCCTGCTCATGCTACAGGACCCCCATCGGCAGACAGCTAGGCCTTGATCAGAACATTCCTTTTTTTATGAACTACCTTGCCGCCCTGCCACCAGTGCCAAGACAACAGTGTGATCTAAATCACTGCTCCCACGGCTCTAGCTGAGGCCTGTGGGCCACATTCAGACTGTGTCAAAGAAAAGGTGAGGAAGACCACAGGATTTTACATTCCCGCCCAAGAGCAGCAAGCCAGAGCCCTGCTTCTGCTCCACTGCTTCTCCTACTTTATTAAAGTTGCCTGTTGTCCCAGGATTCTTCCTGGGCGACGATTTGTGTGTAAAATAAGGCCAGTTCTTTGTATCACAAGCTGGATGTTTTGGGACAGATCCAGTTCTGGCTAGAAAGAACGTGGTCCCCAAGCTTTTCAGTGCGTGTGCCAGTGAATTAACAACTACAGATAACGAGGGTCTATCACCAAAAGATTGCCTTTGAAGGCCTGGGAGCCGTGCCTCTGCATTTCCTCCCTCCCCGCCCTTGGCAGAGTCCCATTAATTTTGTTGAAGGTTTTATTTTCTGCTGAAAATGCAGGAAATTTAGACAACTTTCTTGGAATCCCCCCAAAACTAATACAAACAAGATACATATGCTTCTCTTAAGGAAACTAAAAATAAGTGATTTGAAACTGTATAAATTCTCTCTTAAAAGGAAAAGGAAGCTTATAAAATGAGAGTCAACTCTGAGTGTTGTTAACTGGGTAAAATATTCCCCCAACTGCCGACTTAGCCATCGACCTTGAGTTACTACTAAACATAGAGTTGTCAGGCTTTCATCCCCTGTGTACAGACAATCTGGGATTGCTGGATCAGGGACACACACATACACACACACACACACACACACACACACACACACACACACACTCCTTGGCTTGCTGACTTGGTCTGGGCTCCATTCTGCCATGCATCTGCATATACTAAGAAGAGCAGCCATGAATCAAAGAGGCACCCATTTTTGTTGCCTCTGGATACTTGGTTGCTCTACCCATAAGCAAGGACTCTTCTTTTTGAAATAGGGATTCATTCCCCTGTAGCTCAGACTAGCCTAGATCATGAGGTCTTCCTGCCTCTGCCCTGAGTAGTATTTTGTTTTACGTTTGTTTTTCTGAGGTAGAGTCTGGAACTTGACTGGCCCAGAACTCACTATGTAGTTAGACCAGGCTGGCCTCCAACTCACAGAAATCCATCTGCCTCAGTCTCCTGAGTGCTGGAATTAAAAGCTTGTGCAAGCACTCCCAGATATCTTTCTTAGTCTTAAATGAGCCAAAATTTACTTTTATTATTTGATTTAAAAAAATTTTTTTAATGTATGAGTGTTTGCCTGAATGCATGTCTGGTGCCCACAAGTCAGAAGAAGGCATCAGATTCCTGGAACTGGTGTTACAGATGACTGTGAGCCTCCATAGGGTCCTCAGACCTGAACCCAGATCGTCTTTGAAAACAGCAAGTGCTCTTAACCACTGAGCCATCTCTAGAGCCACATACTTCATTAAATTTTAACTGGTCCTTTGGGGGATAGTATACAGAAAACTGATTTACACTGTAGAATAAGATAACCTTTATAAAAAGGATATATATTTTTAAATAACCATGTTCCCCCTAGTCTCTCAAAATCAGCTTTGCCAGAGATACAGTTTGATCGGGCTGTGGAACTGGTGGTCAAGCTGCCATGGTAACCTATAGCTAAATCCCAACACTCTCTTGAGTTTGAGGCCAGGTTGGTCTGCAGGGAGACAGTTACAGGATAGCCAGGACCACACAGAGAAACCCTGTCTTGGAAAAAAAAGATTAAGAAATGTGATGTCTGGGTTCTTTGCCTTTTTATTTTTTTCATGTAGTAGTAATACATAAAGTAAAAATGGTCCTTTTTTTTTAAGTACTTCAAAGGCTACAAGTTCCCACTTTGGAAAGAAGTCATGTACTACTTCTCTTGGAATCCCCCTACTCGACCCCATATCACACAGCTTTAAGGGCTTTACAAATGCTACTGAGTTGGAGCTTCACCAAAAGCACTATCTACTAGGAGGCTGAGGGGTTAGTGCAGTGGTACAGCTCATGCATGGCATGCTCAAGGCCTGGGGTTCAACCCCAGCACCACTTTTAAAAAGTCAAGAAGTGTGGAAAAGCATGATTAAATAACCTTTTAGCTCTATCTAAAGTGAGTTCTGGGATTTGGGTGGTACTGTCATTAAAAAGAAGCACTCCAATTAATTTCATGCTAATTTTTCATCCTTTTACAAGTAGTGAGTATTGCCTAATAATGCTTTTTAAAATGAAAGAAGAAGAATTTTATTGATTTCCTGTCATGTCCTATGGGCACCTGCCTCAGAATCCAGTCAAAGTGGCAACTTGAAGATTCAAATGAAGCTACAGATTATATTTATTAGGATGGTGTTTCTTGGAAAGTAGAATTAACCGAAAGTTCCGTATCTTTGTTTTTAGCAAATGTGAATTCCCTTGGCATACCATTTACCCTGATTATCTCATGATCTGCCTGGTGCCCAGAAGCTACAGCTGACCTTCCAGCAGGGATGCACAGACACACAGAGTAGTTTCCAGGAGACAACCCATTGGGCGCTCTGGCTGTTTCCTGAAGGATAATTAAAGTGGTTAGCAGAGGACTACCACCACTTAAAATGGCAATGGACTAGCAGCCAGAGCTATGTGTTGCCTCTTCAAGAATAGACTGGTTGACCGTTGGGATGGACGTGAGAGAGCGGGGTCTAGCACCGATGTAGCTGCCAGCCTTTGTGCCCAGCAGTTCCAGAGCACACTTTAGGATCATGACTGAGCTGAAGAATTACCAATTTGAGTAAAATGATGTATGTAGCAGTTCTTGGTACAATTTTAGGGCCCTAATTAAAACCAATCAATGTAGATACCTGACTTCAAAGCAACCTCATTTATTTCTCAAGAATTGGTACCTTTGAGCGCCCTTATGGGAATAACTGTAATTGGAATCCAGCTGGTGCAGTCTAAGGGCTGCCAGAGTTGTGTGCAACCTTCAACCAATAGGACTAATGGTGCATACTAGTTAAATATTTAGAATTTCACCCAGGCTGTGATCAAGAAAAAAACTGACCTTATCTCATGTGCTGTGACTTAGAGTCAACTTTATATTGACATTTTAATAATGTAAATTATTTACAATGTTGTATGTTAAAAGAGATATTGATGGAAAGTTATTATAGTCAGTGACTCATGCTAAGTTAAGCTTAAACTTCTAAATTATATATAATTTCTTATTTTTGTTTCCTTATCAACTCACAACCCAAACTGCCTTACAGTCCAGCAAAATTTGACATCGTGTAAAATATCTTTACTATTTCCCCAAACTGTATTTCCAGTTAATCTAAATGATGATAGAAACTGTTTTCCCTTGTCACTGTATGCATATGCAGTTGAGTATAATATGTTAAAGGATAGCATCAGAACTTACCAGAGAACAAGGTGTGCTGGTACCTCCTTTAATCTCAGCACTTGGAGGCAGGTGGATCTCTGTAAGTTCCAAGACAGCCTGGGCTCCATTGCAAATTCCATGCCAGCCAAAACTGTAATAGAGAGACCCTGTCTCAAGAAAAAAAAGGGGGGGGGAAGTTACCACAGAAACAGTATCATAAAAGTTAAATAGAATACCTAGTAACTCCTTTAAATGTGAGAAAGTTCATATAATTCTGAAAGATCCTATTGTTGAGATTGGTCACAGTAAACACGGATACACCCCAGCATAGTGATGCATACGTGTAGGCCCAGCATCTGAGAGGAAGAAGCAGAGAGGCAAGGCTGGCCTCATGGCTTGAAACTCTGTCTTTTAAAACACCTAATGTAGGGCATGCTTATTGATTTTGAATTATTAAAGCTTCTGCTTTGGGGTTTGGGGATTTAGCTCAGTGGTAGAGTGCTTGCCTAGCAAGCACAAGGCCCTGGGTTCAATCCTCAGCTCTGGTTAAAAAAAAAAAAAAAAAAAGCTTCTGCTTTATATACTTTCCTGACTTGTGTTTTAGCTTGAGTTTAAATGAACAAGTCCTGATTGTTTCAGCAAATTACTTAAACATTGGGAATAAACTAAGCTACCAGCACATAGAATGGAAATGTGAATTAAATCTATCAGAACATACACTGAACTAAATTGATGTGTAAAGTATTCATTACCATAAAATTCAGAAATAATCTAGCATCTTGACATGCTTCTGAAATAATTAACCATCAGACTGGGTTTTTCTTTTCTTTTTGAGGGTTTTGGGTTTTTGTTGTTGTTGTTTGTTTGTTTGTTTGTTTGTTTTTCATGACACACAGGTCTGTGTAGCCCTGGCTGTCCTGGAACTCACTGCTGGCCTGGAACTCATAGAGATCCAGCTGCCTCTGCCTCCCGAGGGCTGGGGTTAAACGTGTGCACCCTCACCACCATCTCAGGCTAAGTTTTTCTAAAATGACCTCAGAAAATTCTGAAACTCGAGCTGGGCAGTGGTGGCGAACGCCTTTAATCCCAGCACTCGGGAGGCAGAGCCAGGAAGATCTCTGTGAGTTTGAGGCCAGCCTGGTCTACAGAGCGAGATCCAGGACAGGCACCAAAACTACACAGAGAAACCCTGTGTTGAAAAAAAGAGAGAGACAGAGACAGAGACAGAGACAGAGACAGAGACAGAGGAAAGAAGGAGGAGGGGGGGAAGGAGAAGGGGGGAAGGAGGAGGAAGAGGAGGAGGAGAAGAAGGAGGAGGAGAAGGAAGGAAGGAAGGAAGGAAGGAAGGAAGGAAGGAAGGAAGGAAGGAAGGAAGGAAGGAAGGAAGGAAGGAGATTCTGAAACTCATTCCTCTTCTAAGTAGGAGGGCAGGACAGCTGAAAGGACCTTCTGACAAATGTTATCTTTCATCACTGGGCTACGCTGTGGCAATCTAATGATTTATACAATAAGGATCTCAAGGTGGGAGCTAAGTAGACTGCAGATTTTCCTGTAGATTGGCTAATATTTAATTTCTTATCTGAAATTCCAATTATCCCATACTGAGCTTAAACAATTTTAGCTCCCATCTTTTAGTAACTGATGAACCTAATTCTGAAATTCTTGACAACACCTAGAAGGGTGTTCCTGCATAGTCTTTACAGTGCTGTTAAAATTGTTGGTGGTCACTTGTATTCTGATTACTTTGTGGCAGGGAACAAACACTGACTCCTCTTGGGGTTTCCTCTCTTCATAAGGCACAGGACCTGAGCGTCATTGAAGAAGTGATCCGAATGATGCTGGAGATCATCAACTCCTGCCTGACAAATTCTCTTCACCACAACCCAAACTTGGTATATGCCTTGCTCTACAAACGGGACCTCTTTGAGCAATTCCGAACTCATCCTTCATTTCAAGACATAATGCAAAATATTGATCTGGTAAGTGTACGTGGGGGGCATTCAGTCTCTGTTATTTTTATTGTTCTTTTTTGATCCACTGAGTAACCCGGGTTGTCCTCAAACTCATGATCCTCCAAAGCACTGGGATTTATAGGCATGGCACCACACCCATTATGATTCTTTTCTAAGTAGTAAAGGTGAGAAAGTTCAGTTTAGCGAACTGTGGTAAGAGCGATCTACCAGCAGTGACTCCCTTTGGACATGGACCATATTTACACGGGCTTTACCCTAACAGTTTGTTCCGTCTGTTTTCCGAGTGTTTTGCTCTAACAGTCGTATTCTCTCTGCACGTGTGTTAAATGCCTATGCTTAATAGAATTGAGTTCATGATTTCCTTAATACAATACTATATTCTTACTGAATATTTATTTCATTAGCATTTTCTATGACATTATTGATCATTCGAATATCTCCAAGTTTAATGGCTGCCTGGTCTATCTTGTAGATGTCCTAAAATATATTTAACTTTTATTACATTGTTCATTTTTATCATTTCCAGTGTTCCTTATCAATTTGTAATTAATGAACAACTTGTAAATAATCATCTCACATTTAAAATTACAATTTTCGTCTTTTTGTTTGTTAGTTTTTTGAGACAGGATGGCCTCAGACTTCCTGCATAGTTGAGACTTGCTATGATCCCCCTGTCTCCATCTACCTCTTAAGATCTGGGTGACAGGTATATGCCATCATGTCTGGCTTATTTTGGGTAGAGTTTTAAAACTGGAATGTTAAAATAGATAAATATCAGAGGGTGTCTATCTATTTCAAGATTCAGTACAGGCTGCCAAATTGCTTCCCAGAAAAATGATACAATTTGTACATCTGTGTATTGTCATGGTTTTTCACGGTGACCCATGGGATACTCTGCGCTTTTGTAACTTTGAGCATGACAGTTACTAATATTTGTCATTTTTATAGCAAAAATGGATATTTCATCTTGTTTGTTTGTTTGTCTTTTGAGACAGGGTTTCTCTGTTTAGCTCTGGAACTCGCTTTGTAGACCAGGCTGGCCTGACCTCTGCCTCCCCCGTGCTGGGATTAAAGGCGTGCCACCACCACCTGGCCTCATCACTATTTTAACTTCACTCTCTAGGACGTGTAAACATTTTTATATGTCTGACTACTTCCTGCTCTCCCCAAAAACAGTTTCACTTATTTTTTTATTGCTATGTTGGTGATTTCTGATTCATTAGGGTCCATAACTATTTCTTAAGTAGCTAATATGATTCACAGAGTATCCTTGTGTGGGTTACATTTGGAAAGGTGTTTAATAGTTACATTGTCCTCCAAGCATGGATATATAAGTTCACAAAGAGTGCATATGTGCATATCTAACTCTCAGGTGTCTGTCTTTATTAGTTAGCTCTCTGTCCCTGTGACTGACGTGCCTGAGGGCCAACATAAGATAGGTTAAGATGCATTCTGAGTCACACTTCCTGAGGTTTCAGACCTTAGTCCTCACCCTCAATGACACCATGACACCGTCACAGCAGAAACCTGTGGAAAGGAGGCTGCACCTCATGGTAAACAGGAAACAGAGAGTAGAGGAAGGATCCAGGACCAAGCGGAACCTTGCAAAGCTTAGCCCACGTCCCAAGGACTCTACACCTCCCAGAACAGCACCGCCAGCTAGGGACCGACACTGTGGAGTTGCCAGGTGATGTGTGTCAAACCACGGGGGTTACCACGGGGGTTACCACGGGGCACCGCCAGTTCAAGTCTGAGGTTCTGCCTCCAGTTGTACCCATCCTGTAACGGCATCGCATTATACTTTTATCTTGTAGTTCCTTGATTGCTAGTGAGGCTAGGCAAGTTTCAGAGATTCGACATTTGGATTTCCTGCTTTGTGAAGCTCTACTTAAATCTTTTGCCAGGCTGGGCGTGATGGTGCACACCTTTAATCCCAGCACTGTGGAGGCAGGGACAGGTCTCTGAGTTATTCCTTGTTCATACTGCTGTTATAACTGCAGTTGTGCTGCAGATCGAGGCCTTTCTTGGTGACATATTGCAGATGTGTGGTCACTAACATGCTCAAGACTTCCAGACAGGACCAGAGACTCCTCTCAAAATGCTCAAGCAGTCAGCACTCTGTTCCTCCCTTCCCTAAACTCCTGCTGCCTGCTGCTCCCGCTGCGAGCTGCTGCTTCTGAGCAGCTGGGAATTCCTTCTCCGTTCTCCTTTGGTCCAGCTGCTTCCTGTGCCGTCGTCCACTTACTGTTCCCTGCTGTTGGCAGAGCACACACACTACAGTAGTTTTCTGGGGGAAAGGTGAAATGGGATCACTTTTTAATTGGTAAATAATGTCCTTACAGGATAGAGTATGGTATTTCAATATGTGTGTATATGAGCTGAGGATGTGGCTTACTGGTTAAAGCATGGGCCAGGCAAAAGTTTGGATCCCTAAAGCCTATGTGTATGCCGGGTGGGTATGACAGCCCACCTCTGATTCCAGTCTTGGAAGTCAGAGATAGGAGACTCCCTAAAGTAAGGTAGACAGAGAGATTAGCCTCACTGATGAGCTCTGAGTTTGAGTCAGAGACCAAGCCTCAGTGATTAAGCATAAATTCTGAAGGAGAATGGCCTCCATTGGCTCATGTATTTGAATACTTGGTCCCCGGTTGGTAGAATTGTTTGGGAAGGACTAGGAGGTGTGGCCTTCTTGAAGTGTGTCACTGGGGACAGGGTTTGAGGTTTAAAGAGACCTGCACCATTCCCAGTGACAGTCCCTTTCCCCCCACTCCTCCACCCCTGTGCTTTGTGGTTGTGTCTCAAGATGTGAGTTCATGATATAAGCTTTAGCGCCTTGCCTCCCTGTCTGCTCCCATGGTCCGTACCATGAAGGTCATGGACTCCAACCCCCTAAAACCATAAGGTCCAAATCAGACACTTCCCTTTATAAATTGGCCTGGCCAAGGTGTCTTAACAAAGCAATAGAAAAGTAATAACTTAGGCAGTGATCAAGGATGGTTCCCCTCAGCCTCAGGCCCTCACATGCATATGTACGCTTGTGCACCCATACTCATACAGACATGCATATATACACATGAAAATGCGGGGGGGGGGGGGGGGGCTTGTATGTATAGTGATCAAATATTCTCCAACATGTATCATTTCTTTATGTTTAAACCACTCATAATTTTCACTTCTAGATATTTGAAATACAATTTTTTTATTTAATTTTTTTTTTTGTTGTTTTTTTATTTTTCAAGACAGGGTTTCTCTGTGTAGCTTTGGAGCCTGTCCTGGATCTTGCTCTGTAGACCAGGCTTGCCTCAAACTCACAGAGATCTGCCTGCCTCTGCCTCCTGAATGCTGGGATTAAAGGTGTGCATCACCACTGCCTGGCTTAAAATACAATTTTTTAAGTATTTCAATTTCTGATGTATGGAAATTTTTTAAGATGTATTTATTATGCACAATGTTCTGCCTGCATGTATCCCTGCAGGCCATAAGAGGGCACAGATGGTTTTGAACCACCATGTGGTTGCTGGGAATTGAACTCAGGACCTCTGGAAGAACAGCCAGTGCTCTTAACCTCTGAGCCATCTCTCCAGCCCCATATTTTTACCTTTTGTATGTATATGTTTGTGTGCATGTGTGTATGTTGTGTGTATGAGAGCAGGGCAATGTGTGCCGTAGTCAGCATCTCAGCTGTTGGCTCTGCCTTGTTTGAGCCAGGGTTTCTTTTTCACATCTGTGTATCATGGCTCCCTGACTCGGCCTGCCATCTCACTGCAGATGTGCACTGCCAAAATTCATTTGTCTTCTGAGATTCCAAACTCAGATTCTCACCAACTGAGCCATCTCCGCAGCCCTGAAAATGTTTTGTTCTTCCATTCCTCCCTCGGATTTCTGGTCTCCCCATCTTTTCCTTGTGCAGTGTCTTGATCTTCTGTACCTTGGTTGTTATCAGTCACTTTCAGACTAAAGGTTGATGCTCATTGGTGTCAAATTGGGGGGAGTTGTTTCTCCCCTGCTGCTTCAATGAGTCTTGTTCTTGGGAGCCTCCTCACATCAATATCATCAGACCTTATTCCTCGGGCTCACTCTGGTTCTCGGGTGAGAACCGTCAGGCTGTCTGCAGTGTTTCAAAGACTGCGTTAGAAGAGGTTGCTCCATGTTGGGGTAGGAGTAGGGAGTAGCTTCTAAATGCCTCTTGGCTTTGTGTGTGATACCTGATTATGTGCATAGTTTCTGGTCAGGCTTCTGATATTTCATTCTTTCTCTCTCCATCCTCATAAGGCAGTTTATCAAAGTAGACTTGTGTTCCCAGTCCAGTAGTCTGGTGTAGATTGGTGAGCACTGAACTAAAGTCAGCCTTGGGCCTCAACTCCCTCCATTCCAGTCTCTTACTGCACAGCATGTAACAACTGCTGAGTGCTCTGGGATCCTCAGAATGGTCTGTGAATGGAACTCCAGTGGAGAGTACTGTAGCAGACTGGTCACTGACCTGCTCCGCAAAGCAACTGACAAACTGATCGCAGCAGTCAGGAGGCTGAAGCAGAAGTGTCTGAGTTCAAGGCCAGCCTCAAAAACATTAGAAGACCCTGGAGATGGGTAAGAGGGAAGGAAAAAATTCTTGGCTGGTGTTTAACTAGTGCTTTCCTGTGTCTCTCAGGGTTGCAACTAGAGCAAAACATCGGGCTGCATCTCCTCCTCCTTTTCCGAAATATGTGTATCACAGGAGTGTGTACACCAGCATTGGGCATTTTCTAGTTAGCACCACTGCAGCCATAATGCAAAAGCCCAATACAAATGTTTATTTCTTCAACTGAGACTTGACATTTTAGGTAGTTCTTGAAATCCTCGCCATTATGAACTAGTGCTCCAGGTAGATTTATTGGTATTTGCATATATGGGAACCTCTTCAAGTTACATCTCAGTTATTTCTTTTCTAGTGAGCAGAGGGGTAGTACAGAGGCAGGCAGTATCTGTTTAACTCACAAGAAACCTTGGGTTTGATCCCCTTAGTTAAGAGCACAAAAATATTTTTTCTGGTTCCAAATCTTCCTTCTTAACATTGGATTTAATTTTCATAAACTCCTACTTTGATTTTTTTTTAATGTGTATGACTGTTTTGCCTACATGTGTGTATGTGTACCACATGCATGCTATGCCCAAGGAGGCCAGAAGAGCAGGTTGCATCCCCTGGAGTCACAGTTGGGAGCCGCCATAACCACTGAGCCGTATCTCATCCCCATTAACTACTTTTTAAATTGAGGGGTATTAGTATCAATAAAACCATAAAAAGAACTACTACCCCAGAGATACCCATCACAAGTAGCCCCTGCCTTCTGTAATAAGATGGGGGGAAGCTACAGGCTGTGCTGTACAGTTTCAGGTTTTATGTTCACTGCATGCTTTGGTATAAGAAAAGAATGCAAACACCGGGAAGGAGCATGCAGCCCCAGCTCTGATCCCAACTCTTGGGAAAAGGCGCACAGACCCCAGGGGCTGCCACTCCTCCCTCTGCACAGCCGCTCTGACGGCAGTGTTCAGGACTGGATTGTTGGCCGGAAAATGCTCTTCCCTGGGAAAACAGGTATGTAGAGCAGAACTCATTGACAAATTCATTGCCGTCTCTTTTTGGAAGTGAAGCACTTCTATTTAAGAATCATGATGCCCGTGAATTAAAGGGATAACAAAACCCTTTCTCAGCATGCATCAGACATTGTGCTAAGCTGCGTCTAGCTCGGTTCCCTGGAAAGCTAATGAAGGTGGGGTGTTGGCTGTGTCACCCAGCAACCCCCGCTACAGTACAAAGCTGTGGTAGAATGACGTTTGATTGGCAAGCCGAGTCTACACTGGGAACAACTATGAATACCTAGAGAGAAGCAATAGTTTGGGGCTTTTAAAATAAGAGATCTCATGATGAAGTGTGTCCTTTATGGGGACCCAGAAGCTTAAACTGTCAAGGTGTTGGTTTCTCTTGGGCACAAGTTTTCTAAGCTGGGATGGCTGCTGCATCCACCCACAGTAGTCTGTTTCTCTTGCATCTGAGCTGACACTGAAGGGACAGAGACTGTCTGTGAAGGTACTGTAAGGACTTTCAACTGGACCTGATGGCACACGTTTGCCACAGCTCCTCAAGCGGCTTAGACAGTAAGATGGCAGGTTCAAGGCCTGCCTGGGTACAAAGAGGGTTCCCAGGAGAATCCCCTGTGGCTGTACTGATGGCATGCTGCGTTTTCTGCCCTTTTATCCTTCTAAATCAATCTAATGCCACTTGTGGCCTTTTGTGCTTGGGACACTTTGATGTATGATGATACCTACAAGTGTGGCCTGAGAATGGATATTTCAATGGTGGAGCCGTCTCTTCCATTTGTTTCTAACTGTGTCTTTTTCAAGCTGCAGGGCAGAGAATAGTCTTTATTTTCCAAGTTTATCCAGGTCTTTGCATTATAAAAATGTTTAATAATGGTAATCCTTCCTGGCCTCCATGTCTCTGTTTTTTGTTGTTTTTTTTTTTTTTATTTGTTTGTTTTTTGTTTTTCGAGACAGGGTTTCTCTGTGTAGCTTTGGAGCCTGTCCTGGAACTCACTCTGTAGCCCAGGCTGGCCTTGAACTCACAAAGATCCACCTGGCTCTGCCTCCTAAGTGCTGGGATTAAAGACGTGCACCACCACCGCCCAGCCCATGTCTCTATTTTGTGACATCCCATTGGCTGTGTCTGGCCTTCCTTTTCCTAACCTAGCTCTTGCTTTCCTCCATGGTGTCCTAGTTAGGGTTACTGTTGCTGTGATGAAAGACCATGGCCAGAGCAACTTGGGAGGAAAGGGTTTATTCCACTCACAGCTCCATTTAACAGTTCATTATCAAAAAACAGTGAGGACAGGAAGTCAAGCAGGGCAGGAACCTGGAGGCAGGCGCTGATGCAGAGGCCATGGAGGAGTGCTGCTTACTGTCTTGCTTCCCCGTGGCTTGCTCAGCCTGCTTTCTACTAGAACCCAGGACCACCAGCCCAGGGATGGCACCACCCACCGTGCCCATCAATCACTAATTAAGAAAGTGCCCTACAGCTGGATCTTACGGAGGCTTTCTTGATGAAGTTCTCTCCTTTTAGATAACTCCAGCTTGTGTCAAGTTGACATCAAATTAGCCCACATACCTTCCATCTTCTTCCTCCCTCGCCCTCCTTTCACTTCCTCTTTCCCTCTCTTCCTTTGTGGGTGGTCTCTTCAGTACATGCAGTTAGATGGATGATTATATATACCTGCAATCTCTTGTGGGGAAATGCTGTTTAACTCCCAGTACCGTCCACTGTGGTAGCCAAGGTTTTCTTCATGTTTCTGACAGCTGAGGTCACAGATGTGATGACGGTAGGTCTTTTGAGCTAGCACATCTTTTGGAGGATTTAGTTTTAAATTTGCATTTAAGCCATTTGTTTCTTTTCTTTTTTTTTTTTCTGCTTCATTTTTGCTTTTATTGTATGCTTGCCTAGCGTTGTATGTCTTACCTTAATCTTCATTGTAAAATAAATCTCTGAGGTGTATTCAATTTAATCCTCAATTTACAGATAATGACACAGGTTTAGAAAGATCAGTTTGCTCACAGCCATCCAATACAGAAATGGTAGAGCTGGAAGTCAAGGTCAGATGGTTTAATAATAAGGCCCGTGCCTGCTCAGCATGCCTCCCTCCTCACCCACTCAGTTTCTCTTTATTTGCCTCTTTATCCCCAGAACCATCTGATCTAACCATACACACAAGCAGGAATCTCTTACTGCTTCCTCTCCTTCAAGATCATACTCTACAGAGTCCAGTCAGTTTGTATTCTGTATCGCAGTAGTAGTGAAAATGGGAAATACTGTTGGTAACCATGCTACTGGTGTGCATTAAAATATCTCTGAGAACTGCCTCCCTGAAATGCATTTGAAACAAGGCAAGAAAGAGTAGATAGTGAGCCCCATTGCTCCCTAGATGCAGAGTGTTCTAGGCTGAGAACAGAGGAGTGAGATGAGGAAAGGGATAACTGTCTGGGAAAGAACAGGAGGAGACATGTTGAGAAGATGGGTGGCCAGGTAATAGGTACTCATCTGTCAACTCACTCAACTGTTCAGTTTAAATGAGCAGAGCCCTTCTATTGTGTGATAAACTATATGTAGTAGGAAACTTAAAAGTTCTTATTAATAAAAGCAAACCTGAGGCCAGTTATTGGGGTGATTGCTGGAAAATCAGAGACACAGAACAAGCCACAGCTATCTCACCTTGCTAGTTCCTCAGGTGATCCTTTTACCTCAGACTGGAAGCTTCTGAGTCCTCCTCCACATGATTCTCAGCTGAATTGTGTTGCTCCAAAGCCTGAATGCTTAACCAACCAAATGCTTAACTAACTACATGCTTTACTCACTTAGTTCTTGGTCCTCATGCCTTATATACCTTTCTCTTTCTGCCCCCCATTCCCTGGGATTAAAGGTTGGGTTTCTGGGATTAAAGGCATGGGTCACCATGCTTAGCTGTTTCTAAAGTGGCCTTGAACTCAGAGATCCGGCTAGCTCTGCCTCCCAAGTGCTGGGATTAAAGGCGTGCACCACCACAGCCTAACTTCTGTTATGGCTTACTCTTCCCATTTTCTAGCAACCATTTTTGGCTTTGTTTAGTGGCTATCTGTTCTCTGACCCCAGATATGTTTATTTCGGGGAACGCACAATATTTCAGGGAACACAATACCCACCACAACTATACCTCAATAAATTTACTACTAAAAACTAAATTTGGGCTGGAGAGATGGCTCAGAGGTTAAGAGCACCGACTGTTCTCCTAGAGGTTCTGAGTTCAATTCCCAGCACCCACATGGTGGTGGCTTACAACCATCTGTAATGACATCTGGCACCCTCTTCTGTGTACATAATAAATAAATAAATCTTAAAAAAAAAAAAAAAAAAAAAAACTAAATTTCCTGATAGAAGGAATTTCCACTCAACAAAGACAAAAAAATAGAAAGGCAAAGGGGGTTTTGTTGCCATTGTTTTTTTGTGGTGGTGATGATAGTTTGGGGAGTTGTTGGTTTGGTTTTGGTTTTGTGTTTTTGTTTTGTCCATCACTGAACTGAGGTCACAGGGCAGCCAGGGTGCCTCGATCCCAAGAAGGAAGAGGCCCACTCCCCCACCATTCTCTAAATTTAGGTGAGATGCCAGGACTGGATCCCTGTGTCACAGCACAGAAGGACCAGACCGCTACCATGCAAGTGAATGAGAAGTCGTGTCGATTTAAAAATTTGCCTGAGGATAAGAATGACCTGCGATAACACGACAAAACACTTAGGACCCCAAACATGGGTAATTTATACTCAAATATGTTTTATAGTGAAAATGCTAGTTTCCCCAGGAGCTGCAGACATGAACTAGCATTTGTCCCTATGACCCTACCGGACCCTTTTCTCACAGGGGTACAGAAATCTTACACTGTTGTGGGTACCACATTTTGTTGCCCTTAGAACACTTGGTTACTAGAAAAAAATGGAAGAAAACAACACCTATTTGGGAGGAAGGGTAAAGACACTGCATTAGCCTTTAAGAATTACCATTAGAAGTGTCTGTCTATCACCATAGAATGCTTTGGCTGCCATTGGGGGTGGGGGGAGAAGAAGGGAAACTGTCCCAGCCAGCCGCAGACATACAACCTGCTTAAACACCTAGTCTTAGAATAGCAGGTCCAGGGTAACTCAGAACCCGCTGCCTTCTGCCACTAGCCTAGCAAGTGCTGAGTCATAAGCAACAGCCATCCAGTGCATCCAGTGCTGAGAAAGGATCAACAACATGGACAGGAACCAAGTTCAGACATCAGGGATATCCAGAAGCAGAAGGTGGAGGGTGAAGGTTAAAGCTTGTACCCCCTAAAGCAGGACCTAAAGCTGAGGTACGCTGACAGGAGCCATAGCCACAACAGTCTCCAATCCAGTTTACCTTCTGAATAAATTAGTTCATCCAGTACTCAACCAAACACAATGAGACACACACACACACACACACACACACACACACACACACACACACAAAATCCTTAAAAAAGTATTATCAAGAAACAACAAATAGACTCAGTGATGATTCAGCTGTCAAAACTACCAACCAAGCACTTCAAATATGATCAGTATCATTACCATGTCTAAGATGACTGCCAACAAAGCATGACACCACCACCACCACCACCCCACCCCCCACCCCCGCCAAATCCAGACTGAGGCATGGCTTGTATAGCCTCTGAACTGAGGACAGCATCATCTATAGGGTTTGTTTGTTTTGTTTTACTTTGCTTTTAGTTTTTGGAGACAGGGTTTCTATGTAGCCCTGGCTCTCCTGGAACTCACTCTGAAGACCAGGCTGGCCTCGAACTCCCAAAGATCCACCTGCCTCTGCCTCCCGAGTGCTGGGATCAAAGGTGTACCCCACCATTCCCCAGCTTTAGTTTTAATGAAGACCATATAATAGAGCCATCTCTGTGACTCACAGAGCCTGCATACTTCTTCACTTGTCCTTTATAGAAAAAGTTTGCCAACTCCTGACCTGGTAGAATAGATGACAGCATGTATAAACAGCTAGAGAAACCCAGAGATGGACACTACAAGGGAAAAAATAAAATGGATTGCTGCGGCAAAGAATTGCCATGACTTGCTCATCAGTAGGCCTGGGTGTAGCCAAGGGATACGGGATATGATTTTTAATGATAGATCACTAGAAATAATGCTAACAAACACAAAGAAAAATGTTGAGAATGAGAATAGAATATCCAAGAACTGGAAGATGATGACATCAGATGGTCCAACATAAGTGTAATTAGTGTCAGAAGGAAAAGAGAAAGAACAGGCCTAAAGAAATAAAAGGGCCAGGTGGTGGTGGCGCATGCCAGTACTCAAGGGGCAGAGGCAGGCAGATCTCTGTGAGTTCAAAGCCAGCCTGGTCTACAGAGTGAGTTCCAGGATAGCCAGGGCAACACAGAGAAACCCTGTATCAGAAAAAAGAAAGGAAGGAAGGAAGAAAGAGCTATCAAAGCTCAGAGAACTCCAGGCAAGATAAGTCCATTTAACACCTGCACACTATTTAAATATCTAAAATGTAAAGAAGAGAGAAAATACAGACTTAACTGCAGTTAGAGGAAAGAGAAGCGTTATATTGATAAGCATTTAGAATGGAGGAAGACAGACAGTAACAGGACTCATCTCCTTGTCAAAAACTGCACAATGAGATGGGGAGGTCTTGGTGACCTAGAATCTACACTCCATAGACACAATCTCTAGAATCTAGACCATAATGAAGGTCCTTTCAGACAGAGAATGCCTACTGCTATTAGAGATACACTGCAAGAAATCCCAAGGAAATTACCTGAACAAAAATCCATACTTGGCAAAAACTTGGCTCTACAAAAAGAAATGGAGGGTGGGAGAGGATGGCAGTGTTGGGGCTGAATTTGATTCCCTAGCACCCATGTAAAAGCCAGATGTGCTGGCGTGCACCTGAAATCCCAGCACTGGGGAGACAGAGGCAGGAGGATCCATGGGGCTTTGCTGGCCAGTCAGTCTAGCATGTAATCAGCAAGTTCCAGCTTCAGTGGGAGACCTTGTCTCAAAAAGTAAAGTGGAGAGCCATTGAGGAAGATGCCTGACATTGGCTCCGGCCTCCACACACAAACAACACATATCCCCTCAAAAAAAAAAAAAAAAAAGAGTTCCCAAATTGGTGAAGTTAAACCATAAAAGGCTTTTTGTTATGTTGATCCAGTGTATAATTGGCTTTCAGCCAAGTGTTGTAGTACACCTTTAATCCTAGCACTTGGGAGGCAGAGACAGGCAGATCTCTGTGGGTTCCAGGCCAGGCAAGGCTATGTGGTAAAACCCTGCCTCAAAAACAAAACAAATAATAATAATGTATTTTCTAAAGAAGAGATTAACAAATTGTTCTGTAAGTGGACAAATAGTAAGTTTTTGAGGATTTAGGAGCTACAGTCTCATTGCAACTACTCAGCTCTGAGGTAGCTACCATAGGAAATACAAAAGCCAATGATCATGGCTGTATTTCAAGAAAACTTTATTTGTAAAAACAGACAAACAGGCTTAGATTCAGGAAAAGCATTTATTTAAGACATTTTTATGATATTAAAAAACTATTCAAATAAGTATTAAAGAAAACTGCCTGAATCCAGGACTAACTTCTAATTTTTCTGAAAATAATGAAACTCATCTGTATTTTGAAAGAGATTTTTATGCAAATCCATGTGAAATTTTAAAAAGTTTCAGTTGGCACTAGCAGCGTATTAAGCTCATGATAATGATGCTGGTTTTAATGTGGGAAACTTTCCTGGAATTTGCTTCAGGCTTCCTATTGTACTGCTACTTTAAATAAGATGACCTTTAACAGAGTCCCTTCATCTACAGCAGAGGAATCAATGATAATCAATAGTGATAAAGCCTGAGATTAGTCTGTTACGTGAAACCTAAGCACAGGACTACCACTGCTGCATTTAGCCAATCAGTGTGCTTCCTTCCTTGGTGTTCTAGATCCCGACTCTACACTGCACATAGATATGATTTGTAAGAGCTAACTTTTGTCTCACAAAGGTAAATTAAAGCACTAATATAGACTAATGATGACATCCTGTGAGCACTCACTGTATATAAGGACTTGTCACTCTCCAGATGACCTAATTCTCCCAGCCAACCATCAGGCAGGCACTGTATTTTACATCACTTATAGATCGGGACACTGAACATGAGGAAATGAAATAACTTGCCAAGACTTCATAGAGAGCTAAGATTTAAAGCCAAACTGTCAGCAAGTGTGTTCTCTACACCACTGCATGATGCCACCTTTGAGAGCAATTGAGTGTCCTACAAATCACACTACTGGTACACATCCCAGACAGAATCCGGATGTGGGTGGGCATCCTCATCTTGAACACTTTTAGTCTCTGCTCCCGTACACTCTTGTCTCTTACCTGCCCATCTTTCCTGAAAGCAGAAAGCAAGATCTTTCATTGAATAGGCTGTCAATATGTTGATTAAAACAAAAGCACACACCTCTAATCCCAGCACTCGGGAGGCAGAGGCAGGCAGATCTCTGTGAGTTCAAGGCCAGTCTGGGCTACAGAGCGAGTTCCAGGACAGGTGCCAAAGCTACACGGGGAAACCCTGCCTTGGAAAATAAAATAATAATAATAATAATAATAATAATAATAATAATAATAAATAAAAAGCAAAAGCACACACCTCTAATCGCAGCATTCAGGAGGCAGAGGCAGGTGGGCTAGCCAAGGCTGCACAGTGATTCCTGTCATCCTCCCCCATTGCCCCCCAAAAAAAGCTTGGGGGAAAATCAAACAAATAATGAGAAAATACATCATTTTTTGCTTTCTAAAACATGTTTATTAGTGCCTTTTAAAAACAAAACAAGCCATATATCATGGCCTATTCCTTTAATCCCAGAATTCAGAAGACAGAGGCAGGAGGATCTCTGTGAGTTTGAAGCCAGTCTGGTCTGCATGGTGAGTTTCAGGATAGTCAGAGCTACATAGTGCCTCAATGACTCTTCTAGAAGACCCAAGTTTGTAAGATGAATTGCTAAACGGTCTTATTAATTTAAAAAAAAAAAAAAAAAACAGGGCCAGATATTGGGGTGAAAATGGAGAGATCAGAGAAGCAGAAAGAAGCCAACCACGTTCTTACTGCTAGGAAATCCTCAGCCCAAGAGAGAGCTCCTTCCTGTATAACCACCTATATGCCTTTCTGTGCTCTGCCTTCTTACTTCCTCTCTCAGCTACATCACCTTCCTCTTTCTGCCCAGCTCTCTCACTTCCTGTCTGTCTGTACAGACCTCCAGACCTCTGTGGTTCACTAGTGCTGGGATTTAAGGCATGTGCCACCACACCTGGCTCTGTTCCCAGTGTGGCCTTGAACTCACAGAGATCCAGATAGATCTCTGCCTCTGGAATGCTAGGATTAAAGGCGTGTGCCACCACTGCCTGACTTCTGTGTTTACTATAGTGGCTGGCTTTTCCCTCCGCTCCAGATAAGCTTTATTGAGGTGCACAGATAAAATATCTCCACACAAGTTCTATTCCCAGCACCTACGTCAGACAGCTCACAACTGCTCATAACAACAGCTCCAGGAGGCTCAGGCCTCTTTCATGTGCACATACTTCTGTACAGATACATAGACATAATGAAACACAATAAAAATAAAATTTAAAAAACCTAGCACTTCTCTTTTGATTCTTGGGAGAGTGGCTAGTTTGCAAGGAACAATGTTTGCCCGGCTAGCCCATACTGGCTCCTTTCACCTCACCTGCCGTGGAAAGCTGCTCCTATCTGTAAACCTGTGGTGTAAGGCTGTTTACTGCTTCTCAACAGGTGGTTAGATAGGACTTTTTGTAGCACGAGTCCTAATTGGTCTTAATAATAAAAACACAGAGATAGAGGGGTAAATACTGAAAGATACAAAGGACAAAGGAGCAAGCCACAGCCACCTTTTACCTTGCCAACTCCTCAGCCTGAAAAAGGGGCCTATCAAACTCTTGTCTCTGCCTACATTATATTCCTCTCTCCACCCAGCCATATCACTTCCTGTTTCCTCCTCCCAAGTGCTGGGATTAAAGGTGTGTGCCACCACTGCCTGGCCTCTATAGTTAACTAGTGGCTTAGCTCTGCCCTCCGATCTTCAGGCAAGCTTTATTTGTTAGAGCACAAACAAAATATCACCACAATTTTTAGTTGTGTGAGTTGATAGAAACCATGCTACATCATAGGCATCATCACTGTAGTTATCTTCAAATTCTAAACAGCTAGTAGAAAACACAAGTTCTTAGAATTTTTTTAAAGCTTTGCTAGTATTTAATTCTGATTTTGTCTGAAATTTCTGGCTCAACAACATACATTATATCTTCCATCTTTAGTATTTCTTATTTTAAGCACTAAGTTTATCTGAGCATACCAGCACATGTCTGTAATCCCAGCACTCAGCAGCTAAGACAAGAGGATTGCAAGTTCTAGACCAGTTTCGGCTGCATAACGAGACCCTTGTTTTCAGGGTCTGTTGGTCAGTCGGTCAGTCGGTTGGTCGGTCAAATTGTTTTGTTTTGAAAGCATACTTGGTGGTAGAGCACTTGCCTAACATGCAAAGGTCCCTGTGTTTGATCTCTAGCACTAGGGCAGGGCATCAGAGACCTCCAAGCCTGAAGCCTAGGCTCCATTTGTTGCCTGAGAATTGGAGACTCAGGGGAGCATCTAAGCTCCAGCTGCTCCTGACACTCTTGTCTGCTCATGTCTCTCTCATCTCATTTACTCATCTGTAGGAAGAGATTTTTTTTATCAGCCTTGTAGAATCACTGTGGACATGAAATAAACAGCATGCAGAGAATGCATGCTCCAGGATAAAGACCCAGTGACAGTTCACTTCCTTCCCTCCTGATGTAGAAAGTATATTTCTCTTCTAGAAGTAGTTCTTTTATCATTTTTTAAGTACTGTTTTTTTTAAGATTTATTTATTTTATGTGCATTGGTATTTTGTCTACATGTATTCCTGCATGAGGGTATTGGGTACCCTGGAACTAGAGTTACAGACAGTTGCGAGCTTCCATATGGGTGCTGGAAGAGCAGCCAGTGCTCCTAACTGCTGAACCATCTCTCCAGTCCCCCTTTTATCATTTTCAAAAATAGTAACATTCTGAATGCAAAGACATTAGAATGTCAACTTTAAACGTACAAATGAGACAGTTTTTAGAACTATATAATAAATAAATGAATGAAATTTACTTAGAACTGGAGCCACATAGCCACCCTGCCATTCTCCTGGTGACATGAGAATTCTTTCATGGCTTTGAGGCAAGTCAGTGTAGACCACAGAGTGAACAGAATAGGCCTGTCATCATATCACTTTATTCTTTGGTGAAGTGATGTGTGAGGACTCTTGCTTTTGTTGGCCTGCTGTGTCTCTAAGTATACGAGTACTGTGAGTTCCTCTTGGCTTTAATTATGAGCATTTTGTTGTCTTGATCAGCAACCCCCCACAAGTTGTACCAGTGTCTCTCAAGATCCTGGAACAGGCCCACTAGAGCCTCATTTGTTCATGTAAAAGAGATTCCATTTCCCCCACAGTGTTGGCTGCAGTTGTGACTTGGTGGTAGAGCCCTTCCTCTAGTATCGGCTCTGACATTGCCACAGGGTGAACCGCCAAACTCCGGGTACTCTGAGGGACAAAGGAGGTGCTCAAGGAGGTGCTCAGGACGCAGATTTGGCAGGCACACTCCCCTCTGGCTCCCTCACACTGTGTTACATTGTGTTTTAGTGATCTAGTGGCTGGGGATATCCCTCAGTATAGACCTCTTGCCTAGCATATGCAAAACATGGATTCCACCACAAAAAAAGAAGGGAAAGGAAGGAAGGAAAGAAAAAGAAAAGCAGTTGTGTTCCTGTAGGATCTGAATCCAAGTCAACAAGTCTTTGAGAAAGTGCTGTTTCCCCCCAGGTATTGTACTGTATTGAAAGAAAAGCAATCAGCCCCGCATGTGTGACGAAGGACAATGCAGAGCCAGCACCCTCTTCCCCGAGAACAGGTGCCACCTCATGAGACAGAAGAGTGAGGCTCCCACCAGTCTCTCAGGCAGTGACTCGTCAGCGTGGCTAGGGAGGTTTCTGTTTGGTTCTCTGTAAGTAATCTGTCTGCCAGCTGTGACAGTGCATGCCTTTAATCCCAGCACTCAGGGGCAAAGGCAGGCGGACCTCTGTGAGATCAAGGCCAGCCTGGTCTACAGAGTGAGATCCAGGACAGCCAGGGTGATATAGAGAGATCCTATCCCAAGATAGATAGGTGTAGACAGACAGACAGAGAGATGGTTAGATAAAATTAACATTAAAAAGTGCCTTTCTAGGAATTATATTTTGTTTGCTATTGATGTGAAGCCTTTGTGTTTAGCAGAAATTGTGATATTCAGTTACTCGGGTTTTTCAATAATAGTTTAATAAGTACCAAAATTCTTTTGAGTCACCACACCAAGTAATTCTTTAAAAAGGAGTTCATTTTGTCTTTACCTCACTCTTGTTAATTTCCTTTTGTATTATATTTATACATGTATATAGATATATACATATGTTTATAGACATATATGGGTGGGCATGCCATGGCACATGTATGAAGATCAGAGGACAGCCTGGAGGAATCCATTCTCTCCTTCCACAACATGGGTTCCGAGAGTAGGTCATCAGGCTTAACAGTAAGCACTGTTATTCACTGAGCTGCCTTGACAGTCCATTCATGTCTTTTTATGCTCCGTTTATGAGGTATAAAACATTAATGCTGGGCTGGAGAGGTGGCTCAGTGTTTAAGAGCACTGACTGCTCTTGCAGAGGACCAGAGTTCAGTTCCCAGCACTGGCAGCTCACAACCACCTGTTACTTCAGTCCCAAGGAATCTGATACCTTCTTCTGACAGCCCTGGGCATCAGACATGCACACTCATACACATAAAAATGATTTTAAATCTCCTTTTAAAATTAATACTACAGCCGGGCAGTGGTGATGCATGCCTTTAATCCCAGCACTCGAGCAGCAGAGCCAGGCAGATTTCTGTGAGTTCGAGGCCAGCCTGGGCTACCAAGTGAGTTCCAGGAAAGGCACAAAGCTACACAGAGAAACCCTATCTCCAAAACAAAAAACAAAAACAAAAACAAAACAAAACAAAACAAAAATTAATACTGCAGTATGTTGCATGACTTATAAATAAATGGAACATATTACAAATACATACTTTTTTTTTTTTTTTAACATGTAGGTATATTGGGTCAGAAAAGTTAAAGACCTGTGGTCTAGATTCTGGCTGACTGTCAGAAGCATCCAGGACATCAGTCTGGTGGTCTCTGAGCAGACCCAGGTTTGATGTTTCAGGAGGCTTTGTGACCACCTCTGATGACCTGTCACATTTAGGAGTCATTCAGTGTCTGCTGCATCTACACTGTATGCCGAATATTGTCCAATGGCAAAACACCAGCTTTTAGTAAATAGTCAAAAATGTAAGCCTCACATATCCATTCTGAGTTTTAGTCATAAACTAGTTCATTGGATTTTGGTTTTGGTTTTGATTTTTTTTTTTTTTTATTTCTTAGAATGTTTTTAACACATGTTCCTACTCTTTAAGTATTTTTGGCCAAAAAAATTAATTCATGCATGAGTATTAGGTTAAGTCACATGAAATTGACAATATCATTTTTAAAAATCATTTTGTATATCTTAGGGGTTAGCAGTCTTCCTGATCTGTAACATTGTGCTTTTAATAATAATTTCTGGAAAATGGCAATGACATTCTCTGTGATTTGTTGGACTAGCTGGTCAGCATGGGTTCTGCAGAACTCAAGATTGAACCCAGGGCTTCCCCACGAGCTACCAAGCATTCTAACACTAAGCTACATCCCTGCTCCCTGCTCCCCGTTTTGGGTTTTATTTTGGTACATGTGTTTATGTTGCTGTGTGCGGGTGCACACGTGTGTGTCTGCACAAATGTGGAGACCAGGAGTCATTCCTCAAGCACAACACCTTTTTTTTTTTTCCTTTACTTCTGATATCCTTTCTGAGACAGTGTTTCAGTAACCTGAAACTCACCCAGCAGGGTAGGCTGGCTGGTCAACAAGCCCCAGGAACCCTCCTGCCTCTGCTTCCCCAGCATTGGGGTCAAAAGCACGGGCTTCTATATCTGATTTTTTTACATCTGGGTTTGTTGTTGTTGTTGTTGCTATTGTTGTTGTTGTTGTTGTTTTGTTTGTTCTTTGTTTTGGTTTGGTTTTCAAGACACGGTTTCTCTGTGTAGCTTTGGCACCTTTCCTGGAACTCACTCTGAAGACCAGGCTGGCCTCGAACTCACAGAGATCCACCTGCCTCTGCCTCCCAAGTACTGGGATTCAAGGCATTCGCCACCACCACCTGGCTCTACATCTGGATTTTTTAATGTGAGTTTTGGGAAATGAACTCTGCTCCTCATACTTGCAAAGCAGACTTCACCCAGTATGATACTCCCCCTACCCCACTGCTTTTAATTTTCAATTACAAATTTTCAGTGATCTGGAATGGGGCTATGTTAGCATTTTCCTACATAGTTCAGACTCTGGTGACGTCAAGTGGAAGTGATGGTGGATTGCTGTTGATTATCCCTGGTGATCGGGGTAGGAATGCTGCAGATGGCCAGGCAGTGGTGGTGCACACCTTTAATCCCAGCACTCAGGAGGCAGAAGCAGATGAATCTCTGAGTTTGAGGCCAGCCTGGTCCTCAGAGTGAGTTCCAATACAGCCCAGGGCTACACAGAGAAACCCTGTCTTGAAAAACAAAAAACAAAAACAAAAATAAACCACTATGGATGAATTAAAATCATAGATAATCCAAATACCATTTTAGCCCTTAACTTAAGATTCTTTTCCCGTTAAGACTTCTGAAGTGTCTCTTATTAAACTTGGAAATTCATTCCTTGAAGATCTGCTTTCTCTTTCCACTTTCCACTCTGCACTGCTCCATAACCAAGAACAAATAAAGGATGGTAATATGGAGCTGGCAGGATCAAGATTTTTAACTTGAGAGTGAATAGCCACTGTGATACACGAGGCTGACTTCTGTTTGACCATCAAACCCTGGAGAGGGAGGTCTATGGCTAGGAGGTTAGAAAAAGCAGAAGCCGGGTCCCTTTAAAGTAGAAGTAGGAATGGGGTTGGGGATTTAGCTCGGTGGTAGAGCGCTTGCCTAGCAAGCACAAGGCCCTGAGTTTCTCAGCTCCAAAAAAAAAGTAGAAGTAGGAAGCCCTGACTTGGGGTGAGAAGGGCTTCTCTGAAAATACTTGTCAGACAACTGCTTCCATGTCACACACCTGTAATCCCAGCTACTTGGGAGGTTGAGGCAGGAGGACTACAAACAAATTATCGGGAAACAATAACTTTGGGGCTGGAAAGATGACTCAGAGGTTAAGAGCACTGGCTGCTCTTGCAGAGAGCCTGGGTTCATTCACCTGTTACTTCAGTCCCAAGGAATCTGATACCTTCTTCTGACAGCCCTGGGCATCAGACATGCACACTCATACACATAAAAATGATTTTAAATCTTCCTCTCAGTGGTTAAGAGCACTGGCAGCTCTTCCAGAGGACCCTGGTTCAATTCCCAGCACCAACGTGGCAGCTCACAACTGTCTGTAACTCCTGTTCCAGGGGATCCAGAATACACACATGACATACATGCAGGCAAAACACCCATGCACATAAAATAAAAATCAATAAATTTCTTTAAAAAAAAAAAAAGAAAGAAAGTAAATGGAAGAGGTTCTGGAAAGATGGCTCAGTGGTTAAGAGCACTGGCTACTCTTCCAGAGGACCCAGGTTCAATTCCCAGCACCCACATGGAGATTCACAACCTCTGTGAGTCCAGTTCCAGGGGATCCGACACCATCTTCCGGCCATTACAGGCACCAGGTGTGCAAGTGATGCACACATATACCTGTGGACAAAACACTCATACATGGGCTGGAGAGATGGCTCACAACCATCTGTAATGAAATCTGATGCCCTCTTCTGGTGAGCAGGCAAACATACAGACAGAACACTGTACACAATAATAAAGGAACCTTTTTTTTGAGCTGAGGATCGAACCCAGGGCCTTGCGCTTGCTAGGCGAGCGCTCTACTACTGAGCTAAATCCCCAACCATTTTTGTGGCAAATGTGCATGTACCCATAACCACACTTCAAAATCATTGTCCTAGTTAGGGGTTCTATCCCTGTGAAGAGACCCCATGACCACAGCAACTCTTATAAAGGAAAAACATGTAATAGGAGTGGATTACATTTTCAGAGGTTTAGTCTATTATCTTGGTGGTGTGACATGATGGTGTGCAGGCAGACATGGTGCTGGAGAAGTGGCTGAGGGTCCAACATCTTGACAGGCAGGCAACCTGAAGTGGTCTGTCTCACTGGGTGTAGCTTGAGCATAGGAGACCTCAAAGCCCACCCCCACCCCCAGGGACACACTTCCTCCAACAAGGCCACACCTCCCATGAGTGCTACTCCCTTTGGGGGCCATTTTCTTCAAACCACCACAATCATGTAACAAGAACATTGGCAGGGGTGATGAAACAGATCCGCCCACTATCTCTATTGGAGATTTGCATCCCTCCCTCAGCAACTGATAGAACTCGACCAAAAAAATTAGCAAAGACATAGGAGATCTAAAAGGCTGTCAGCCACCTCCTCCTGATTGGCATTTATAGAACATCCCACGATGGCAGAATTCACTTTATTTTGAATGTGTATGATACATTTATCTAAGTATACTCTATTTTGGGCTTTATGACTAATTTCCATAAAATTAGAATCATCAAAGTTAAGTTAGATGATCAGAAATCGATAAAATGCCAGAAAAGGCAATGTGTGACAGGAAGCAAATGTATAGCTGTGTGGGGCCGGGGGAACAGTGCAGGGAATGAGATGTGAAGGGAGTCAAAGGGAGCCCTTTAGCACAAGGCGCCTAGTCTGTATCTGTGGTGACGGTCGCATCATATGCAGATAGGAAAATTTATCAAATTGAACACTTGAAATTAGTGGATTTTATTGTGTAACATCAATACACGAAGGGGGCGGGGCAACGCTCAGAATGTTTGGTCTTTTTTATCTAACAAATGCTACAGTCTCCACTCTAAAATTGGAGAGCAGAAAATCATTGCCCAAAGGAACATCATTTTTCTGCAGAGCCCCCATGCCTGGCCACCCAAAGAGAAGCAAGTTCGTGGGTGAGGACTGGAGACGCTCCAGTTTTGAGAAGGGAAGCACATGAAGCAGACACGTGACCAGGAACTAGGAGTGTCCTTCCTTGTGTCCTTTCACACAGCCGAGCTCGAGCTCCTGTAACAATAGGAGCTATGTAAATACCAGCCTAGAAGTGAAGCTGCCTTACACTCCAGAAGCAAGCTTTCCATCTAAGCAGAGGGCTTGTGGGAAGGGGCTTGAGGCGGACAGCAGGGATGGGCTGGGTGGCATCCATCACATCTGATGTACCAGGGACTTCCCTGGCAGTAACTGGTGTCATGGTTTCACAGTACCTTCAAGGGCTGTTTTAAAAGCAAAATACACAGTTCACTTCTTCACAGACGTCTCGAGGAAATGCAAACCCTGCACTTTGTACTATTGCTACATTCCATGTGATAACTATGTAAAGTCAAATGTCTCCAGCAAAGTCGGTCTGCATTCTGTTGTCTCTAAACAAACAGCCCAGCACTTGCTGTTACAGCAGAGGTGTGGATTACTTGAACAGTTACAACTGCATGGTTGTGTCTCACCAAACCCATTGCAGTTGTTTCCTTTGGGCAGTCTCTGCAGCGTGGAGAGTAAATCAGAAGTAGGAAATGATTGATGTTGTCTACAAGTAGAATGGCATGGCAGTTCTTCTTAATATGTCTTCCAGACTCCAAGTAAAAACCATAATACTTTTCATATGATGGCAATTGTGCTCACTTATGTTTAGAAGTCTATACTCACATAAGAGGAAGAACGTTCCCCAGAATGCAAATGTTTCCTGGGACTAGAAGGGTTGTTTGTGTGTTTGTTTGACTTTGCTTTATTAAATGTTCTCTGGTGTTATTGTCATCAGTGATGGCCTGCTAGTACACATAGGGCAGTGCCTACCCAGCATCAGCAGAGGAAAGTATGTGCTAGAGAGCATTAAGTGTGTGGGGGCTTGGAACTCTTCTCTTATTGTATCAGATCTGTACTGTAGAATAGAGCAGAAAATAACAATCGTGTCTTCCACTGGAAAGAGCACTTCACAGAATATTTTCTCTATAAAAAAGAACAAATAGCCTTTGCTCCCTTCAGCCCTCCCAACTCACAACCAACTCACAGCAGTAAATGTCTTGAATTCTTAGTCTGGGAAAGCCAATGGCATTCCATAGCATCACCCATGTCCCCCGCCCCCAGCCCCATCGCAGGGTGGATGGGACACCTCTCTGTCTTACTCATATCCTCTGTTCATTTCCCAAGGGGGGCTCCAGAATGTGTGCTCTGCTCTGGACCTCACTGATTCTGTGTCTCCTTTGCTACATCATTCTGTACCTGCATTCGCTTGCCTCTATAATGGACATACTTGCTCATTTTAATAGTACATCTGTGTGACCCTGTCCTTGCATGAAGTATGGAGAAAGGGATGGGAGAAAACTCAGTGGGTAAATGCTCACTGTACAAGCATGAAACTGGAGCTCAGGTCTCCAGTATCCACATAAAAAGCCAATCGGAACGCATACCTATAATCCCAGTGCAGGGTTGGGGTGCAGAAACAGGATGATCCCTTGGATGAGGATTACCACACAGCCATGTAGCTGAGCCAGGGAGCTCCGGGTTCAGTGATGGACCCTGTCCCAAAAAATGAGCTGGAGCCAGCAAGATGGCTTACTTAGCAAGTAAAGGTGCTTGCCATCACACCTGACATCCTGAGTTCATTCCCCGAAGCTCCCATAATGGAAAGAGAAAGCCGGCTCTTCCAAGTTGTCTTCTGACCTCCTCTACAAGTGCACACCTGCTTTGTGTGCCTGTGCATTATGTGTGTATATGTAAATGTGAAAACTAGTCTTAAATCACTAGGCCGTGGTAGAAGACGACGCATGATGTCAGCCTCGGGCATGCGCATGCACATGCACAAATGCATCAGACACACACACACACAGACCTGGAGAGAAGTATAAGGGGTAATGGTTGGAGGAAAACACCTTCCGCATTCCAGCTCGTCAGCAGACAGTGTCACCTCCTCTGTAGGACCCCGTTCCTTGGCGCTCACGGGGGTGGTACTAGACTTCACAAAAGTCAAACCCAGAAGGCAGGAAAGTACTGAGAGCGCCTTTCCCTGACTCCTGTTGACAAGTGCCCCACGTTCTCATGTGTCCGGACCCTACAGTGTAATGTCGGTTTCTCCAGCAGGAGACAGGAATCAAAGCCAGGCCCCTGGCCTGGGTTGCTGCTGGTGAGTACCTGAAGGGTCTCGTCCTGGCTGCCTGCCCCGTGGCTAATCATAGCCTCTTCTCTGGAGCCTTGAGCTTTTTGGTGGCAGCCTCAGCTGTCCCCCTTGGGTCCCCCACTCCTCTCTCCCTCTCTCCCCATCTGGCTTCTGAATGTGAGACTGTCTGAAAGCAGGCGCATCCAGAAGAAACAGAAAACGTGTGAGTTCTCTTGGAATTTATTATATAAGAAACTCATGTGCTTTGCAGGATATTTACAAGGAACAGGTCTGGACATTAATTAGAGGTCTCAGATTTGCTTTTGGCCATTAAACTCAGAAGTCATTTGTAGCTGTTCTCAGAGCACTGCTGACTGCTTTTCTCAGAATGTGGAACTGGCTAATCCTACTACAAGGAATCAGCCCTATTTTGAATTTTGAGCCTTTTAGTTTTTCTGGTTTTGCTCGTTTTCTACATTTACAGTACCATACACAATGGATATACATGTCGATTATTAAAGTTTGGGGTGGCTCATAAGTCTGAGTTCATTTCTGTTCTTTGTACCGCACCAACAGAGCTCTAGTGTGGTAGTGGGCATCCTCATGACTGGATAGGATTGAATCTCCAATGAGTGGTAAATAACCTGGAAACATTCTTCTTGTTATCAAATTACTTATCCTTAATAAAGCGGATTTAAGCCAGGCGGTGGAGGCCCCGAGTCTTTAATCCCAGCATTAGGAAGGCAGAGGCAGACAAGGCCAGCCTGGTCTACAGAGTGAGTTCCAGGACGCCAAGGCTACACAGAGAAGCCCTGTCTTGGGGGGGGGGGGCGGGAAGGGGGTTGAGAGGAAAGGGGGAGCAGATTTACTAGTGACTCCCTAGGTCTGAGCTTGGAGTCTGTCCTTCTCAATGTCACCAAGAGTATAAACTAGAAGTAACAAGAATGCAGTTTGTGGTCCTGAAGCCATGGAGGAGAAGATGGATTACGTGGTCACAGAGGAGGCTCCAGGCCTGCCAGTACTCCCTTCTCCTCTGCTTCATGCATCATTTTACTGGTGATGGAGGCGCTTTGCCCTCGTGGACTGCCAGTGCGTCCCCGGCACAGAGGAGAGTTTGCCGATGGGAGACTAATCAGCTCCAGGCTCCCCGCACCGGCCCAGTCCATGAGGCTCAGGCGTGTTGTCTTTCTTTTTTATAATTAAGGGCCTGAAGCCATTATTTCAAACCTTTCCCTCCCCCTGCCTTTATGTGTTCATTTGACTGTTTTATGGGTTACTTGTATATACTTTGTAAGCAAGCCCAGAGTACATAGGCTAAATCTGAGAGGTTAACCTTGGACAGAAAGTTACTTCAATTCAGTCAATGTATTTTTAAGTGTATGCTTTTACCAGTTCTGAATTAATATGAAAGTGTTCTTTTTTAAGTGTAAGTGCAACATGTAGAACTAACTATATTATGACAATTGATTTTTAGTTTGCTTAAACCCAAAGATACTCATTTTCAGCTTCAAATGTAAATGGCATTATCTTTAAGGATGCTGTTCACGTTTTAGAAAATGTGTTTCAATACTTTGAGGTACCTTCTATTCCTTAGAACTCCCTCAGACTTTCTGTGTTTTTGATCTTACGGAGTTGGCTGTTTGTTTTTATACATTGTGTTTCTCCAGCTCTAACTCTAAACTAAATGCTCATGCTCTTTCATTTGGGGCTGGATGAGGGGGATTAAGTTGAAATGGTGAAGACATTAAGCCTGTTCACCTAATGTCGTTTGAACAGGCTGTGTTTGCAGGCCTGCAGATTAAAAGGCCTGTCTGATGGACAGGACGCCCATGGCAGTGTCCTTTCTTGGGGGACGGCATGTTGGTGGAGCTGTGGCCCTCCTGTTCCATCAGAGATACATGGAGCCTCACTGCTTCCTGCTGAGCGGGCTGTCTGGCCTCTCAGTGATAAGCAGAGACACACTGGCTCCTTGAAGGAAGCTTTTAGTAAAGTTCCCAAACTCACTGGCCAACTTTCTCCTGTGGAGCATTTATTTATCAGGAAATGAAATTGGTTACAGAGTTTCTCACATTGCCAAACCTCACTGACAAAATCTAGTTTCTTCCAGAGTTCAGGGAAGCATTAACTCTTTCTTGCTAGTCAACACTTCTGCCCTCTGTCCCTGGAAAGCCACATCAGGCAGGGGCTGGTGGTGGGTAAGAGCGCAAAGCAGAAGATGGTGAGCCCAGGAGGCTCCCTTCTTAGCTCTCCAAAGATGACCCCCGGGAACGGGAGTCTCCTTCATATTGACATAATCGTCTTTCAGAATGAAGTGTCTTTTTCACAAGACTGATTTCTCACTTCCAAAAACGAAAACTTCCAACCGTGACACAAATCACCTTATTGTCAGCAGAGCCTGCTAACTTAGACCTGCGAGTGCTTTTTAAAACTCGGTGAAACTAGAAGAAACAGGGGAAAAAAAAAAGAGGCCATGTGGTGGTAGGGCAAAGAAACTACTTGGGTGAGTGAAGGTTAAGTTACTACAAAGTGTATAATCTAGTTCATATGTTTAAGGAGGAACTAGGCTAAATTATCCAAAATATTCTGACGCACGGAACCATTTCATTTCTGAGGCAGAATTGGCGGGTCATAGCACGCCATTGTAGGCCGGCCCGTTCAGTGCCGTCTCCAGCTCCAGCCTCCTGTGTTTGGGATCAGCAGGCCCAGAGGTAACACAAGTGTGCATGTGGCAGTCATTATGACCGTGGAAGCGGTTGCTGGTTAATTGGTAGCAGTGGCAGCTAGAGACAGCCTTATTTAATTTTCAATAGTCCCTATGACAGGACGCTATAAATGGGCCCCTTTGTAGTCTTGCTGTTACTGTCCTTCTCTGTGTGTCGTTAAATAGTTGAGAGTTAATATATGCACTTGATAAAATTTAGGAATGAATTTCTTTGACCTTCCTTCCTCCTTTGGAGACGCTTTTCATTTGATGTTAGCCTTGATTGTCGTGGACCCCAGAGTAAGTAGCCAGTTCCTATCAGTGTAGCCTGCTACCCTTGCCCGCCATGGCTTCTATGAGCTACAAATGCGCTTATGGTCATAAAACCAATACTTAGCCTGTGCCCGCTGGTGGCTGTGCTCTCTCTGAACCCTGAAGAGGCACACTGGTTCCATACAGGGTGAATGAATGAGTCAGTCTCTCTTTTCGTCGCTGGGAGATAGGCTTTTGTGAGCTTGGATCGCATTTAGACCATTGTGTCTTCGGTTTCAATTGCTATCTCATAATGTTACACAGGCTAACGTGGGTGGTTACCTTTTCTGAAGGATGATCTTATCTTTCCCTACTCCGTTTTAATATGTTTATAGCACAAGACCATATTTTTGGAAATGAAAGCAGTCCTTTATTAATAACGGGCATTAGAGGCATTTCGCTAATGGAAACGTTCAAAGGATGTGTCTACTGCCTTTTCGTGTTTCTTATGACCTCCCAGGAAATAGAAATGTCAGTCTGAGCAAATGTGTGCATTTGGCGTTCTCCTTGTGGATACAGATGTGAAAAATAATAGCAGAAAGGTACTAAAAGCTTTGCCTTCGTGGCTGATCTGTGCCCTCGCCCTCCACTGTGCAATCTGTGAGTGAAAAAGCAGTGAGGGTTTTAGTCCTTTGTACGTGTTGTCCACACTCCACCATACAGACTCAGTGGGAGCAGTCCTTGTTGAAGAGAGAGCTGCAAACGCAATAGTCATGGTTTTTCAATTGTAGACACTGTATATATGAGGAGCTGTATGGACTCCCCATCATCCTGTTTATTTTCCGTGTTCTCCCAGTCCTTCTCAGAGCTCTGAGCCCTTGAATAAGCATCTCCAGCACCCAGTGACTAATGTTCCTTCTTTTACAAAGCTACTGTTTGCAGAGGGATTTCCTTGCCTTTCATGTATTTGTTCAGCTAGTATTGATGGAGCAACTGCTGCCTGCGCTCTGCTAACACGAGTGTTTTAAAGGACCCTCCTGCTCACAAGGGTCCGCTTTCTAAAGGAGCTGTCCGAGAAAGGGCTCCCTGTGACCCTTCTTTTCACACGGGAGGACCCTTAAGCTGATTTGGGGATGTAAATGGCAAGAGGGCTCCAGGAGCAAAGGAAGGAAGCCGCTGTGCTAAGTGCTTTGGGGTACCTTAATTGAGCAAATTGAGAAATGGCTGTGGGGTGAACACAGACCTTAAAAAGCAAGCGAAGAGGAAGGCCAGAGGATGCTGAGGGGAGAGCGTGAACAGGGCCATCCTAGTGGTGTGGTCTCGGTGAGCTGCGTAGCCCTCACTCCATGTCAGTTCTCCCTGTTGCCCACCTCACCTCCCGGTGCTCTTGGGGAACCCCTCGTCACCAGCATGCAGCAAGCCCCTGGGACGAGAGCTTCGGGATCCTCTCGCCTGCCGGCTTCACTTTCTAGAACAAAGGCGGAACTGAGGACCGTAGATTCTGAACAGTCAAAAGAGAAAGGGCCGTGAGCCTCTCTGTCTCCCTGCAGCCTGACACTCTTCGCCTAATGCGTGGTTTTAACAAGCTTAGCCATCTGGTTCCCAAGTCCACAATAGATTAGAAGCCACAACTTAAAAGAACTGCTACAAGTTAGTATGTCAGCAGCAGTGACAATTGAGGGCCACTTGTCCTCATTAGTCAGGAAAGGGACAGAGCGCAGCACATCCGACTGCTGCTTTTTCATGCCTCTTAAGAACTTTTACAAGTCTGCAGAGGTCATGACCCTGCAGAGAAGTTGAGGCAATCCCAGGACCTAGTGCTCTCTCGAGAAATGTAAAGCCCCTTGTCCAGGCCAGCAAGGGAAATGCCAAGCACAGAGATGGCTCAGGCCCTACTCTGGCCTTCCAGGACAGATGAGCTGCTGAGAGACTCTTTGTTAGTGAATTTGCTTGCTATTTTATTTTGGAAAGAATCATAGCAGGATTAGCATGCTCACTTTAAAATATGATTTCATTTATGGTGGTTTACAGTTTACTTGCATTTTCACAAGCACGTTAATAGCCCTGCCAGGACTTAGCTAGCTCATTTGAACTACACGGCGCCCCACACAGACAGGCAAATATGTCACTAGTGCGGGTTAAAAAGCCTGAGCCAGGCTGTCTGACCTTGAAGATAATAACCAATTTATTATTCTTTTTTCCCCGTGTTTCCTCACTATGCATTCTGTTATCAATATTTTTTATTGAAAACTTGTCTTTGCAGATTCCCCCGCTTCCAGTGTTTTTAAGATTCCTTTGTGTGCATCTTTAATGAAAAGACTTCTCAATTCCACGCAGACATGCTCATGTGGAGTGTCTACAGTGGCTCACGTGGAGTCACAAAGGTGGTTTGGAAAGTATTACATACATTCCTTCCCAGAGAAGAAACTGGAGTGTCCGTTTCCGGGTTTCACGGTCCACTCCTGTCAGTGTGTGAGAACTGCATGAGATTCTTAAATCTAACAAGCTGCTAAGATCCGCACAAGCCAGTGGGTTTGGTTGTTTTGATTCGTCTTAACATCCCTCACCTCCTCCAGCTGCCCAGACTAACTAAAATAGAAGGGGGAGAAAAGGATGTTGGATCTTGGGACTGTTTCTGAGAAGCAATGTTGGCTGGTGTCCCTTCTCCAACCTCAGCCTTAGTCTGTAGGAAGTCACAGAGGACTCAGGCCTCAGCTGCTTTGTTCTTAAAGAAGTAGGCAAAGGGGCTGGAGAGATGGCTCAGCAGTTCAGAGCACTCATGGCTCTTACAGAGGCCCTGGGTTCAGTTGCCAGCACCATGTGGTGGCTCAGAGCCATCTGTAACTCTAGTTCCAAAGGATCCATCACGCTCTTCGGGCCTCCACAGGCTCTGTGCACATAAGGCATAGACGTAAATGCAGGTAAAACACCTATACACATAAAATAAATTTTTAAAAAAGTTAAAGAATCCTGTCCTTAACAGCATTAGTTTGAATGGTAAGAGAAGACAAAGGCTTGAGCCATCCATTTCAGTTCTTTATACATAGGAAAATGAGAATTGTCTGGCAGAGGTCACAGGTCCAGCAGGGACCAGTGCAGGCCCAGACTTCAGGATTCTTTGTTTGTTTATTGGTTGATTGGTTTTTTGAGACAGGGTTTCTCTGTCTAATAGCCCTGGCTATCCTGGAACTCTTTCTGTAGACCAGGCTGGCCTCGAACTCACAGATTCACCTGCCTTTGATTCCTGAGCATTGGGATTAAAGACGTGCCCCACTTTATTGTATGTAGTAACCCATCCCCTGCTGAACTTCTTTGTGCTCAGGGACACAATGACACGTCTCAGTCTAAAGTTCTTTCCAAAGCTGCCTCCAAAAAGCTAGATAACCTCCTACTATTAATGACCAGCCTCTTGTGCTCTGATGATTGACATTCATGATGTGTCCATTGGTTCCATCTTTAACTGGCCTGCTCCCCGACTGGCAGAATATCTTCACAAGAAGGCCAGTGTCAGAGTGATGAGTGGCCTGTGGCAGTAGCACCTCTGCCCTGGGGGACCTCAGAGGGACTGCCCCTTGAGGTATGGTCCTGGCGGCTCAGTATCCTACCACCTCGCACATGTCTAAAGCTGCATCTGGAGATGCCATGTTTAACTGCTGCTAATGTTTCCTCCTTAACTGCAAGCTACTCTTTAACTTAACTGGCCGTTCAAGAATCAGTTCTGCTACTAAATGTGGCAGTAAGGGTGTGTGTGTGTGTGTGTGTGTGTGTGTGTGTGTGTGTGTGTGTGTAAAACACTCAACCCTCCCCACTCCCCAAATGTGGCTGTAGCCTCCATTGGCCTTTAGGTGCTCTGGCCCTGTGATCCTCATGAGGGCCAATAAAAGCTGGCCTTCCATCTGAGGTAGCCACACCTTCCCATAGTGCACTTCTGTAGTACCTTGGGCCCTAGTCTGACCTTCCAAAGCAGAGCAGTTGCAGAGTATCTTTCCTTGAAGTTGCTTGCTAGATTATCTTGGAAGCATAGCAAAGTTACTTTAAAATATGCTCCATTTATAATAGTTTACCGTTTACTCACTTTTGTTTGTTTGTTTGTTTTGTTTTGTTTTTCAAGACAGGGTTTCTCTGTGTAGCTTTTGAAGCCTGTCCTGGAACTCACTTTGTAGACCAGGCTGGCCTCGAACTCACAAAGATCCACCTGCCTCTGCCTCCCGAGTGCTGGGATTAAAGGCGTGTGCCACCACCGCCTGGCTTACTCACGTTTTCATGAGCATGTTGGTAAGTGTATCTTAGTCTAGAGACCAAGGGCTTTCTACTGACCTTACTCCCTCTGCCAAGACTGCTTATCCATATGTCCTGTAGCCTGTCATTTGCTGTCTTATCTCTCCAACACCCAGCACAGAGCCCTGTATACAGTAGGCACACACTGCATGTTTCTTCACTCTAATGGGATGGGCAGGTATAGTCTTAACTAAAGTAAAGGAGGTCACTTGCCAAAATTCAAGGATGGTAGCCACAAGATAGACCTTGGCAATATTCATAAAGAGCTTGATGCAGGGTCAGGACCAGGGATAAGAAAAGGAGAGAGCCTATGAGCTTAGCACTCAGGAGGTAGAGATAAGAGGATTGCAGGTTTGAGGCCAGCTTGGATTACATAGTGAATTCTAGGCCAGCCTGGGCTACATATTTAGACCCTGGGTTTTATTTGTTTGTTTATGTTTTGTTATGTTTTGTTTTTTGTTTTTAAAAAACATCTAGGTTTGCTGGTGCAGGCTTTTGATCCCAGCACTCTGGAGGCAGAGGCAGACAAGTTCAAGGACAACTAGAGCATCATAATAAAGAGACCCTGTCTCAAAAAAATTAAAATAAGTAAACAATACAAAAGTGTGATGTAGTCATCAAAAACATTTTTTTAAGAAGTTTAAAAGATTCTAGCCAGGTGGTAGTGGCGCACACCCTTAATCCCAGCACTCAGGAGGCAGAGCCAGGCGGGTCTCTGTGAATTCGAGGCCAGCCTGGGCTACAGAGTGAGTTCCAGGAAAAAGATGCAAAGCTAGACAGAGAAACCCTGTCTCAAACCCCCCCCCCCCCCCAAAAAATTAAAAGACTCCAGATTACAGACACTTAGATAGCTTGGCATATCTATTAAAGCTGAACACATGAACAGAGGTCTCCCCTTATCTGAGGTCGTCTTTTCCACGGTTTCACTTGCCCACCGTCAACCACGTCTGAATATGTGAAATGGGAAGTTCTCTAAGTAAACAACTGGTAGTTTTAGTAGCACGTAGTTCCACGCAGCGGAGCGCAGTCCCAGCCTCCTCCTGCCCTAGGTGAGTGACCCGAGCCTGGAGTGTGCCCACGCTGTACACGGTAACGGCCTGCTAATCACACTCCGTGGACTGACTTTGGAGGGGTGTAGTGCCTCTCTACCGCCTGGAGAGTTTTAAAAGGTTGAGAGGTGAGCGTGGGGTGTCCGTAATGACTCTGTTGAATGTAAGAAAGGGGGACAAAGAGTAGTGAGCAACAGAAACAGTGAGGAATTTCAGTGAAGGCAAAAATACTATCAACTACGCAGATTCTCTCATTTCATTTTCATCTGAAGGTCAGATTATCTGACCAATCTTTTCTCTGCTGTCAGGTGATTTATGTCTAACACACACACACCCTCAGGACTAAGGAAAGCTATCACCAGGCTTCACAGTTGCTATGTGTGAATAATGAGGATATGTTAATCCATATTTTAAAACATTTCTTCAACAAATAGTATACAACAAATAGAGTACATTTTGTTGTACTCTAAAGGATGCAATACACATTTTTATTCATTTTTTAAAAAGAACGATGAGTTACACAAGGTCATAATAAATGCAGTTAGCGGTCTTGAGGGGATGTTTGCTTGGTTTAGTTTTGCCTTTTGGTTTTGAGATGTGATCTCTTATAACCTAACCTACTCTCCAACTCTTCCTGAAGGTAGCCGAGGGTGGCCTGGAGCTGGTCTTTGAGACTGGTTATTATGTGTATGTGGCGGGAAGTGTGGTGTGTGGGTGCAGACACAGCATGTTTGTGCAGGTAGATGAACAACCCTCAAGAGTGACCTCTCCTTCCACTGGGGGTCCTGAGGCTGGCAGTGGGAGCCCAAAGCTCTTTTACCCACTGAGCTGTCCCAAACCTCTTTGCTGACAACAAAAGACCGCTGTAGTCAAAGCTTGTGATTGTCTGTGAACAGTTTGAAGTGGTTTTGGTTTTGGCTACCATCCTAATCTAGCAAGAAACGAGCTAACCAAGTAATTTCTAAGTTTATCTTAAACAGTTCAGTACTTTCAGAATTGATGGTGTAAATCGGGCATGGTGGGAAATGCTTCCTATCCCAGCACTTGAAAGGCTGAGGCAGGAGAACCATGAAAGACTCAGTAGGTGGTGTGAGCGAACGCAGCCTCCTTAAGTCACACAACTGAGTAAAAAGAAGTTTGAGGGAGTAATTTGTCTAGACACTGTTCTGAAGGGGCAATATTTAATCATGGTGTGGCGGCAATTTCATGTTGACTAGTTCTATAATACACAGCAGAGGAACCGGATTGTGGAGCTGTAAGAGGAACTGCAGTCTTGACTGGAGCCTGGGCTTGTTCCGAGTGCAGATGCAGCAGTCTGAAGGTCCCGTTGACTGTAAGAGAGCACAGTGCCTCCTGATGCAGACTGTGGAGTCCCCCCTCAGGCTAGCCAGTTTTGTTTTCAAGTTGGTTTTAATCAAATAACTCAGAGCTGAAAACTCAAGAGTACCCCTCAAAAAGTGGGTGTGACATGTTCTACTGTTGCTCTCTTGAGGAAACAGAAGAATGCTGTGAAAAGCCTCACTCCAGGTCTGTGTGTTTAATCTAAAGACATTTCTTTGCAAGGCTGTGACTTTGAGGGGTTAGAGTGAAGGGACCATTCTAGATAACTGAAGTCTCAGATTTCCACTGCTCATGCATGGCTCCACAAAACATCCTACCCTCCCCGCTTCCCTTTCTAATGCTGGGCATTGAACCCAGGCTCTTGAACATGCTAGGAAACAGCTGCAACCCGGTCACATTCTACCTGAAGTCAGAATGTATGTTTCCAATCTAGAATCTTTCCAGGACACTACATTTATAGGCATGGTAGTTGTTCTGATTAAATTTTATATAATTTGTATAATAAGAGTCTATATAGGCTTATAAATTATGAATTTGATTCATAAGTAAAATAATTTAAAACTTAGTCCTTGAGAGTGGCCATTTAGTGTCTCATTTCTATAAAGTTAGGTTGGTCCTGTGTGTGGTGGCATGGCCTTTAATCCCAGCTTTCAGGTGGCAGAGGCAGGCAGATCTTTGCAGGTTTGAGGCCAGCCTGGTCTACAGATTGAGTTCCAGGACAGCCTGGGCTACATAATAGAGTGACTCTGTCTGAAAACAAACAGAAACAACAACAAACAGGACAACTTACTAGCCCGGTTTTTCAGCAGTTGAAGATCTTTTAAACATGGATAAGAAATGTCCTGCTCATCTCCTAATCTGCCCTGCCATTTCAGAACCCATGTTTGCTGTGGACAGAGTATAGAGCTACTTCAGTGGAGATTCCGTGTGTGTGTGTGTGTGTGTGTGTGTGTGTGTGTGTGTCTAGGTATGTATCTGTATATGTGTGTCTATGTGTGTGTGTGTGTCTATGTCTGTATGTGTGTCTGGGTATGTATCTATATATGTGTGTCTATGTCTGTGTGTGTGTGTCTGTGTATGTGTGTCTATGTATGTGTGTGTGTGTGTGTGTGTGTGTGTGTGTGTGTCTATTGTCTGTATATGTGTGTCTGTATATGTGTGTCCATGTCTGTATGTGTGTCTGGGTGTGTATCTATATGTGTGTCTATGTGTGTGTGTGTCTGTGTGTGTGTCTATGTGTGTGTGTGTGTGTGTGTGTGTGTGTGTGTCTACGTCTGTGTATCTGTATATGTGTATCTATGTGTGTGTGTCTATGTCTGTGTGTCCATATCTGTATGTGTGTCTGGGTGTGTATCTGTATATGTGTGTCTATGTGTGTGTGTCTATGTCTGTGTGTCTATGTGTGTGTGTGTGTGTCTATGTCTGTATGTGTGTCTGGGTGTGTATCTGTATATGTGTGTCTATGTCTGTGTGTCTATGTGTCTGTGTGTGTCTATGTCTGTATGTGTGTCTGGGTGTGTATCTGTATATGTGTGTCTATGTGTGTGTGTCTATGTGTGTGTGTCTATGTGTGTGTGTCTATGTCTGTATGTGTGTCTGGGTGTGTATCTGTATATGTGTGTCTATGTCTGTGTCTCTGTGTCTGTGTGTGTGTCTGTGCATGTGTGTCTATGTATGTATGTATGTGTGTGTGTGTGTCTATGTCTGTGTGTCTGTATATGTGTGTCCATGTCTGTATGTCTGTGTTTCTGTGTGTGATGTGCTGAATGCATGTTTGTTCTCTTACCATGTCCTAACAAAGGGAGTACTGTGGGCAGGTCTTGGTTGTCAGGCTTCCACTTTAGGAAGGAGGAAGGTGAGAGCATCACCGGTGGAGTGGTGCCCACACAGGTCCATCTAGGAAGGCCTGAGTGGGCATTCTGCTGCCTTCTTTCTCACATAAGGCAGCTTGTCTAAATGGCTTTCCAACTTCATCATAAAGCCCTAGCTGTCACTCAGCCCCCATTTCTGGAAGTGGAGTCGGGTTTTCTAAGCTGGAACTCTTCATCCCTCTGTGCCAGGGACCCCATTTCCTTTCCAGACATGCAAGGGGAGGGGACACATTGTGCTGTGCATGGGTAACAGGCTTGGCTGCGTGCCAGAGTGAAGCTTGCTAGTTAGGGTGCATTATGCCTCTTGTCCCCCAAATCTTGAAGGCTTCTGCATTTCCTGAGGCCTGTGAGGGCAGTGAGGGCGCTGGTTTCCCTTGAGGCAGGAGGGAGAGCCCCACCTGGCCTGTGTAGGCCCCAGAGCCACAGGTCAAGGCCTGGGGCCAACAAGGACGTTAGGCCCTGGGTGGGAGCTGGTGAACATGCAGAAAGGTCACTTTAGTGACAGGAATTCTGTGGTTGATCCTAAGCCATTGCTACTGATGCTAATGCTTATTGAGCTGATGAGCAGAACTAAGAAACTGTATTAGAAAAAGTTAACTGAGACTTTAGGCCATTTTTTTCTCATGCTTGAAAATAGTGAGAATTATAGTTTGTTGTTTTTGGTTTGGTTTGGTTTGGATTGGATTTTTCCAGACAGTCTCTCTGTGAAACAGTCCTGCCTGTCCTGAAACTCAATTCTGTAGACCAGGCTGGTTTGAACTCACCGAGATCCGTCTGCCTCTGCCTCCCACGTGCGGGGATTAAAGGCGTGTGCCACCACCACCTGGCGAGAATTATAGTGTGACAGTCTTGAGACAGCTTGCTCAGTCTGGGCTCCAAGGTCCCCTGGTGCCCCTCCACAGAAGTCAGCTCTACAGGACCCCATTCCCAGAAGTGGTCCGGCTGCAGAGAGAACCACCCCATGGTGGAAATGGAATTCCATTTGTCCTCTGTGTTCCTAGTAAAAACAAGTTACAAAGATCAGCACCTGACCTCTGCAGAGGTGGCTGGGTTCTTCATCCTTCTTGGTTCCCTCTGCCATCGCCCGAGTCCGCTCCTTTTCCTCTGTCTGGACCATGACACTCATCCCTTCTCATCTTCCTCTAGGGATTGTTCCACCTCCAAACCCTGTGGGCCATTTTCTTTCTCCAGCCTTCCAGTCACAATTCCACTCACCTCATGGCACTGGATGTGGTCTAGACTTGGACTGTCTTCATGCTGCCCCTGTACTACACACAGAGAGCCTGGCTGCCCCTGTACTCCACACAGACCCTGGCTGCCCCTGCATACTCCACACAGAGCCTGGCTGCCCCTGTATACTCCACACAGACCCTGGCTGCCCCTCCATACTCCACACAGACCCTGGCTGCCCCTCCATACTCCACACAGACCCTGGCTGCCCCTGCACTCCACACAGACCCTGGCTGCCCCTGCACTCCACACAGACCCTGGCTGCCCCTGTACTCCACACAGACCCTGGCTGCCCCTGTACTCCACACAGAGCCCCTGGCTGCCCCTCCATACTCCACACAGACCCTGGCTGCCCCTGTACTCCACACAGACCCTGGCTGCCCCTGTACTCCACACAGACCCTGGCTGCCCCTCCATACTCCACACAGACCCTGGCTGCCCCTGTACTCCACACAGACCCTGGCTGCCCCTGCATACTCCACACAGACCCTGGCTGCCCCTGCATACTCCACACAGACCCTGGCTGCTCCTGTACTCCACACAGAGCCCCTGGCTGCCCCTGTACTACACACAGAGCCTGGCTGCTCCTGTACTCCACACAGACCCTGGCTGCCCCTGCATACTCCACACAGACCCTGGCTGCCCCTGCATACTCCACACAGACCCTGGCTGCCCCTGTACTCCACACAGACCCTGGCTGCCCCTCCATACTTCACACAGACCCTGGCTGCCCCTGTACTCCACACAGACCCTGGCTGCCCCTGCATACTCCACACAGACCCTGGCTGCCCCTGCATACTCCACACAGACCCCTGGCTGCCCCTGCATACTCCACACAGACCCTGGCTGCCCCTGCATACTCCACACAGACCCTGGCTGCCCCTGTACTCCACACAGACCCTGGCTGCCCCTCCATACTCCACACAGACCCTGGCTGCCCTCCTCCGTGTGGTCTGCACCGTTCTGTTCTTACATTAGTCCTGTCCGCCTTGTCCTCCCCTCCCCAGCCCCACCCCGTCCAGTTCCTACCTTTATTTACACAGCACCCCTGTCTGCCATCTTCTCCTCGAAGCCTGTTTAATTCCTCCCTCTCAGGCCTCTGTGAGACCTCATCTCCACTACCTTGTCTTTTGTTGTTTGATTGTTCATGTGTTTGTTTATTTCAGGATCTCATGTAGTCTCAAACTTGTTGTATAGTTATGAGGCTGGCCTAGACTCCTGAACCTCCTGCTTCCACTTCCCAAGGGCTGGGATTAGAGGTGCTTACTGCCAGGCTCCTACCTTGTCTTCTGAGCACACCTCGGTCATCCATACCTGGTACAGAGGCTCTGTCAGCTCCACCACAGCGGTCTGTCAAGGGCTCTGTGTCGCCATGACATTTCATGATAAGCATTTTTACTCATACTCCCTCTCCACCCTGTGCGGGGAGTTTTGAACCTGTTCTTACTTGGATACGCTTCTGAATAATTCTCTCTGCCTGCAGAGCCTCCCTAACACCCTCTTCTTCAGGACTGTCCCAGAGTCACTGAAGATGCGTGGAGGCAGACATGAGTGAAAGGCACAGAGGACCTGGGCTTCCTCTATGTAGAGGCTGGTGGTTGTGGCGAGGAGAGGTAGCAAGCAAGGCTGAAAGGTGCCCCTGTGGAGACCCTTGAATGCCTGAGGACCAGAGTTACTATTACTGTGTGGCACCTAGGAGATGTCTTGTCACATGAAGACACAGTAGAGAACGCTTTAGTGATTTCGCCTACTGCATTTATCTTAGCTCTCCAAGAAAATGGTGTGGTCCCAGAAATCAGAGACTGTTTCATAGTTTTGGTTTTTGAGGGTTTTTTTTTGTTTTGTTTGTTTTTTGTTGTTGTTGTTTTGTTTTACACAATTTTTTACATTTTTTTTTTTTTTTTGAGCTGAGGATCGAACCCAGGGCCTTGTCCTTGCTAGGCAAGTGCTCTACCACTGAGCTAAATCCCCAACCCCTTGTTCTGTTTTTCGAGACAGAGTTTCTCTGTATACTTTTGGTGCCTGTCCTGGATCTTGCTCTGTAGGCCAGGCTGTCCTTGAACTCACAGAGATCCTCCTGGCTCTGCCTCCCAAGTGCTGGGATTAAAGGTGTGTGCCACCACCGCCTGGCTGTTTCATAGTTTTAATAAATGCTTTTATAATACAAAGGGTCGCCCTGTAATTTAATTCTTTCTCACCTGTTTGGTAATACTCAGATGAAATTTGTGATGCCCAGAAGTTGAGCTAGACGAAACTAGAGTGGTCATGGGTTGATGATGAACTGACAGTGGGTACACAGAGTTCGCTGAAATGCCCTCTACTTCTGTGCGTGCAGGTATTTGTCCCAGGCAGAGTGCTGGGCCTACAGTCTTCCTGAGTCAGCCTTCAATGTGCAGGCTCCTCCCCCACGGGGCAGCAAAGTGTAGTGTATCCATATCCACCCATCAGCCAGATGACAAAGAAGTATATATATATATAAAGACAAAAAGAAAGATGCTGGAAGATTCGGTGTCTAGTTCTCACCCTCCTAACTGTGGAAGGAAGAAGCTAGCTCTCTGGGGTCTCTTTTACTAGGTCACTAACCCCACTCATGGGCCCTCATGACCTGAGGAACCCCCAAAGACCCCACTTTCAAATGCCATCACCTTGTGATTCACATGAGAACAGGAGTCAGACACAGACGTTCAGTTCCTAGCCCTACAAGAAAGATTTCCTGGCTCTGTCTCACAGCAAGTTTCCTCATCATGGTCTTCCATGCTTGGTAGAAGGATGTGTAGATGTGTCCACAGGTAAACTGCTCCCAGATAAGCCCAGCCCTTCTTTAAACTGAGTCTTTAAAGGGGTGTTTTTAAGGCCTCCATGCTGAGCGACCATTGGTTCTCCACGGGGACTCTTATAATTTTCACCTTGGTTTTTGGTTTTTGGTTTTTGGTTGGGCTGGTGAGGTTGTTTGGTTGTCTTTTTTCTTTTTGCTTGCTTGTTTGTGTTTTGCTTTGTTTTTAATTTGGACAGAACAGAATCTTGATTTTTTTTTTTAATACAAAGTGTGTTCTGTATTCCTTGCTCTAAATAAACCCAAATAAAGGGATCTTTTATAGTTTGCTTCCTGGATCTGTTTCTAAAATATAGTAAGTTAATTGTTGAAATTCAGAGTTTCCTTTTTGAGAGATCCTTTGAGATGCTTTGTGATTATTCTCAAGGTAAATTCCAATTTTGTTTAATTTTCATGCTCGCGGTGTATAAGCAATTGAATTATCCACGGTTGTTCCCTGAACACAGCTAAGGAGATAAGCAATGCTCCATCTCTGTTGACAGATGTGAATTCAGAGCGACGGAAGCTTGTGCTGTAAACCATGGCTCCTTGGCCTTCGTGTGCTCCATCGGCAAGTGTTGTGCTTGCCTAAAGTAAACAACGACAGAGCCCAGAGTAGAGGAGAGAGCACTCTGCTCTCCAGGTGTCTATCCTTGCAGGCAGAGCATGGGCTCTTGGTGTAGCAAGGCAGAGTAAGGTCTGAGTCCAGCCAGCAGAGCCTGACTACAGAAACCACTTCAGTACCCTGGCCACTCTGCAGCCTTGTTCTTTCTCAGATGCAATAGTTTGCAGATGAGGTAACTCTGTCAAGGAGGTGATGCTGTGCATCTGATTTGGCTACTGTCAGAACCTCCTAGAAAACTCACATGGCCTTAATTTCTCCGCCATTTACAGCCTAGATGACAGTGGTGCTGGACATAAACGTTTGTGCTTCCTCATCCGTATATTTATTTCAATTCCAAATAATTGGTAAATATGACAATTGCCATAGAGAGCATGCAGTGCTGACCACCTGTCTTTTGCCATCTCCAGTCTATTTCAGCTGGGAAACGAAATGGGGCAGATGTCAGGGGTATGCCTGGCAGAGCCGCAGCTTTCAGTCTATAAATGGCATGTCACAGTTGCTTGCAAGCCCCCGGCCCTGAGTGGATATTTGGGATTACACACCTCAACTCCATATCCTCGTCATCCAGAGCCACCATTGGAGAGACAGTTAAAACACCAAGGTCTCCAGCTCCTTGCCTGGCTAGCGTTCTGCAGCTCTGCCCATGGATTGTGCATGCTCAGATAGCAGCCCTCTTGCCAGCATGTACTGCCTTGCCACCTAAAGCATACTTTTCCATGAAACTGCCTTCTGTCTTGTTCTCCTTCATAAAAATGTAAGATACTCAGTACCCTTCATTAACAATTCGAGATTGTGTGGATCGTCAGTTAAGTCTCTAACCTGCTCTGAGGCCAGTCCGAATCCCTGGTTTTGGATATGATAGCCAGTTTTTACACTGTTAGCCCAGAGTCATGATGTCTAAAGCCCCTGCTCCCCAGGAGAGCTGAGAGTGCAGCCCAACATAAAATCCTGAACTAAAGAATTCGTAAGCAGCCAGGTGGTGGTGGCAGCGGCAGTGCATGCCTTAATCCCAGCACTTGAGAGGCAGAGGCAGGAGGATCTCTGTGAGTTCAAGGCCAGCCTGGGCTACAGAGCAAGATTGAGGAAAGGCACCAAAACTACACAGAGAAACCCTGTCTGGGGGGGGGGGGGAGATTCATAAGCTTTCTCTTTTTAGTTCAGTTTGTAGTTCTCCAGCTTAAACTTTGTAGATGACAACAGCCTGCCAAACAGCTGGACACACCTGGCTTGGCCTTTTGGCCAAAGAAAGGATGAACCAGGAATTATGAATGGGAAGAACAGGAAAGGTTTCATAGATGGAAATGGAGTCTCCGTGTCCACTTACAGATCATGCTGCCCCCGCTGTCACTTGGGCTCTGCAGGTACTTTCCTTGGTGGCATCCACCTGATGTCTGGATCACATTTGATCTGTGATGGCTTATTTCCTGTCTCTAGGGTTGTTTGGAGGTCAGAGTCGGCAGTAGTGACAGTGCCCACACACAGCCTCTTTGGTTGTTCTGCGATGGCACTGGGGTAAAGGACTTCAAACGCCTTTGGTGTTCTTGGAATCTTTGGGCGACAGCAGGAGGCAGGACGGAAGGCAGGAGCAGAGGTGACAGCTGAAGAGATGGACAGGACTTGCCAGGGTGTTTAGAGAAACCCTCGGGAATTGTGTATCCACCCAGCCTTGCTGTCTGCGTCACAGGGCCAGCCCAGTCAGTGATGCAGAACACTGACGTTTGAGCTTGGTTAGTCCTTGTGGCTTTGAAAATATTAACGAATCATGTGATGTGCTTTGAATTCAGAGATGACTTACGTTGGGTCACCACGTGTCACCAGGCAGGGAAGTCACAGGTTCAGCCTACATGGATCTCACCTGGGTCACTGAGAAACCCATCCATGAGATGCTCAAAGGAGCATTCCTTCCTCATTTGAGCCATAAAATGTCAGAACTGTGGCTTTGGAACCACATGTGGTGGCTCATACATGTAACCCCAGTACTAGAAGGCCAAGACAGGAGAGTTGCCACAACTTCAAGGCTACCCTGAGCTACACACTGAATTCCAGACCAATCCAGGCTACAGAGTGAGCCCTGTGTCAGAAAGCCTCCCTACCCACCCCCCACCCAAGATATTGTGAATTTAGGTCTGTGGGTCCTTCACAGAGCTTGCTTGACCTTCACTGGGCTCTAGGTACATACACGCGCGCACACGCGCGCGCACACACACACACACACACACACACACACACACACACACACACACGGGGTTTCAGTGTGATCCCTTTCCTGTGTATTGAAGAAGGCAGCTTAGCAGCCACAGAGCTTCCCACACACTGCCCGGAGCAGGTGGCTGGCTCCTCCTTTGTGAGGAGAGGAGAGCCCTCTGCTGAGATGGGCACCCAGGAGTGCTGGCCACGCCTGGCTCCCCCTTCTTGCTGAGGAATAACCAGGGCAGGTTTACTAACAGAGAGAAGGCTCCTGTGCAAGCTTAGGGACCATCAACTTTGCTTGCAACTTAACAGTCCAAAGACTGTTCAGGAAAGCTAACTCCTAAGAAGGTATAGACAGCATCTTGCCTGAGACTGTCTTGACTGGAATTCCAAATACCTCTGTGACATACATGGCAAGGGCTGTTTTCCCACTGATACCATGGCCCAGGCTGGAGGTCACTGCTGAGTCTTCTGACTGTCCCTGTCCCATCATCCTCTGCATGTCATCTCAAATCCAGCCGAGGTCCTTACTTCTCATGCATTTATCTAAATACAATAGAGAACCTGCTGCTAATTCTCCACTCATCTCTGCTCTTTCACAAATTAGTCTGGAAAAACTAGCGTGAAGACAAAGATTGCAGATGAGCAGTTGAAGCTTACACTCCCGGCCACGCATTGCCTTCTGCACCCACACTGCAGCCTGAAGATGGAAGTTTTCATCTTACGCCTATGCTTCACTCTAGCTCCCCACCCCCATGACCAGTATGTTCGTAAGAGGGTTCACTTCCTTTACCACAGTGATAGCTGTGTGAAATGCAGCACCCATACCATGGCCCAAGTCTGAGGGCGGGCTCTTCCAGGTGACAGAGTCACATGGTGACATGCTAGCAGATAGAAGTCTGAGTTCCAAATGGCACAGCTCATTTCTCCTTGGTGCCTTGGACTTCACAAAGCTCCGCCAACTCACCTGGTGTGCAGGATCCTTTGCAGAATTTCTTTATCAATCTTTGAAAATTACTTTATTGTGTGCGTGTGGGTATTTTGCCTACATGTCTGTCTGGGTACCGTTTACATGCCCTGTCCCTGTGGAGGCCAGAAGAGGGCATCAGATCCCTTAAAACTGGAGTTGCAGATGCTTGTGAGCAGCCACGTGGATGCTGGGAACCAAACCTGGGTCCTGTGCAAGAGCAATCAGTGCTCCTAACCGCTGAGCTGTCTCTCCAGCCCCAAATGGTTATATTTTATCTTACTATTTTATATATAACTCTCTGATCTGTTACGCCTCTCTCTAGCCATGCTCTTGTGTACTAGGGGGCACATCTGTTGGGCATGGGGAAATCTGGTATTCTAGTCAGATCACACGTACTGCCTACAAGCCCACTCTTTCCACCCAAGCACCCAGCTCCTTTCTGTGATAAGCTCCCCTCAGAAGTGAAGGGCACAGTTCTTGTTGCCCCTTGAGTCCCCTCTGAGCCAGCTTGTAGCAAGTTTTACAGATAATTCTGTGCTGTGTCCCTGACCTGCTGCTGGCCACCCCACACCAGCCAGTCCCACCCCTGCCCCTGCAGTCAGAGAGCACATACCCTTCCTTCTGCTCCAGGCCGCCAGGAGCACCCAGCAATGAGACATGCAAAACTGAAGAAGCAGACAGCCTCTCTCCTTTCCTGGGGCCTCCGCCTTGAGAGAAGGTCCCAGCAGGGATTCTTGCTCAGACTTTAAAACTGAGCCTCAAGTTCTGGCTGAAAGAGGTCTAAGCAAAGTACAGTATGCTGTGTGCATGTATGAAAACATTGTAAACCCATTATTTTACGTAATATCAAAAACTAGTATAATAAATGCTTTTCCAAAAATGAAAGTAATATCAACAACAAAAATACAGTGATTTACTGGTCAGTGTGGGGAACGTCAACTTTATATCCTTCACTCTCCGAAAGAATCTTAGACTCTGTGATAAAAAGCCGTTAGACTCACTGTAGACAAGGAAGTGATGGAGCCATTTCTGAGCTCCAAGTGGCCTGAGCTCCGAGGATTGTGCCTGCCAGCTGGAGAGCCCCAGTTGGCCCCCTGCATAGCCAGTGGCTAGATTCCTGGACATGTGGCGTACTGTGACCTTCCGAGCCCCTGGTCAGGGGCTCCATATTTATAGCTTCGTTTTCTTTTTACTTATCTGTGTTGTGGAGGTTGGAATGAGAACGGCCCCCATTGGCTCTAATGCTTGGTCCCCAGTGGGTGGAACTGCTACGGAAGGATTAGGGGTGTGGCCTTGCTAGAGGAGGTGTGGCCCTGAAGACTCATGCCCATCCCAGCATGCTCTCTGCCTCTGGCTTTCCGGTTTAGATGGGAGCTCTTAGCCGCTCTGCTGCCATGTCTTTGCTCTGCCATCATGGACTCCAACCTCTGGAACCCCAAGTCCAAGTCAACAATTTCTTTCACAAGTTGCCTTGGTCATGGTATTTACCCAGCAATAGAGAAGTAACAAAGAGAGCAGTGTTTACTAGACAATGTCTCTCCATATAGTCCAGGATATCCTAGAACTCACTCACTTATGATCCTCATGCCTCGCTACCCAAGTGCTAGGATTACAAGTGTTTGAGGCCAGACTGGACAGCAGAGTGAGAAGATAAAGGCTGGAGAGATGGCTCAGTGGTTAAGAGCACTGGCTATTCTTCCAGAGGACCCAAGTTTGATTCCCCGCCCACCCACACGGTGACTCACCACCATTTTTTTTTTTCCAAGACAGGGTTTCTCTGTGTAGTTTTGGTGCCTTTCCTGGATCTCGCTCAGTAGACCAGGCTGTCCTCAAACTCACAGAGGTCCGCCTGGCTCTGCCTCCCAAGTGCTGGGATTAAAGGCATGCGCCACCACCGCCCAGCCGGCTCACCACCATTGTTAACTTCAGTCCAGGGGACTTGATACCCTCTTCGGGTCTCTGCAAGCACCAGGCACATACCCGGTGCACATACATGTGTGCGTGCAAAACATCTCTACACGTAAGATGAGTAAATAATGTATGAGAACTGTTTGAAGCAAAGCTAGTAATCACAAATTCATGAGAAGTAGACACACTCTGCCCTCTGCACCGCTGCTCGGGGCTTGGCCTCTTTCTGCAGGTGGCTGCATCCTGACACGTTAGCAACTCACTCTGCCCCTCCGTTCTGCTCAGCCAATAATCGGGTGAATGATGGCATTGGTGCTTGCCGGTTTGCGGGCTCACTCTTTCTCCCATGGCATGCCCAACCTAACTCTGCCAGTATTGGACAGGACCAACCGGAGTCTTTGGGTGCCTCCCCTTGGCAGCTCACCATGCTCTGCCAGCACCTGTGATGCCTGCTGTAGTCCCCACAGGTCTGCACAGAGCATCACTCCTCTCTTTCCTCTGCAGCCCCCAATGCAGTACCCAGATGTAGTTGTTGCTTGCGACAATAGAGGGGGAGGTTACACCCTGATGGGCTGAGGGGGGTGGATGGCCGGAGGCTGTATGATCCTCACATCTGTGATGCAACCATGGGCTTCTTCACAAGGAGCACAGTTTTCTTTGCTGCCCTGTGACAGGCTCATGAAACCACTTCTCCATGTCTGAGCAGGCTGCCCACCACAAACCAGCACTGTGGACGGTAGCCTGCTGGTCAGTCCCAGCCCACCCCAGCTGCCAGCCAGTTTTGGCTGCCTCAGGCCCAGTGGCCACCCTCTACTTGTCTCCCCTACTTACTGTGTGCAGAAAACTTTTTTGAGTGTGCTGGGTAGCTGTTGGATTGTAAATTGCGTTAACTTCTGGAGCCGTGCCAGGTGCTGGCTGGCTGGCTGATGCTATCTGTGTAGACTTTAGGTGGAAGTTGGAACTCTCCACTGAACTTCTGTGGTAATAAAATTATTACAGTTGTACCCTACATCTGCTCACTGACTTCCTGTGGGTTTTCACCGGATCACATGACTGACAACGGAGACAGGCTGTAGGCTTTTGGTGTGCTTGCTACATCCAAGTCTCTCCACCAAATCAGACTTCCGCTTTGTCTCGGAGCTAAGCGTCCGGATGTCCCACTGTGGTGGGTTGATTTCGCTGGAGCTGGCCCCCCTTGAGAGTCTAGCGTTACCTCTGGCTCCAAAACTCAAAGCAGCAGGGCTGCTGTGAGTGGCTTTGGACTAAGACCAAGCTCCTAGCATCAGAGGTGGCTTTTCTCCCACATCGGGACCAAGCCACAGGAATCCTGAAGAGAGGTGTGAAAGCCAGGGTTCCTACCAAAACCACCTGTGCTGATATGGCCTGCTGCTGTCCTGGGTTGGCAAGAGCCAGGAGAGCTCCTGTCTTACCTGGCAGCCCCCTTGTCCTCTCAAACGCCTGTCCCTTCCCAGGACACAGTGGACCTCAGGACACAGCTACCCAAAAGTCACTGGCAGGAGCCACAAGGGGGCCTGAGAAGTGCCAGAGAGACAGAGAACAGGAAGAGAAAGCTAAGCGCCAGGCTCCTGTCAGAGCAGGGATGGCCTGAGGGTGTCCTCTGGCCCACAGCTGGCATGCAGCTGCCAATAGCATTTGTTGGTGTGAGCGATAGAGACACCCCCCAGTGAGGAGACTGGATGTCCCTCAACCACACAGGATGGCATTACTGTTCTCCGTAGGCTTGCAAAGGAATGTAAAAGGAAGGATGACTCTTTCTGGATTGCCGATTTGACTCTCAAGACGACATTTTGGCACTGCATCCTGACAAAATGCGTCCCTGGTGTCTTTAGCTCTAAATAAAACCTTTTGTCTTTCTTTTCCTTGGCTCTTGAGCATTCTAAGACATCTCAGAGAAGCTCGTCACATGGTCTGAAGGACATCTGTTCTAGTCTCCATAGCTAACCAGACAGGTTGTTGTAGTGGGGCTGGGGGACACGGTGACTGTACAGCAGGCCCAGATATGCCGCTGTATACACAGGCGTCAGGTTGGCTGAAGAGCATTTTGAAAATTCTTCCTATTTATGCCCGTTATCTGCTCCTTCAGAGTCCTCAGTCAGCTAGGCTCACAAATGACTCATTCCTGGGCTTTCGAGTGTTCACCTCCTGTCGCCAGTCTGGAAAACAGGTCTCTGTTTTCTTTGTATTTGTTCATCCTTTGTGAACCATGTGACCAGCTGGAGAAGATTCCAGAAAGAACCCAGGGAATAGCTCACGATTCAGTCGTTCACTCGAGGAGAAAGATAACAGCCGCAGAGAAAGGGTGCTATGCTGTGGTCTTGGGGCCATTGTGCTGTGTCCAGATGCAAACTTTTCCCCAGCAGTGGTAGTGGTTCTTGTTGTCATACCGTTCTGTCTCTGCCCTCCACTCTGTGACTCACGGTGCACACTCAGGAGCCTGCAGTTTGGAAACACTGTCTATAAAAATGATCAGCTCTTCACCAGCCAGCATGCAGGGACTAAGTCCTGGAAGACACTTAGTAGTAAGTTCCTAGACCACTGAGTCACTCAACAACAGCTAAATATTGTCTTGGTCTTAGAGAGTTAGAAGAACTGGCCTTGAAGATCATCAGTTGAATGGCCAGGACAGGTGATTGACCCCGCCCGGGGAACAAGGTGTCTGCTGTGAAGCTAGCTGTGGGAAACCAGCACCTGCTTGACTTGAAGGTTACAGTGGGGGGGTCAGCAGGCGTGGGAAGGAATGGAGGGGTTTGGAACCCCCACTAGGGTCATTTGATAGCTGGTCAGAGTTGAAAGGAGTTCTGAGTCCTGCATTTTACACCAAGTGAGAAACCAAAGTCCCAGGGAAATACCCTGTGTGTATCATTTGTGTGCACACAGGTGTGTATCTTGTATGTGTGTGTGTGTGTGTGTGTGTGTGTGTGTGTGTGTGAGAGAGAGAGAGAGAAAGAGAGAGACTTCAGTCAGTGTCACATCCCAAGCACTCTACTGAGCTGTCCCTGAGGGCTCCAAGCAAAAATGCTAGGATCCCCCTTAGTTCAGCCCCGCCTGCCCAGTCCCATGCAGCTTCGAGAACTTGCTTCACAGCCCCAGCTCTATCTTGGATATTGCTGAAGGTGCCACAGAATCTTACAAGAAGACTGTGAATACCTGTGTCATGGGCCCAATTTGACACATAGTAGAAGTGGCCTCCTGCCCCATAACTCTAAGTGGAAACCTGCCTCGGGGCCATTCTCTCCCTTCCTGTTGGCCTGCTGCTGAGGTAAGGACAGAGGCCATTCTTCAGACCCATCTCCTTTCAGTGACATAGCTCCGTTCCTCAGAAATGTCTGTGGCGCTGAGAGCCATGGACTCAGTCACGGTGTCTCTGGTCTCGCATTTGATCGCCGTGTGTCATTTTACTGTCAGTAGCAATGGCCGGTAGTCATCAGATGCCTGCTCGGGGCTAGGCGTTCTGCTAGGCCCTTACACCATCACAAGGCTTACCTAATCTGAGTGTTGTACAGTTGCGACGTCCAGACAGTCCAGTGCAAACTCTCAGACAATAGTGCTGCATTCCAGCCTGAATGTGATCAAGGGACAAGACTTCCAAAGCCACCAGTTATAAGGCAGAATTTAGCTAATTTATTTAATGTAACCAATCATGTTAGATAGAAATTGCTCAGAATCCCGGAGACTCGCTGTATAGACCAGGCTGGTCTCAAATTCATAGAGATCCTCACACCTCTGCCTCCCTAGTGCTGGAGAATAATTACTGGTGTATTATGGAGAACTTCTATTGAAACAATTATTGCTTAGCTTGAAGAATAACTTCATTATAAAATCTACCCTTATCTGCTGTTGACAGTCTGCCCTGGTGAGTGCTAGGACATCCCCCTAGTGATTGTCCCCAGGATGCACTGGCCATTATGGACACCTCTTGACCGTGAGACCATTCACAATGCGTAGGAGCTTTGGCTGTTTCTGGCTAAATTGTTTACTTCAGATGAGAGGGACAGTCCTCACCTTACACCTTTGTAGAGAGTGAAAGGGGTCTCGTTTAGGACGGTTGGTGTGAACAACCACCCAGGGATGCTGGGTGCTTTTTCCCACTTCCAGTCTCCATATTTCAGGACTATCTTTGACTCATAGCCCTGCCAACAGATCAGTCACAGAATTTCCCAACACTGTGAGAGTGGTGCATCTGGTGACCGCCAGTAGCTCAGTAAGAGTCTTGCCTAGCTCTCTGCAGCTCAGCTGGAAGGGGTCCTGTGCGAGCGGCCCCAATCTCCTCAGACATACAGACGGTGGTCTCACAAAGGTGGCCTCATATCCCCTCCCAAGAGCTTGAGTCATTTTTAATTCTAACAACAACAACAACAACAACAAAATCCATGCTGCCTGATGGCTACATTCCACACAGGAAGGCAGGGTGTTATGAGGAGCAGCGGTGTGCTGGGTTCTGCCAGAGCTAATCCTGAGCTACTTCAAAGAACTGAATCGAAGCACAGTGGCAGAGTATCTAGAACACTGACACTCCTTTTCTTTCTTTCTTCTTTTTTCCTACATTTTTTCAAGACAGGGTTTCTCTGTGTAGCTTTGTGCCTTTCCTGGAACTCGCTTTGGAGACCAGGCTGGCCTCGAGCTCACAGAGATCCTCCTGCCCCTGCCTCCTGAGTGCTGGAATTAAAGGCATGCGCCGCCACTGCCTGGTGACACTCCTTCCCTAACTGACCTGGTCAGTCAGATGGGGACCAGGGGCAGTCAGCCTCACCCCACCCAATCGCTCTGTGTCCTTGAGGCAGGCACAGCGCCTGCTGACCAGGCTGACCCTTCTGTTAGGGGACAGGCTCGGCCTCAGCAGGACAGTGTGCTGTCTAGCCCGAGGCTGTGTGGGGAGCAGTCCTTGAATGAAGCCTGAGGACCGCTGCTTGGTGGTAGCTTCCGCCTTTCCCTGTCCCTACAGGGCTGACTTTTCACAGATGACCACCATAAGGTTGGTACTTGTCCATACTTTCGTGACACTCTGGAGCCTGTTTTACTGCAGCGGAGCTAACTGCCTGTGGTGTGTGACAGTGGCCTGTGGTACGTGGCAGTGATGCCAAAGGCCAGAGCACTTCCTTTGTAAGAACACTCCACGTGCTTTTCAAATGTAACCCAGAACTCCCCTCACCACAGAACAATCGTTTGACTCTGTCCTTAGATCATTCTGGAGCCCTGAGGATCTAGCACATGGGTGTTTTCAGTTCTGCATTATTCTGCTACTTCAAAATTCCTACAATGTGTGTGTGTACATGTGTGTGTTTACACATGTGTGCATGTACCCAGACCTCCCTTCCCTAAATCCTAGAATCCCCAGCTAGCCCCATTTCAGTTCAGACCAAAGTTTCTACCTCCCCTAGGGATCTGCAGGGCCTCAGTCTCCCACGCTGGGGTGGAGGTCACCCGTACAGAGTATTCCCCTTATGCCCCCCCCTTCTTCAGACCCCCCCCCCGACACCCCCCCCCCCGCAAGACTCCCGACACTTAGTCCGGAGTCCAGGGATCTTCGTGTCTCAGGTCCAGACACTCTTGGCTAGTGTTAACACTCCCTGCTGCCTTCTAGACCCACCAACATAGCGTGACTTGGGACTCACACTCACTGTCCCTTTGAGGACGTGCTACCCGCTCCATCTGACCATGCTACCACGCTGTCCCTGAAGCATCTCCCTCTCTCACTCCTTGGTTGTAAGTGTCCACTGTTGTCCCCACTGCTACTTGTCTGTCCTTCCATGAGAGTGAACTTCCTGTGAGAACAGGAACTGCTACACCCGCAGGCCCTGGCCCACACAGGCCTTCTGGCACCAAGCAGCAGACAGTAAACAAATGGGCTCTGTGATAAGATTCAGTGAGATGGTGGACCTCACATATCTGCCCGTGTGGCTGGGGCCTGGAGATGACGTCACTGGCCTCGTGAGTGATGAACACCTACCAGCACTCCAGGGCATAGCCACGTCGAGCTCCCTCCGAGTCTCAGCCCATGAGCCCAGTGGATGCATATGGAGGTCTTGCTCCCTCCTCGTTCAGCCCTCTCCCTCAGCTTTCCACCTACATCCTAGGACCCTGGCTTGTCCCTGCTCTCCCCACCCCACCTGCAATAGGGATTATCACACCACAGCCTCTCCTGGTGGGGTCTCCGTGGCTGGGGGAAAAGGCCAAAGGCTTTCTGTAGACCCAGCTGCTCCTCAGGAGACAGGGAGAAAATGGCCTCTGCCCCGGGTGGATTAGTAGTCAGGAATAAAATTCGAGTTAGAAGCCAAGTCCTGATGCTACGATAAAATGTTAAGTGCTACCTCAGGCCACGAACCTGCAGGCTCCGAGGCCATGAAGAGTGAGTGCCCCAGGGCCCTCGACACTGTACAGAGCCAGCCTGGGATGGGCCTCCGCCTCTCTCTGTCCCCAGCAGGATGAGGATGAGGCCTGACTGCATTGCCAGCTGCTCCCTAGCCAACCATGCCTCTCCCTTGAGCTCAGGGCTCGGGACTTTTTGTTTGTTAATAAAACTCACTTTCTTGTAAAGAATTTATCACACTGCTAGATTAGCACAACCAACCAGATGAGCACTTGCCCAGACCAAAGTCCATACTTCTTCCTGAACTTTATACAGTCAGAAAGCTGACTTTTTTTTTTTTTTTTTTTTTGGTAGCTGAGGATTGAACCCAGGGCCTTGCACTTGCTAGGCGAGCAGAGCGCTCTACCACTGAGCTAAATCCCCAACCCTGAGAATTTTTGAGGAAAGATTCTCATCTCCAAAATTACCCACTCCCCAAGACAGGATGTCTCAAGAAGAGCCAGGCCTTGAAACTGAGCAGGGGGGGATATTTACCTTGTCTGCCCTGCCGCCTTTTACCCCCACCGCCTTTAGGTTGTTGTGGCCACAGGTGTCGTAGTCGGAGTTACGATTGCTGTGATAAAATACCATGACCAGAGCAGCTTGGGGAGGAAAGGGTTTATTTCACTCACAGTTCCATATAGCAATTCATCATCAAAAGCAGTGAGGGCAGGGACTCAAGCAGGGAAGGAACTTGGAGGCAGGGGCTGATGCAGAGACCATGGAGGAGTGCTGCTTACTGGCTTGCTCCCCATGGCTTGCCCAGCCTGCTTTCTTATAGAACCCAGGACCTCCAGCCCAGGGATGACACCACCCACCATGGGCTTCCCCCGTGCCCCCATCAACCACTAATTAAGAAAATGCCCTACAAGCTTGCCTACAGCCTGATCTTGTGGAGACATTTTCTAAATTGGGGTTCTTCCTCTCAGAGGACTCCAGCTTGTGTCAAGTTGCCATCAAATTAGTCAGCACAGCAGGTAAGTTATATTCTCCCAGAAGCCATTGGACAGTCAAAATTTATGAAAGGCCTGCTCTCCGAGCCTGTGACCGCTCTGGGGAGGGCCTTGCTTACACAGACCACTGCTTTTCTTGTGCATAAAAAGTCATCTTGTTCCCATTGCAGAAATTTCCAGAACTGAAATTCAAATACGTGGAAGAGGAGCAGCCCGAGGAGTTTTTCATCCCTTACGTCTGGTCTCTGGTCTACAACTCGGCAGTAGGCCTGTACTGGAACCCACAGGACATCCAGCTGTTTACCATGGACTCTGACTGAAGCGGGACACCCCCACCCCCACCCCCAGCACAGCCGCTCTGCTGGGTACTTCATGTCTAGGAGTATGAGCAGACAGACTGCCTGGGGTGTCTTCTACCACACTCACACAGCGGACTGCCCTCTCACACTGTGAGGGTGGGGAAACCGCCACCAGTTCGTAGGTCGCTCGGCTTTGGTCGTTCTGCAAGGGGGGTGCACAATAATAAAAAACAGAAAACTTGCTGTTCAATAGGTGCCTTATTTCTAAACTTGTGAACCCAAAATCTAGAGCTTTCCTGGGATCCTGATGCCTTAGGCACATAACAAGCACATCAACAGTGCATGCCATTTCCTTTTTTTTAAAACTGTTTTTAGATTTTTTTTTTTTTATACTTAGATTTTGTGTGTATAAGTTTTTGCCTATGTGGGTTTTTTAGTTGGTTCGTCTTTTGTGGGATTTTGTTTGTTTTTTTTTTGAGACAGGGTTTCTCTGCGTAGCCCTGGCTGTCCTGGAACTCACTCTGTAGCCCAGGCTGGCCTCAGACTCACAGAGATCCTCCTGCCTCTGCCTCCTGAGTGCTGGGATTAAAGGCATGCGCCACCACTGCCATCCAGCTTGCCTACATGTTTATATGTGCACCACATGCATGCCTGATGCCTACAGAGGTCAGAAGAGGGCGTCAGGTGGAACTGGAGTCACAGAAGACTGTGAGCCTCCACGTGGGTGCTGGGAACTGTCCCCAGGTCCTCTGCAAGAGGTGCCCTTAACCACTGAACCAGCTCTGCAACCCTGCGAGGCTTGTTCTCATGCTGTAGCTAAACTGAAGCTCACTATGTAGCCCAGGCTGCCCTAGAACTTACAGCGATCCTCTTGCTCAGCCTGCACATCTGTTTTCTCAAATATTGAAATCTGTGTTTAGTCACTCGTGCTGCTTCTCTAACATGTCTGTGTGTGTGCATGTATGCGTGTGCATATATGTGTACACGAACATGTATGTATGTGTGTGCACGTATATGCATGTATGTGTTTGCATGCTGCTTAGCAGCCCACTGTACCTGCCAACATGACACTAACCTTCAAGGAGGGAAAACAGCTCTTTGGGTGGGGGATGGCATCTGAGCCGTACCTGGAATTCAGTTGGAGTCATGGAGGTTGGCCTCTGAGCCGTACCCTGTCGTTTATGGTTTTTTGGGGGGTCTGCCACCCAGATCCCCAAAAACATAACACATGAAGCCTTATTATTACTTATGAATGCCCAGCCTTAGCTTGGCTTAGTTTCTAGCTGGCTTTCCTTAACTTATTCCGTCCACCTTTTGCCTCTGGGCTTTTCCTGTTCTCTTACTTGTATAAATCTTACTCTTACTCCGTGGCTTGCTGTGTAGCTGGGTGGCTGGCCCCTGGAGCCCTCCTCCTTCTCTAGCTCCTCACTCTCTCCGCTCAGATTTCTCCCTCTGTATATTCTCCCTGCCTGCCAGCCCCACCTGTCCTTTCTCCTGCCTTGCTATTGGCCGTTCAGCTCTTTATTAGACCATTAGGTGTTTTACACAGGCACAGTAACACAGCTTCACAGAGTTAAACAAATGCAGCATAAACAAAAGTAACACACCTTAAATAATATTCTACTACAGTTCCCGGATTTCAGTTGGAGTCATGCACAAATTAAGTTCATCTACTCTGTATTATTTTGGGGGGGAAAGCTTAATTTTGAAAGCAACCCTTCTCCTTAAACCAAGGTAGTAGGAAGAACAAAAAGGAGACCAGTTTATTAAGACAGTATTCCATCTGAGATTAAAAGTATGGTTTTTCCCTTCTTTCTGACTTTGAAAAAATGTTGGGTGGCCTGTGAGACCATGAATTTGGTCCTAGACACCTCTGGGCTATGCTGAGTGGAGCAGCAGGTGCTGACGTTCCATTGCATTGGGCAATGCATTCCAAATCAGTGTGTCAACCTTCGTTCACCCCACTGGTCTATTAGAACCAGCCTCTTCCACCTGTCCCCATTGCCCTGGGCAGAAGCGCCATGGACCCCATGCATACAATGTGGGTGGTGTCCCCCGGGTGAGCAGACTGAGCCTTCTTTCCCCAGCTTTCAGGTAAGTGGGTGGTTCACGTATCCCTTTCTGGAGTAGATGGAACTGGAGCTCTTCCCTGGGGGTGGTGGGTCCTGGGGCAAAGGCAGCTGTCCTGCTGATGCCTTGTATACCAGTTCCCCGGGAATGGCTGGGACCACAAGCTTCTCCCTGGCACTGATGTCCCAGTCCAGCTTTGAGATGGAGGTGGAATGGCCTAGTTAGCATTGCAGGCAATGGTGATGTGTATTCCCTACATAGAAAATGATTGACAGACATTGCAGGCAATGGTGATGTGTATCCCTACACAGAAAATGATTGACAGACATTGCAGGCAATGGTGATGTGTATCCCTACACAGAAAATGACTGACAGCTTTCATTTGTTGTCTTCAGTGCATTCTAATTTGCTTCCTTTTCCTTTAGACAAAAAACAAAAAACAAAAAAAAATTAAGGGTCATATGAAAGATCTACTTCTTTGGGAGTCTAGGCCTGAGCAGGAGCATGGGACATCAGTTACAGGACTGACAGTTCCTATAACAAGAGTTACAGTCCCCAAAGCCTTCACTGTGATGGGGGCATACTGCCAACAAAACCTCTGGCCCCAGCCTCAGTGCTTGCCTCCTACTGACCCTCTCTTCTGCCTCACGGGCCTAAAAGCTCGGCTGGGTCACCCCCTCCCTGGCTGCTCTCCTGGACTGAGGTCCACAGCTGCTCCGCTGCCTGCCTCAGTTCTGAAGTCACCGGGGTTTCTTTTAACCATTAGTAAAGGAGGACAGGTTGGTCACAGGGCAGTAGACTTAAGTGATAAGCCGGGTTGTACTTGAATTTAGATACTAATTTGCTTAGAACTGTCAATTAAAAAGCTATCGGGGCTGAAGAGACAGCTCAGCAGTTAAAAGCACTTGCTGCTCTTGCAGAGGACCTGAGTTCAGTTCCCAACCCCTACATGGTGTCTCACAACTATAACCCAGTTGCAGGGGATCCAACTTCCTCTTCTGACTTCTGTGGGTACCAGGCACAGTCATGATGCACATACGTACACTCAAGACACTCAGGCACATAATGATTGTGTGTGTGTGTGTGTGTGTGTGTGTGTATGTGTGTGTGTGTGTGTGAATAATGAAATAATACAAGATTATCCCATGTTCACAAGAAGGTAAAAATTGACCTCTGCTATTACCCATGCAGGATCTGATGGAAATGAACATCTGATTTTTCTTGAGATAAGAAACAGTTATTGCAGCCAGGCATGGTTACACATCCTTAATCCCAGTACTCAGGAGACAAAGGCAAATGGATCTCTGTGAGTTCAAGACTGGATAGAGCTACATAGTAAGACCCGACCCTGCCTCAGGTCAGCGAGGTGCAGGGGAGAATCATGATCCAGAGATTCTGCAATGCTATGGATGTTTTAAAGAACGCCTCACTCTTGGAAAGAATCTCCTCCTGCTTTCAAGAGTTCAAGTTCTAAGCCTGGCTCCCCGTGTCCCAAGATGCATGAACAGCAGCCTGCAGCGGACCCTTAAACAGCTGTGAGACAAAGGAATGAGAGGGAAGGATGTCGGTGGTGTACAAAAAGCACACCGCTGCCCACGTGACTCTCCGGGAGGAATGCACCGGAGCCAAGTCCACTGCACACTCCGTGACCCTCAGGGGCCTTCCAGAAAACACTCACAGTGGGGAGACTTCAAAGCACTGGATGTTTTCTCTGTCTTTGGCCTCAGCTCTCCAAACGCTAGGATGACAGTCCTGGGCCAGGCACCACACCCTGAATTTCCTGACACATTATTCTGTAGGCAACATGGCATCCTTCAGCCTCTGGGGAGCCGGGTCCTTGCATCAGAGCTCTCGGCAGAGCTAAGGGACCATGTGCTGTGTTCAGGCCACCGAGTACACCTGGGGTCCTGACCAGTGGGTCTCTTGGCATTTCCCGACACCGCCCACGACCTCAGTGCTCGCCACTTGATATCTCTGCTTTATTATTGTGCTTCTGCCTCTAAAGTCAAGGCTACTGTCGTGGCCTCAGCACCCCTCAGAGGTCCAGGGTGTCGCAAACAGTAAAGACCGACATTTGCCATCAGCATGAAACACTGAGGGCCAAGCGGTGCCCATGCCAGGCAAACTGGTTTCTCTTTCTTTCCTTTTTTTTTTTTTTTTTTGGTTTTTCGAGACAGCTCTGCAGACCAGGCTGGCTTCGAAGTCACAGAGATCCTCCTGGCTCTGCCTCCCAAGTGCTGGGATTAAAGGCGTGTGCCACTACCGCCCAGCAGGTTTTTCTTTCTTTAAATATAGTTTTGGATCTCAGTAGAGCAGAGCCATTCAAGGCCCATGAAGTGGCCCACACCTTTAATCCCAGTACTTGGGAGACAGAGGCAATAGAGTCTCTGAGTTCAAGGACAGCCCAGTTACATAGAGTTCCAGAAAAGGCAGGGGCCAGGACTATGTAGAAATACCCTGTCTCAGGGTTGGGGATTTAGCTCAGTGGTAGAGCGCTTGCCTAGCAAGCGCAAGGCCCAGGGTTCAGTCCTCAGCTTGGGGGGTGGGGGGTGGAATCTGTCTCAAAAATTAATTAATTAAAAAGACCCATACCCAAAGCAAGGAAGTATCAGCAGCAGTTCATTTCCCAGCACCTAACCTGACATCATATCACCACATAAGCGCTCAAACACACAAGGCTCATGTTAGTACACAGCCTATCATAGTCTGTTGTGTACTGCTGTCCCAGAATACCCTGCGCTGGCTGTGTGTAGATCAGGAACCAAGGCCGGAGAGACGGCTCAGGGGTGGAAGAGCAGTGGTTACAGAGGGCCCAGGTTCTGCACCCATGTGTTGGTTCACAGCCCGTTCTAAGAGATCTGACACCCTCTCTGACCACATGTGATGAAGACAACACACACACACACACACACACACACACACAAAGTCAAATCTTTAAAGGAACCACTGAGCATGGAGTTGAAGAATGAGGCATTGCTGTGCCACTGGGCAGGTGGCCCTTTAATATCCTATTAGCTCTACAGTGCCTCCAAACACTTGGTAACTATTTTGGTAGGATTTAAAGTTTACCTGGTCTTCCATTGCTATCTCTAGACTAAACTTTATGGGTCTTGCAGCTGCACTGCTAACCCACTGAGGGCTAGATGAAGAATGCAGATCCCCTGAATCCTCAGCTTCAAAGCACACCCATGATGGAAACCACTGTAGGCCTTGAGATCTTGCTACATACTACAACACAAAGTAACTATGTATCCAGAAACCAGTCCAGATGAATCACTGGCACGAAATGAGGGGGAACAACACAATAGGAACCCCCAGAAGTGGTCCAGATATGTCAGTCACAGATTTCCAACAGCTGTGTTCACTGTGTCCAAAAGTCCCAGGCACTGGGCCTGAGAGAGGGCTCAGCTTCCTGGTGTGTTCGCTGCTCTTGCAGAGGGCTCAAGTTCCCAACATCCACACTGGGCAGCTCACGACAGCCTGTAACTCCAGCTCCAAGGGATCTGTTGCCCTCTCCTGGCCTCTGGCCATAGCCCCGAGTGGTGCATATAAATTCATGCAGCAAACACACAATACATAAGTTATAAAATAAATCTTTTTTTTTAATTAAAAACCAGGTGTATTGCCAAGAGTCTGAGCAGAGCGTTGAAGGCAGAAAACGTCTGAAATTTTAGAATGTTGAGAATAATTCAGTAGACAGGTTTAAGAACGGATTGGACATGACCCAGAAAAGAATGTGTAAAGCAAATCGGGGCGTTGAACTGGATGAAACCACAAAGGGAACTGGAAACATTTTGAACTGCGTGATAGTAAAAACAGTACAACTGACAGAAAGGAGCTAGAGAGATGCATCAGTGGTTAAAAGAGCAGCTCGCTCTTCCAGAAGACCTAGGTTCTGTTCCCAGCGAACGTAAGGTGGCTCACTGCTGTCGGGACTCCAGTTCCAGAGCATCCAAGGGCTTCACCTCTGTAACGAGAAATCCACGGAGTCTGTTTAAGGGGTAAAGGAATTTATTAGGGGGAAAACTCACTGTACATAACAGAATAGTTACAGGTTCTGGAATGCTGTTCCAGCCGCCTGACTCAGTCCCATCTCCAAACCATGATGGAGAGAAGAGAGCCGCCTACGAGCATCTGAAGTCTTACGGGTCCTCGAGGCCACGCCCCAGGGGCCTATACTTCAAGGTCATAGGCAGGTGGAGCAGTTACCTGCTGCGTCTCCAGAGGTGGTGCTTCAAGGTCATAGAGAGAACAGCTATCCACTACACACTCCTCTGATATGTACTGGCACCAGATGTACACAAAGGGTACTCCCATGCACATAATAAAAATAGATATTTACAAAAAGAATATTAATTGCAGGGGGCTGCAGAGAGGACTCTGTTGAGAGCAGTTATTCTGCTGGGCATAGTGTTGCACGCCTTTAATCCCAGCACTTGGAGACAGAGGTAGACAGATCTCTGAATCTGAGACCAGCCTGGGCTACAAAGGGAATTCCAGGACAGCCAGGGCTGTTACACAGAGAAACTCTGTCTCAAAAGAAAGGGGGGGGAGGAGTACTTATTTGTACAGAAGACCTGCCTGACTTCAGTTCCCAGCATCTACATAATGTCTCATAACTGTCTGTAACTCTATTTCTAAGAGATTCAATGACCTCTTCTGACATCCACAGGCACCAAGCACACACGTGGTGCACATACACTCAGGCAGAACACTTGTACACAAAAGAAACCTTAAAAAAATAAGAGCCAGGGGCCAGGCAGTAGTGGCGCACACACCAGCACTCAGGAGGCAGAGCCAGGTGGATCTCTGTGAGTTCGAAGCCAGCCTGGTCTCCAAAGCAAGTTCCAGGAAAGGCGCAAAGCTACACAGATAAACCCTGTCTTGAAAAACAAAATCAAAAACAAACAAACAAAAAAGAACAGTTTGGTGATACATGCTCATAATTCTAGCACTAAGCAAGTTGAGGCCAGAGGAGCAGAAGTTCAAGGTCACCCTCTGCTACATAGCAAGTCAAGCCACTGTGGGTTACCTGAAGCCCTGCCTCCCCAAATTTAATTTTAAATAAGGAAAACCACTTGGGGTGCAGCTGAAACTGTCTTGGAAATATCTGTTGTTAAATGCATGTTAGAAAAGAACAAAGATTGGACATCAGATATCTAAGCAACTATCTTAAAAGAAAAAGAAGAAAAAAAAAGCCAAGCTGGGTGTGGTGGTGCACACCTTTGATCCCAGCACTCAAGAGGTGGAGGCAAGAGAATCTCTGTGAATTAGAGGGCAGACTGGTCTACATAGTGAATTCTAGGACATCCAGATTTACATAGTGAGACCTGTCTGGAAAAACAAAAACAAAAAAAGAACCAGGCATGGTGGTTCATGCCTTTAATCCCAGCACCTGGGAGACAAACAGGCGGATCTCTGTGAGTTCAAGGCCAGCCTGAGGCAGAGGCAGACAGAGTTCTGAGAGTTTAAGGCCAACCTGGTATACATAGTGAGTTCCAGGACAGCCTGGGCTACATAATGAGACCTTGTTTCTAAGAAGGGAAAGGGAAGGGAGAGAGGGAGAGAGAGAGAGAGAGAGAGAGAGAGAGAGAGAGAGAGAGAGAGAGAGAATGAATATATGTGAGAATTATTTCTCAGGGTTTCAAAAGTTTGAAGTCCAGTGTCAGATTCTAGTGCCTTCCAGCTGCATCGTGACGTGGTAGAAATATCACATGGAGGGGTTGGGGATTTAGTTCAGTGGTAGAGCGCTTGCCTAGCAAGCACAAGGCCCTGGGTTCAATCCTCAGCTCAAAAAGGGGAGGGGGATATCACATGGGACTAGAAGAGAGAGAATATGGAGAAAACAAATCTTACTCCATCAGGACCCTCTCCCTCTTGGACTGTCACAATGGCAGCTCGATTTCAGCTTGTTCTGAAGGCCATACATACTTAAACCACAGCACACTGATACCTTCCAAGTGGGGACAAAGTGATCTTGATCACAGTGGTGAGAGTATACATATACCAAACACAATCACTGTGTGTGTTACATGTGTTCACAGTGATGGGCGTGTGCACAAACCAAACACAATCACCCTACGTGTTACATATGTATGGTTTGTATAGGTCAAACAGGCATCAATAGAGCTGTGTTTAGATTTTGAACAAAATGGACAAACTCATTTAATGATGACTAATAATAACGATAATAAATGTATAGGTCTCCAAAACAGCATATGTTGGTGAAAATGTGGAGTTAAAAGAATTCCCGTACCACTCGTGGGAACCGAGACAGACAAACATCATCACTGTCTGCCACAGCTGAAGCTACTCTGAGACCTGGCGCTTCCAACGCTCCAAGGATGCCCAGAAAAAAATGCTCACTGAGAGACAGGATCAAGGGTGCGGACAGCGGATGCTTCCAGTAATTCAAGACTGGAAACAGCAGGGATGCCCACAGAAGAATGTATAAACAGATGACGATGTAAACAATAGGTCCCAATACAGCAGCCCTCCCTCATCAGTTACCTCTGCCTGGAAATACTCACAGGAAGTTCCAGAAGTAAGCGACCTGTAAGTCTGAAGCTGCTATCACGAGTCTCAGTGAAGTCTTGGGACCTCTGCTCCATCCGGGTGTCCGCCCGCCCAGGACCTGGAGGCACTTTCTTTTCGTCTGCATTATCAGTAGTGGCCTGTTTATTCACTCTCTTTCTTTAGAGGCTTTGGTGATGTGTTCCAGGAGCTGCATGGTGTGAGGTACAGAGACAAGCCAGACAAACCGACTGGAAGATCCAGATGTCTTCTAGTGAGCTAGCCTGCCATTAGAGATTTGCAGATGCAAAAGCGATGCCCCTTCCTTCCCATGAACGCTTCCCTTTGTCTTAAAATCATTCTTGTGGAAATAGTTCATCAAGGGTTCCCTGTTATATTTTAATGAGTTAAACATTATTTTGGTTTAATTTATAAATAAATGTATTGATAGGCATAACCTCCATGAAGGGATTGGAGGTGCCAGGTTATTTTTATTTATTTATTTATTTTAATGGGACAAAGGAACGTTGATCCCAGAAGCCTGGAACCTCCAAGCTCCAGGCTAGTGTCTGGGCAGATGGCTCTGGTTTCTGGTCCCAGCCTCTGGTTATCAACGTTTACAATGAAGGCTTAGAAACAGTGTTCTGACCCAGCGTGATGTGAGATTGAGAACCTACTGGATGCGTTCCAGATAGGTAGCAGGCTGCCTTTGTAGGTTGAATTATAGCCGGAATAATTACGAAGCTCAGCCCTTGGCTCTGAAAGTTTGAATTTAGGAAATGGGTCACCACCTCTGTTGCTTCAGACCCCACACTCAGCATGCATCTGTGTGGCCGGAGGCCAGTCACCAAGGAACACAGGGCCACCACTTCGCCTCAGTGCTCCAGCTGCTGCTCTGTGCTAACTCCCACCTCAGCCAGGGGGCGCTGCCTGAGGAGGACCGGGTTTGTGCGGAATCCAGTCGGTAAATTCTTGGGCTTTCCAGAGCCTCCTGTGAGGAAAGCCTGCCGCATGGGGCCTCTTGAGCCACAGGACTTCAGGTTATTTGAATTGTGAGTTAACACTGGCGGTAGGGAGAATGTAAGTTTTCTGCAAACAGGGTTTCTGGTTTCTGGCTGACTCCGGGAAGAGTGTTAATTGTACCCTGCCAGCATCTCACAGTTCTGAGATGTGGGAAGCACTCAGTGACATACAGCCAACATTTTCCTCTATGATAAGAAACCCCAGAAAGCACCAGGGGTGGTGATGGTGGTGGTGGTGGTGGTGGTGGCGCAGGCCTTTAATCCCAGCACCCGAGAGGCAGAGGCAAGCGGATCTCTCTGTGAGTTCGAGGCCAGCCTGGTCTATAGATCGAGATCCAGGACAGCCAAGGCTTACACAGAGAAACCCTGTCTCAAAAAGCCAAAGCAAAACAAAAAACCAGAAAGGCTAATGCAGCTAATGTACCCACTCCCCTCCATAGATGAGGTTCTTATAGCAAGAAAGGGGAAGGCCGGGTAGGCAGCAGCATGCAGTGATGGGAGCAGAGGGCAGGCCTGCTGTGAGAGCCCTGTTTAGGCGTGTTTAAGACCCACAGTTGGGTGAGGCCGCTCAGAGCCAAGGCACAGATCCCAGGACAAAGGCATGTCTGCCTGTGCAAGGCCAGGAGGAGAGGAGCTCACAACATCTACTTCCCTTCCAACCCATTCTCCCCAGGGTTATGCACACAAGCCGCAGGCTACATGTATACACACACACACACACACACACACACACACACACACACACACACACACACACGGGAGCTACATAGCACATGGATGCTTCTCCGTCTCCCAGTCAGCTTAATAGGAACCAGGGTTTGGGGAGAACAGTTTATGACGGCTAAAATGGAAACATCTGTCCCCACTGTGGCTTAGCCTCTCCCGAGCCCAGCCTGGCTCCTGAGGGGCCCACCAGTCCTCTGGGGACAGCAGCATGGAGGAGCCCTCAGTCAGAGAGGTTCTCCAGGCTTCCTGCTGTGTACCCCACCACTTTGTGACCTCCTAGCCTTGGTATACTGACCAATGAGGGCTGGGGCCGGCCAAGGAGGTTCCCCTGGAGGAGTCGGGCTCCAGTCCCCCCAAGAAAGACCCTCTTTGCTCTCCTGCTGCCTCTGCTCCCGCCTGCCACGGTCCTCACCCCAACCCATCTCCCTGGGGGTTGCTATCTCCTTTGAGGCTCAGAAGCTTCCTTTCCAGGCAGCCCACACCAGGCTGATGAGATGCCAACTGACAGGCCCCTGGAATCCCTGTCACCACACTGGCACATTCCAGAAGACAGCAGCTGACCCCATGCTTGGTTCTCTCTGGGCAGACAGCCCTTTCTGGGAAAGCCTTGCTCAGAGAGGCCTGCCTGCCTGGCCTCGCTTCATGGTAGACACCTGTGTGCCCAGGACCTGTCTGTGCAGGATGTACTGAAGACAGGGTCTGAGGGGCAGGGCTGCAGGGGACCCACATGCACCATATATAACACCTGTCAGCTGGTGCTTCCCAGATGAGAAGGGATTCACGGCGACTGGTGGCCTAAACTCACCGGACAGCCTCGTGGAGGGAATTTGGCAAGAACCCGAAGAGCCCAGTGCAGGGGTGGAGAAGCCGCTGAACCCAGGCTCTGGCCAGAGCTAGCAGGGGAAAGCCTCAGAACGGCACTGTCTGTCTTGGGGGTGGGGGCAGAGGAAACAGAAGAGCCCCTCTCTGTGGCCAGGTAAAGCAGCTGTTGTGGCCACTCCTGAGGACTGGCCCCACTGGCCCAGGTGAAATCCAGCCTTAGGCCTACCAGATGGCTCAGCCGGTAAAGGCATTTTCCATGCAGGCCCGATAACCTGAGTTCCAAGATGGAAGGAGAAAACTGACTCTGAAAAGTTGTCCACTGACCTCCACGTGAACGCTGTGGCATGGGCATGCCCACACACATGTTCATTAAAGCTTTTGAAAAAAATAGCCTGCATCTGCCCTTCCAGAGCGTCCATTACCTCAGCACAGCCCTCCCACCCAGGGCCCAATAAAGGGTGGCTCTTGTCAGGCACCTTGAAGCCATGGCCTGCCTGCAGTCACCTAATGGCAGCCTGGGGTCCATGGGGTGGACCTTTGTCCCTTCTCTGAAGACAGGAAACAAAGTTAGGACCAGGCCAGAGCCTTGCTGTCCACTTGCCTGATGGCTGACAGAGTGAGGGGCTGGGCTCCTGTGATGGAGGAGAGCGGTGATCTGGAGAGAAGGGTCTTCGGGGGTTGGAAGAGGCTGGAGGATCTGTTAGCATGGGAAGAGGACAATGGCCAGGTAAGCTCCACACGGGGACCTAGCCACTCAGCCGCCACCCAGAGCAAGAGTCCTAGGCAGAGAAGCAGTCCAAACCAGGCACCCCAGGAGAAAACAGTACCCAGTATCCACCTACTCCCCGTTTGCCAGTCCAGGGACCAGAAACCCACATGCAGCTCAAGTGGCCATTTCAGATGTTACACATCTCCAAAGCAGGGCTGTTTGCCACATCCTTTAGGCAACTTTAGAACAAGTTTGTGAAGATGGATCTCTGTGAGTTCAAGGCCAGCCTGGGCTACAGAGTGAGCTCCAGGAAAGGCGAAAAGCTACACAGAGAAACCCTATCTCAAAAAACAAAACAAAACAAAACAAAAATAAATAAATGAATGAATGAGGGGCTGGAGAGATGGCTCAGAGATTAAGAACACTGGCTGCTCTTTCAGAGGTCCTGAGTTCAATTCCCAGCACCCATATGGTGGCTCACAACCATCTGTAGTGAGATCTGATGTCTTCTTCTTAAAAAAAAAAAAGAGCCGGGTGGTGGTGGCGCACACCTGTAATCCCAGCACTCGGGAGGCAGAGGCAGGTGGATCTCTGTGAGTTCGAGGCCAGCCTGGTCTACAAAGCTAGTCCAGGACAGGCTTCAAAGCTACAGAGAAACCCTGTCTCAAAAAAAAAAAAAAAAAAAAAAAGAACAAGTTTGTGAAACCGGCACTGTACTACCAGCGTGTTTGTGAATGTGCACGAGTGTGTACCTAGTGTGTCTCTGATGCGACATCCCAGGTGGCGGAGGTGCCTCCTCCAGGGTTCACTGCTGCTGCCTAGGAGCAGACCTACAGGAGCAGAGGGGTTGTGTTGACCATGCTTGTCTGCTTGCACGGGGGGCACAGCCTGAAATCACTGTGAAGAACCCCCCAATACTCAAGTGACTATCTCCTGCCTGGGCTCCTGCCCCGACTGTCCTGAAAAAGTCCCACAGTTAAGGTGATCCGAACCTTCATGTTCTCACTTCTGAAAGTCCAAGGGTAAGCCCCCATGGGACGGCTTTCTCACTGAGTCTCACACGATCTTCCCTCTCTCGTTGGGTCTGCATCACTTACGAGGACACTAGCCAGATTAGATTAACATCCACAATGGGACCTCACTTTACCATAATTACCTCTGTAAAGACTCACTCCCAGTCCTGGAGGATGGCTCAGTGGTGAAGAACACTTGCTCTAGCATAAGGGCCAGAGCTGGAATCCCACGCTGGCTGGATTACAAATGCTGTAACTCCACCCCCAAGGACTCCAATACCCTCTTCTCATCTCTGAGGGCACACACACACACACACACACACACACACACACACACACACAGGAAAAATAACTAAATCTAAAGACTTATCTCCAATGATAGTCCCGTACTGAGGTATGGATGGACCGATGGACTGGACTTCAACATATGAATTATGGGGCACAAATTATGAGCTTTCCCGAGCTTGGCTGGACCCCCAGTGCCTCAATTTGTAGGTACATTTGCTTGCTGACCTCTTCTTCTACCAGGCAGACACCCAACACATTCTTAACACTCAAACTGGATACACCCACCTCCTGGGCTCCAGTTTAGCGGGCTGGGCACCTGCTCCTTCCCTGGAGTTCTCAGAGAGCAGCGGCCTCCCCGGCCTGCTGGCTGCTTCCTCGGGCAGCTGAGGTCAGGCCCTGCATGAGGTCTTGTCAGGTCTGTTTTGTTACCTGCCACTGACTCCCTTTCCCTCAGGCCCTGGAAGGGGCTGTCTAAGCCTGCCCTGCCTCACAGGCTGTTGGCATGACTGCCTGTCACTTGCCCGTTTTCTTTCTGCTTTATCTTCCCAAGCACGGGTTGCTTGTCGATCTGCAGTGTCTTATGTATCTGTTCACTGCCGTAGCTGCGTTCAGACAGCAGCAGACATAGGATGCTCCTCTACCAGGGAGTAGCAGAGATGCTGTGGGAGAGACAACCAGGGCTCGAGAGGGCAGGAGAGGCCAGAAGGCCTGGAAACACAGGAGGAGAGGTGTAAAACCAGCCGGGAGGATCCTCAAATGGACTCATCAATCAGTCACTCCAGACCCTCAAGGAAGGCTGTGAGGGTGGTCCCAGCCCTCAGCCCCTCTGCCCATGACTCTGCCCCTCCGTGTGTCATACGCTCTCACAGGGACCTTCTAGGTGCCAGCTCAGTAGACCACAGTGTTCGGGCCACACCCAGTGTGCGCCTCCCAGGGACACCACAGGGACAGTACGGTGCCACCCCATGACCTGAGTCCTGAGACTTTGGCTGAGCCCCACCTCTCTTACCTGAGTCATGGAATTCTCCAGAGGTGGGCAGGGCTGCCGCCTGGAGCCAGGAGAGGTGAGCTCACGGTTCCTGTCCACCACTGGGCCTGCCATGAGGCGGGGAGGGCGGGTCTCCTCCCTGGGTGTGGCGGCTGAGCTCCCGTTCACAGTGCTGGTTGTCCTGACCTGGAGAGCCTGGAGAGCTCAGGAGCTTCCTCATAGACCTGGGACCTCCTGCCCTCTCCGTCTTCCTCACCCATACAGCTGACAGACCCTGAGCTCCAGGAGCCCAGGTTATGTGTCTGAGCATGAGTCATGGGGGTGGGGGTGGGATCCTAAGCTCATCCAGGGCCTCTCAGGCTCAGCCTTACAAACACATACAGGTGTACATATGCGTGTACATATGCACAAGCACATGCACACATAAACACACACATGTATGCAGTCATACACATGTATACATATATACATGTACATTCCCATGTACACGCACACAAATACATAGACACATATGTGCACCTGTGCTACAGGGAAGAAAGGCACAGTTAAGGCATAAAGGTAAAGCAGGGCACTGCCAGGGAACAGAGCGGCTGCCAGATGGGTGAACAGACTGGGTGCCTCTGGCAGGCTGTGAGCCTAGAGCCCAGTGTCCTGAGGGCAGCTCCAGAACTCACACTCTGGTGCCTCCCATGGCCCATGCGTCCCCAGCTCAGGGTCCAATAGGGCACGTAGGCAGTCCCTTCTCATATCTAAGCTGGTGATTGGAGACCCCTAGATGGGTCCCTGTGAATGGGCGAGTTCTGGAACTCACTCTGTAGACCAGGCTGGCCTCGAACTCACAGAGATCCGTCTGCCTCTGCCTCCCAAGCACTGGGATTAATGGCGTGTACCACCACCACCCGGCTCATAATTTTTAATGTTTAAAAGGATTAGGGTCGAGAATGGAGCTGGTGGCCGAACCCTTGCCTAACGTATAAGAAGCCCTGGGTCTCTGCCTTCAGCACCACAGGAAATAAAGACCTAATTATCAGAACCAATAACCCGGGTCAACGATTTACCGATGGAACAACAAAACCAATGTGGGCTGGAGAGACAGCTCAGTGGTTAAAGCACTCGCCTCCAAAGTGAGAGGACTGCAGTTAAAGACCTGCACGAGGGCTGGAGAGATGGCTTAGTGGTTAAGAGCACTGACTGTTCTTCCAGAGGACCTGGGTTCAATTCCAGCACCCACATGGCAGCCAGACACCCATGGCAAAACACCAATGCATATTAAATAAAAACTAAAGGGTTGGGGATTTAGCTCAGTAGTAGAGCACTTGCCTAGCAAGCGGAAGGCCCTGGGTTCGGTCCTCAGCTGGGGGGGGGGGGGGGGAACAACCACACAAAAAAATTTTTTTAAAAACAAAACAAAACAGAACCCACACAAATTCTGGGTGGGTGTGGCAGATGGCAACTTGCCTGTAATCCCAGCCTTGGAAAATGGAGACTGGGGATCCAGAGAGTAAGCTAGATTGATGAGCTCTGGGTTTGATTTAGAGACCCTGCTTCAGGTAAGGTGGGAGAGCAACGGGAGATGATTCTTGACAACCACCTTGGGCTTTCACATGCACACACATATATACATATGTGCAAGCACACACACATGTAAATACACACACACACACACTAAGATGGAAAAAAAATCAATGTAATTCCCATATATTGGAAATGTGCAGACCAAAATGAAGAAAACAGTTCTATGTACAATAAAATGAAAAGGTAACCAACAAAACACAGGCTCTTATTCTCTTAAAGTTATTAAACACTGGAAGGAATTTTCAAAGATTAAAATTAATAAAAAGCTGGGGCTGGAGCTGGAGGGGCTCAGTGGTTAAGAGCACTTATTGGTCTTGCAGAGGTTCTGGGCTCAGTTCCCAGTACCCACATGGTGGCTCACAACAGTAATGCCAGTTCCCGGGTCACAACACCGTCTTTTTTTTATATCATAGAAGACTAATTATTAATCTGTATTTCTTCATTATCCATTACAATTTAAATGAGTTACATAAACATAATACCTTAAACGAGAGTAGAAATATATATACATAATAGGCGTTGGTGGCACATGCCTTTAATCCCAGCACTCAGGAGGCAGAGGCAGGCGGATCTCTGTGAGTTCGAGGCCAGCCTGGGCTACCAAGTGAGTTCCAGGAAAGGCGCAAAGCAACACAGAGAAACCTTGTCTCAAAAAACCAAAACAACAAAAAAAAGTAGGTTCAACAATGCAATGCACCTTTTTATCCTATCATATCTACACCCTATATTTCCATATCAGAAAGGACTGTAACCCTCCAGTGTTGGTCATAGTACAGTCTTGGAAGATTCATGCTGTCAAAGGCAAGAGAACACATAGTGAGTTTACTTTCACCCTGAACCCACACCAAGTCCATAGACACACAGCATGTTCATCCTGGGCCAACAAATGTTGACTCACATGAGCTCATGCAGATGTTGCACTTACTACACGAATAAAACCATAGGTGTGGCCAATGCCCAGCAACACCCTGCAGCTTCTGGTCATAGGTCTTTTCTTTTCTTTGTGTTTGTGTATTTTTTCATTACCCTTTTTTTCTTATTTATTTATTTATTTATTTATTTATTTATTTATTTATTTATTTTTCTATTATCATCTTGATACAGTACAAACTCTTATCCTAATAGTGAAATGTTTCACTGAGGCTTGCCCAGTAATTGAGTAAAACCAAAACTTATTATAAGACACAGTCATCCTAGGGTCCCCCTGCTATATAGCCTCCCTGGTTCTGTGGGTTGCAGTCTGATTGTTCTTTTGCTTTATATCTAGTATGCACTTATGAATGGGTACATACCATGTTTGTCCTTCTGGGGTTGGGTTACCTCAGTCAGGATGATCTTTTCTAGATCCATCCATTTGCCTGCAAATTTCATACTGTCATTGTTTTTCTCTGCTGAGTAGTACTCCATTGTATATATATGTACCACATTTTCTTAATCCATTCTTCAGTTGACGGGCATCTAGGTTGTTTCCGGGTTCTGGCTATTACAAATAGACGACACCCTCTTTTATCCTCCACAAGCACTGGGTACACACATGCAGACAAAACACTGGTACCATAAAAAAATTTAATAGAAAGTGACTCCATGTTCCTGAGCAGATGTTGTATTGTAAAATGGCGACACAGCGCTGCTGAAATGTTCATATCTGTGAAGCAAGAACGGGACCTCACCGTGGTCACACCCCCAGTGCCATCCCACCTGGCCCCAGCAGCTGGCCCTTCGGTCACCCCCACTGCTCCTGTCACCATGGCAACCCCCAGATGGGCTCCTGGGAGCCTCCTCTTCCTCCTCTGACCAAGGGATGGATGCTCAGAGCACGGCGGTGGGCTGGTGACTCCTACTATGCCTCTTCTGACATGGATCAAGTCCTCCCAGGCTGCAGGGGCTGGGTCCAGCAGGCACCAAGGCCTTACTCTACATCAGTGTGTTGTAGGAAGAGAACCCAGATTTTGAAGCCAGGCAGACCTAGTCTAGATCCTAATGCTGAGCAACTTTTAATGTTGCTTAATCTCTCTGAGCCTGTCTTTCACAGATATAAGATAACAACTGACCATCTTACTGGATAATGGCAATTGATATAGAAAGTACCTTCCACCTGGTTTGACAGACACGACACAGGTCTCTCTACCAAAGTTCCCGGCTCCTTCTCCTAGCCTCTTCACCCCTACCCACAGTGCTCCTGGGTCAGAGGTGTGCTCTATGGATAGTCCCAGGCCTGAGGAAGGGCTGGGCTGGGACAGAGGGGAATGTTGCTCAGTGGCCTGACCTCCCACACTGCCCACAGCCCTTGCGTCCTTGGTGATTGGATTAGGGCAACCACTATCATCTTTTTCTTCTCTTCTTCTCTTCTTCTCTTCTTCTTCTTCTTCTTCTTCTTCTTCTTCTTCTTCTTCTTCTTCTTCTTCTTCTTCTTCGAGGATTGAACCCAGGGCCTTGTGCTTGCTAGGCAAGCGCTCTACCACTGAGTTAAATCCCCAACCCCACCACAGGTATAGAGACAACAGTGGCAGCTGGGAGTTATAGACAGGACTGAGACAGAAAAGCCGGACCTGAGGCTAAAGATGCTTACTCCCCTGAGCACAGGAAGGCTTCTTTCTGACAAGGACCTCTGTTAGCACCCCACAGTGCTGAGCATTCATGACTCACACAGTACTCAGAGCCAGTCATGGGCTGGAAAGCACTTCTAACCGGCACTTTATGGAGGCACTGTCTGTAACTCGCAGCTTTACAGAGACAGAAACTGAGACACAGAGGAGCAGGCCCAGGGTGGTCCAGGCAGAGCACCAACCTGCCAGCCACATCTCTAAACCCCTAACTGGGTGAGCCCATTGCCTTGACGAGCCATTGGACCAACTTTAAACTGGGAAGGGAGACATTGAAGTCCTTACCTGGATCTGGGCTCAGAATGCACAAAACAAATGCTCACCACCCCTTCTGTGCCCATGGGGCTTCTGAGCCAACACCTGGGAGCTCCCAAACCTCCTTCTGTCCCAAGCATGGCCAAACTGGCTCTGGGGTCTGTAATGTCTGTAGGTGCTTGCTGTCTGTATCTCAGAAAAGCCTGCCTGAGGAAGTCTTACCTGTGACCCACACATTCCATGACATTCATCTCTGTAGACATGAGTGATGACATCCACCCGGAGAAAAGGCTCCAGAGAGATGGAGCTTGATGGGTGCCTAGGACCAGGTCTCCATTTTTGTTGCTCACGTGTCCCCTGGCCTCTGTGAGTCTCCATTGCCCATTTTTAATGGAGAGCTGGGCTCTACTCCTGATCAAGCATGGGGACAGTGTACCAAGAGCCCAGTAGCAGCTGCTCACAAGTGGCCTGGATTTTTGGGTTGTGTTTGTTTTTATTCAAGGATTTAATTTTGTGTGACCATTTTGCCTGCGTGTATGTTTGTACACCTCATGTGTGTCTGGTGCCTGCTGAGGTCAGAAGAGAGCATTGGATCCCCCGGGATTAGAGTTAACACATGGTTGTGAGCCACCATCTGGGTGCTGAGAACCAAACACTGTCCTCTGCAAGAGTAAGTGTGCTTAACCACTGAACCAACTCTCCAGCCCTATGTTTGTTTGTTTTTAAACCAGAGTCTTGCTGTGTTGCCCAAACAGGCCAGAAACTCACCAGACCAGGTTAACCTCCAACTTACAGAAGTCTACCTCTCTTTGCTGGTATTAGAAGCATGGACTGCCATGTCTGCCTGGCCCAGGTTTTTCAGAAGGCAAGCTGAGGGGTGAAAAATCCACAAGAACAAAACTAGGAAGAGTCACGCTTTATGGATGGGCTCATGAAGAAGCCTAAGTCCTATGCAAAGGGAGGCCAGGTGCTAGGCGCTGGGGACACATGGTGGGAGTCTGTGATGGGACAGCGTAGGCTGACATCTGTGTGCTGTTATTAAATACTAGCCACAGGCCGGGGGCTGGGGCTCCTCACTATCTACCTCCCCAGTAATCAATCCACTCTGGGGCTAGAAGCCTTTAGCAGCCTGAGGCCGCTGTAGCAGCTGGGTAGGAGGCCTTTTCCATCTGTGCCTTCAGCCGGGGTGGCTGGGCCACAGCTCACAAGGAAAAGGTTGAGCCTTGCCTGGAGCAGGGTTCCAGGGCAAAGAGCAGCTGAGGACAGCTGTGGTGGCCAAGGCAAGCAGAAGACCAGTGAGCTGAAAGGCAACCATGTCACCTTGGAGGGCGATCCCAGGATGAGGGATGAGGCACACAGGGCTCCCATCATCTCTGGGTTTCCTTTAGAATCAGTTTTAAACATCCTTGCTGGTCTGTGGGGTTTCTGTTTGATTTTGTTGCTTTTAGACAGGTTTTACTGTTGCAGGCTGGCCCTGAACACTCTCAACGTAGCCCAGGCTTAATACACTTTCCATCTAGACATAGCTTCAAGACAAGAAAAGTTTTTTTTTTTTTTTGAAAAAAAGAAGAGGAGGAAGAGGAAAAGGAGGAGGTGAAAGAGGAGGAGGAAGGAGGAGGAGGAGGAAGAGAAAGAGGGAGAAGAGAAGGAGAGAGAGGGAGGGAGGGAGGGAAGGAGGGAGGAAGAAAGGAAAGAAGGAAGGAAGGGAAGAAAGGAAGGAAGGAAGGAGGGAGGGAGGGAGGAAGGAAGGGAAGAAAGGGAGGAAGGAAGGAAGGAAGGAAGGAAGGGAAGAAAGAAGGGAAGGAAGGAAGGAAGAAAGTCTAGTGGTTACTCCTTTAATCCTAGCCGCCCTTGGGAGGCAGAAGCAGGTTGATGTCTCTGAGGACTGCCTGATCTACATAGTTAATTCCAGGACAGCGGGGGTACATAGAGACACCACACTAACAAGTCCAGGGGAAAGAACTTAACCACAAATAATATGGCTGAGCCAGACAACAGGAAATCAAGGCGCTGGGGGAGGGGTGCAAAACACAGGAAATGCTCCCCAGGCTTCCTGCAGACCCCAGGCTGGGTGTCCCCTCTCGCCCCCACTTGCCTTGCCTTGAGGTTAGATGAAGGATGAGGATTTGGGAGGTTTCTTATTTTTTTCGTTGGAAGGAAGAGGGAGAGAAAGGGAAGGGAGGCAGAGAGAGGAGTGAAGAAGGGGTGAGGGAGAGAGGTGGAGAGGGGGCAGGAGAGAGAGGCGGGCGGGAGAGGAATTCTAAACTTCAGTAACAGGAAAAGTCAAACGCTTCTGGGAACGCAGCAGCCGGACGGCTGGGAGCAGGCTCGGCCGCTGACCCATTTTCCGGAGGTGTCCTCCGGAGACCGGAGACAAGGGTGGCGTCCGGAGGGACTCGGCTCCTGCCAGAAAAACATCTTCGCGTATCTGGGCTCCTGGGGAGCCAAGAGACTGAGCCTAAGCCTCTGGCGTCCCGACATCCCCACACCCTACTGTGCTGCCCTGCCTGGCAATCCTGGATCTCAGCGGGACCGCAGCTGGGGAGGGCCGAGCAGGCTAGCTTACTTCCCTTCCTGGGCCTCTCAGATTCTGAACTTTGGGATCCTGTTCAGGCTGCCAAGAAGCGCGTCTCCAGGCCTGGGGGAGGCACCAAGGCCTGGCACACCTGGTGTCTGCACTCAATCCGGTGCCTCCGACGCTTAGGGCCAGGGTAAGCCGCACTGAGTTTGGTTACTGTGCCAACAGGGTCTACCCTGAGTCCCTGTAGAAAGAAAACTCCTATCCTTTTGCTACTTAGAGACTGAAAGATTTGAGGAAACCGGTGTCATTTTTAAAATTCAGGGCTGGGGAAGTATCTTAGTTAGATAGTAGAGTGCTTGTCCAGCATGCATGAAATCGGAATCCAGCTCAGCATAAAACCAGGCCTAGTGGCAAGTGCCTATAATCCCAGCGCTGGAGAGGTGGATGCAAATTCATCTTTGTCTACATCTAGAGCTTGAGGCCAGCCTGGGCTACATGAGACCCTATTTTTTTAAAAAATATACAGCAAGGTGTGGTAGCACAGGCCTGTAATCCCAACACCAGGAGGTGACCCACAGTAGGAGGATTGATGGTTTCAGGCTAGCCTGGGCAATACATAGCATCTTGAGTAGAAAACACATTTGCGTGACATAATAGAAAAGATTAGAATACTAAAGGCGCAGGGTGAACCAGGAAAATAAGCAAAACATTTCAGGGGAAAAGATGTCCCCGGAGAAAACAAATGGTCTGGAAATGTCCAAGAAGATACTCATTTGCCCCAGGACAATTAGACAAGATTGTGGCAGTTTTTCATGAGCTGAGCAGCTTTTGAAAAGATGGCTGAACAGCCATGTCAGGACAGCAGTGACCAGCAACAGCAAGGGGTCCCATAAATTCCCCCATCTCTGCATGCCTTGGGGAGAATTTCCAAGATATCACTTTATTCTGTGAAAAGTGAGACAAGAAGGAAATACGCTCAAATGTGTGAAAATAAAACAAACAATAAAACCGCCGGGCAGTGGTGGCGCATGCCATTAATCCCCCAGCACTCGGGAGGCAGAGCCAGGCGGATCTCTGTGAGTTCGAGGCCAGCCTGGGCTACAGAGTGAGTTCCAGGAAAGGTGCAAAGCTACACAGAGAGACCCTGTCTCAAAAAACCAAACCAAAAGAGAGAGAGAGTGTGTGTGTGTGTGTAACCTCTGTGTGTGTGTGTATGTGTGTGAAACGTGTGTGTGTAACCTCTGTGTGTGTGTGAAACCTGTGTGTGTGTGTGTAACCTCTGTGTGTGTATGAAACCTGTGTGTGTGTGTAACCTCTGTGTGTGTGAAACCTTTGTGTGTGTGTGTGTGTGTGTGTAACCTCTGTGTGTGTGTGTGTGTGTGTGTGTGTGTGTGTGTGTGTGTGTGTGAAACCTGTGTGTGTGTGTGTTTGGGGGCCGGGCAGACAGGAGGGAGACAGGAAAAAGAAATTCCGGTGAGAGGATGAGGAAGGAGTGAGTTGCTTTAACAATTTGGTGTTGTTCTAATTATTATCTAGGGGGCAAAAAAAATCTAATATGAAAAACTGGGGTGCGCTGGCAAAGACAGAGTTCACCTGACAGTGCTTTGGATTCTAGGAGACAAGTTGGAAAATCAAAATCCAGGTGTTTGAGGGTCACAGAAAAGGGGGGCCCAGGCTCTTTGAAGCCTCACAATCCTCAGCCATAGACTTCTTCCAGGTAGATCTTACTGGAAGGTAGAGATTGCTACAACCCACAGTTCCCAGGATGAAAGCCCTGAGTGTGGTCCCTGTGTTCCTCGGTCCCTTCCTGGCCTGACGAAGTTGACAGTCACTACTAGATATGCCCCAGCCTTGGGGAGAGTCCATGTTCTCTTCCAGGTAACGTGCACTCTCACCTACGGCACCCGCTGCCTTCTGTCCCTGTCCTTGCCTCTGACAAGGCTCTAGGCTCACTATTCTGTCATGGTCTCAGCAAGCCACACACTGGCCTCCTTTACTAAAGGGGGAGGTGGTGATCCGCTTCTGAGGGGTTCCGGGGCCTCTGAGGTCACAGTTGACAGTGTAGGAGACTCTTCCTCCTTGGCTGTCGGCTTCCTCCCACCTCCCCTCATAGAGGTCTGTCTGTTTCCTCCCTGTAAACCCCTCCGGGCCCTCGGGCCCTCGCCTGTTCAATATGCTGCCCTGCAGGGATGAAGAGAGAGCAGCTGCCCGGCCAGCCCCTGAGGCCCAGGGGACTTCTCACTGTCACCATGGGCAGAAACAGCAGGAGCGGCCACAGCCAGCCTCCCCACAGAACCCCACACACTCTGTTTTCCAGTGCCTCTTCAAATGTAGTTCCCCCTCACATTACAATACAGTCTCGCTGTTTAAAAAACAGATTCGGGGGGGGGCTGGAGTTAAGAGCACTTGCTCTTGCAGAGAACCCAGGTTTAACTCCCAGCACCCACCTGGCAGCTCATATCCCTTTGGAACTCCAGGTTCTGGGAACCCTTGCCCTCTCTGGACATACATGTAAGCAGGCAGAACCCTTATAAACATAAAATAAATAAATCTTTATGAATATATGAGTGAAAATAAACAACTCCTATGGAAATAACAAGTAAAGTGAAAAAGCCCATCAAGACGCCTGGGAGACAGCTTAGTTTGTAAAGTGTTGGCTGGACCTGAGTTTGATGTCCAGCGTCAATGTAAGAATCTGGGCAGGCCAGGGCGGTGGTGGCGCACGCCTTTGATCCCAGCACTCAGGAGGCAGAAGCCAGAGGATCTCCATGAATTTGAGGCCAGCCTGGTCTACAAAGTGAATCTCCAAACATCTGAGCTTTAAAAAAAAAAAAAAAAATTAGGGGAGGGGGTGCAGCATGCACGTGTGAACCCCCATGGGAACTAAAGACAGGAGGATCCCTGGGGCTCCCTGGCCAGCCAGCCCGAACTAATCAGTGAGCTACAGATTCAGTGAGAGATGCTGTCTCAAAACACAAGGTGGAGAGCTTCGGTCTTCACATGCATAGCATGTGCCCGGCACACAGTTACCCACAAGCATGAACTTGTACACATGCCCACAACACAAGTCAAACAACAGGGCGGTATACAGAGCAGACTTGACCGGCCCTCTCTTTCCAGCTGCTCTTCAGAGAGGGCTCCTCTTCAGTTTAGAGTAAATCCTTCCAGACCTCTCACGTCACAGGTGCGAGCGTGCGTGCGTGCGTGCGTGCGTGCGTGCGTGCACACATCTGGTGTTGACACCAGAACGCCTCCTTTCTTCCTGCTGCTTCCCAAGCCCCTCCTCTTCCTGGGACTTGGGGTCCGCTGATGAGGCTCGGCCTGGTGTGTTTCATTTGATTTCGTTATTCGTTCAACAAATACCAGCTCAGCATGTGCTGTGGGTGCACAGGGAACCAGCCATGGAGCTGACTTTCCAAGGCTGGGAGGTTCTTGCTAAGTGACAGCTTCTCTCCCCAGGTGCTCCTTCCTGGGGGGCTCTTGCCCCCTGACTTTGCAAAGCTTCCCGTCTCCCAGGAGCCAGCTCTTCCTGATCTCTGAGGCCCCTCCCCAGGCACCTCCTGACCGGAAGTTCTCACTACTTATGAGCCCACTTTTTTTTTTTTTTTTAAGATTTATTTATTTATTTGGTATACAGTGTTCTGCCTACATGCTAGAAGAGGGAGCCAGATCTCATTACAGATGGTTGTGAGCCACCATGTGGTTGCTGGGAATTGAACTCATGACCTCTGGAAGAACAGCCAGTGCTTTTAACCGCTAAGCCATCTCTCCAGCCCCACCTTATTTTTTTTTAAACTATTAAGTCACATGTGCCCTGTGAGTGTTGGAGACCTACAATGTGCTACAGAGGGAGGCCCACTGCTTAAAATTTGTGACAAACCATCTAGTCTTGGTAGCACACGACTCTGGTCTCAGTACTGGGGAGGCTTGGACAGAAAAGTCTCCAGTTCAAGGCCAGCCTGGGCTACATAAGACTCTCTTTCCAGAAGGACAGGAAGGAATTCATCACACGGCTACAAAATTTACATGTAGGAAACTGAGGCACAGAGAGATAATATAAGACCAGTTCAAGAACACACAGGGGTCAAAGTGGGGTTAGTCCCGTCCCTAAACCCAGGAAGACTCTTCAAATACCACCATGGGTCAGGCACCTACCTGTCTACCATTCCCATGACATACTCTGGGTATCAGAGGCAGCTCTGATTCCAAACCTCCACCAGAGGAGTCTAGAGCGTGGGTCTGGAAGTGTGGCGTTCATCACTTGAGTGACAGCTGGGTCACGTGGCTTTGTGGGAAAGAGATGAAAAGAGTGGGGACCCTGTGGGTGCCCCCACTCTGCCCATCCCTTGAGAGAGGAAGGGCTGTGAGTAGAAAATGCTAGTGAGGAGAGATGGGAGGGGAAGTTTGCAGGGGGAGGGGTTCCTTGGCTCCCCCGATGAATCCTCCAGGCATGTTTTGACACACCTCCCGCTGGAGGGTACAATCATTTGCAGTGAGGGCTCCTACCTGATCATTAATGGATTGTTCCTGTGCTGCACGAGGCGGTTGCTTAGAGACTGGGTGAAGGGGCACGTTTTCCAACCGTGCATGAGATTCTACAGGAAGCCGATGGTGGCCCACCTGCTCCATCATCCCTCAGAGCCATCGTCCACCAATGGCAGACTCCTGGGAGCCAAGCAAGGTCTTCCCGCTGGGTCCTGTGCCTGGGTCCTGACTCAGTGTCCTACCGTGGTAAGTTGCATGCTGCAGCAGCAGAAAATGGCGGTTCCAGTGGCCTTTTGGGGCCCCGGTGGAGGGTTGGGCATGGCTACCTGATGTCAGGCGGCAGGAGAGGCATCTGCACCAAGAAAACTCTAAACTCCAGGTCTAAGGGTCAATAGAGAGAGAACACAGCACCCCTGGGTTAGACAAAGCAGCTCTTACCTACCACACCCTCACCAAAGGAATTTGGTTCCAGTAAAGCCGCCACTACAATTACCACCATTCAGGGCCTTGTAGGAGTGCTCCATTCCCACGGGCAGAAACTCAAATTGGTTGTTTCTTGTTTAGTGAGCACCTTCAAGTCTAATGAAGCAATTTTCACGATTAAAAAGAAAGAAAGAGGAGGAAGGGAAATAAAAAACAAACCGCCGAACACAAACCCCTCTAGCTGCACACACTTGGTTAACGTTTAACCTCTCTAAATGCAGCTCTCATCTACAAAAAAAAAATGGAGATGGTGTCATTATGGAGAGAGGATTTGGCCAGGCGGTGGTAGCACACGCCTTTAATCCCAGCACTCAGGAGGCAGAGGCAGGAGGATCTCTGTGAGTTTGAGGCCAGCCTGGGCTACAGAGTGAGTTCCAGGACAGTCTCCAAAGCTACAGAGAAACCCTGTCTCAAAAACAAAAATAAAAACAAAAAACAAACAAACAAATCACAAAAAGAGAAAGGATTTGGGGAGAGAAGCTGGAGAGACTCAGCAGTTAAGAGGTTCCAGAGAACCCAGGTTCAATTCCCAGCACCCATATGGCAGCTGACAACCAATTGTTAACTCCAATTCAGGAAATCCAGTGTCTTCTTCTGACTTCTACAGGCACCAGGCATCCACGTGGTCCAGACATGCATGGCAGACAAACACTCACAGCCATAAAATAAAAATATACATCTTTAGCCATTCGCGGTGGTGGCGCACGCCTTTAATCTCAGCACTCGGGAGGCAAAGACAGTTGGACCTCTGTGAGTTTGATGCCAGCCTGGTCTATGTAGCAAGTTCCAGGACAGCCAGGGCTACCTAATTTAAGATTCTTTGTCTAAAAAAAAGAAAAGAATAGAGAGATACTTTGTAAGAACTGGAGTCAAGACAGGCAGTGGTGGCGCAGGCCTTTAATCCCAGCACTCAGGAGGCAGAGGCAGGTGGATCTCTGTGAGTTCGAGGCCAGCTTGGTCTACAGAGCGAGATCCAGGAAAGGCACAAAGAAACCTGTTTCGGAAAAAAAAAAAAGAATTGTAGTCAGTGTTGCATCACTGAGATAGAGCTCTAGGACTCATGGCTCTTCATTCATTCATTCATTCATTCATTCATTCATTCATTCATTCAGTGGGGGAATGTGGCAATGTCAGAGAAAGGTCACTTATGCAAAAACTAATGTTACCATGGAAAATAAAGTTGCAGTTGGAACGAGGGTGGGAAGGGAGGGCCTTGCTGAGCGGTGGCGTTTGATCCAAGACTTGATGGAAGTGGGTAGTGTGAGCCTGCAGACCTGAGCAGTCCAGAAGGTTGGAAAGGCCAGGGCCTCCAGGTGAAGAGGCCGCTGAGTCAGGACAACTGGGAGGAGCCTGAGGCCAGAGAGACGGAAGGCGAGTCAGGGCTCCTTAAAGAGAGGAGCTGCCACAGCTGGCTGGCCTTCGGCTGCACAGAGAGTTGAGGAAGCTCGAGGGGCTGCCAGCCACTATGCTGGCTGCTTTTATGTCCCCTCCATCAGAGCTGGAGTCACCTGAAGGAGGAACCCTTGTTCATCTCGCTGGTCAAGAAGAAGAGCGATATCACAGTTTTTGAGCCATGTGAAGCAAGCTTCATTAAATACTGGCCATGTCCATCCCCCAGGGCATTGGAGCCAAATTACGTTAATCTGGGGCTCATAAAGGCAAAACCCACAAGGCTATGTACCTCCCTCCTTCATCCAATCAGGGGCAAGCATACATCCTGATGTACTTCCTGCCTATGTACCTCTGCCTACGTGTGATCAAGTATACATCCTGTGCAGTTGGAGCAACCAAGCTTGTTTACAGAAGCAAAAACAGAAGGTTTGTTGTCTTACATGAACAGCCCCCAGCATTCCAGGAAGTTATCGGTCCTTGGGCAAGTAGGACATAGAGGTTAGAAGCATTTTTATTTCATACATCTCTTAGACACAGTAATTTAAACTTAAAACATGATGTTAGCCATCACACCCTCAATTGAGAAAATGCCTCCTAAGATCCAGCTGTAATCAAGCATGTAGGGCATTTTCTTCATTAGTGATTGATGGGGGAGGGCCCAGCCCATGGTGGGTGGTGCCATCTCTGGGCTGGTGGTCTTGGGTTCTATAAGAAAGCAAGCTGAGCAAGCCATGGGGAGCAAGCCAGTAAGCGGCGTTCCTCCATGGCCTCTGCTTCAGCTCCTGCCTTCAGGTTCCTGCCCTGCTTGAGTTCCTGTCAACTGACTTGGCTTCAGAATATGTAAACCAAATAAAACCTTTCCTCCCCAAGTTGCTTTTGTCGTGGTGTTTCATCACAGCAGTGGTGACCACCCTTCCCAGGCTCCCCTCCAGAATCCCTGGGAAGACCACCACGTCATTCAGGCTTAGAACAGAAGGAGCTGAGGGAGGAGAGTCAGTCAGCAGAGTGATTGCTATGCAGTGAAGACCCGCATTGGGATCCCTAGAATCCAAGTAAAGCCAGAGTGGTGTTAAGTACCTGTCAACTCAGCACTGGGGCTGAGGGGCAGTGGCGAGAAGCAGATCCCTGAAGCTTATTGGCTAGACAGCCAGCCCACCCTAACTCATGAGCTTCTGGTTTACTGATGAAGAATGATTTAGGAAAAGACACTGGATGTCTCCCTGTGGCCCCCTTGCACACGCATGTACATGAATACATACACACATGGGAGCACACCTATGCTAACAAAGGTATATAGCACACACACAACACAATAAACACATTAGCAGGATTCAAAAATTTAAAAAAAAAAAAAAAAAAAAGCACATCAGGCCACAGCAGAAAATAGACCCAGGAGCGTGAGTGGATGACTGAAATTGTGGGCGGGGTTACAGCAACCGGGGGACAGCAAGAAGTGCTTGGATTCTGGCTGTGGTTTTGGTTTTTATTTTTTTCTTTAATTGATTTGAGAAGGAGAACATGTGGGGGATGGGCAAGGATGCAAAGCAGAGGGAAGCCAGAAGAGGACATCGTGAGGCCTGCTTTATCACTCTCCCGGCCTTATTCCTTTGAGACAGGGTCTCTCGCTGGACCTGGAGCTAGGCTGCCAGCGTAAGCCCCAGTGACCTCTTGGCTCAACTCTGACAGCTCCGGGTTACAGGCATGTGCAGCCACACCTAGATTTTTTTTTTTTAACCTGATTTCTTGAGATTTGAACTCAGCTTCCCATTCTTGCATGGCCAGCACTCTTACCCACGGAGCTATCTCCTCAGGCCGGGATATCTGGAAGGCAGAGTCCAAGGGGCTTCCGGGTACAATGAGGATGTGGTGTGAAAGGAAAGAGAGGTCAAAGGTGACTGTAGGTTTTCAACCTGCATCTGGAAGGGCAGATTGCCATGACCCCCGCTGGAGGAACCTCCAGGGACAGTACAATAGGGAGACTTAGGAGAGCAGGCTTGGCAGTGTCAAAACAGACCAACATATGATCTGAAAATAAGGACAGATTGGCTCACTGGTGCCCTCAGCCAGCAGGGGAGGCTGGAGGAGCAAGGAGTCTGGTGTCTGAGGGCCTGAGCACTAGGCATTTGACCCCAGAGGACAGGGAGAAGGGAGGAGGGGTGTGCAGCCAGGAGAAGGACAAGACTCAGATTGGGGACAAGAGCAAGAGGAGGTGGGGGATGGGCCGGTCAGGGTGGTAGGAGCTGTGCAACTTGGAGGGGGCCCAGAAGCTGAGGGAAGGGAGGGCAGCTGATGGCTGCCCAAGGCCAAGGCTAGGAGGACTCAATGCTCATCATCGGGCTGGACTGGGGCTCTTTCTGTGTAAAGCCAGCCATGGAGCACCCATTCCCCGTGCTCCTGAGACAAGGCAGAGGACCCCCTGAGGCTGTGGGCTGGGAGTGGTTACTCCAACAGCCAACAACAGGCTTCCCAGCTCAAACGAGATGGAAGGTGAGCGCCAACACCCAAGGTTGTTCCCTGACCTACACACACAGACATGCTGCAGCCCATGCAAACCTATACAGAGAGACAGACAGACAGAGACAGAGAGACTTTTAAAAAGAAAGGAGAAAGCTGGGCATGGAAGTGCACACCTCTAATCCCAGCACTCAGGAGGCAGAGGCAGGCGGCAGATCTCTGTGAGTTTGTGGACAGCCGGGTCTACAGAGCGAGATCCAGAAAAGCCACCAAAGCTACACAGAGAAACCCTATCTCAAAAAATCCTATCAGGATTGGGAGGCAGGGGCTGGAGGGTCAGGAATTTAGGCCAAGGGCCATTGAGATGAGTCAGTAGGATATAGGAGCTTAAGTGCAGGCCTATCAGACTGAGTCTAATAACCAGGTCCTACAAGATAGCAGGAGAGAACTCATTCCAAGAGTTATCTTCTGGGCAGGGTGGTAGTGGCTTATACCTTTAATTCTAGCACTTAGGCAGAGGCAGGCAGATCTCCAAGTGAGTCCCAGGGCAGCCAGGGCCACACAGAGTAAAGTCTGTCTTGAAAAAGAGTTGTCTTCTGACCTCCCTAGTAGTGTCCCCCTCAATTAAACACATACACACACACACATACACACACATACACACACACACATACACACATACACATACACACACACATTTTGTTTTTATATTTGTAATTTATTCTTTTAAAATATTTGCTTATTTTACTTCATGTGCATGCATTTTGCCTGAATATATTTAAGCACATCATGTGCCTGTGGGTCTGCAGAGGTCAGAAGAGGGCATTAGATCCCCTGGAACTGGAGTTACAAGTGCTTGTGAGCCACTATGTGGGTGCTGGGAACTGAACCTGGGTCCTCAGCTAGAGGATCAAGTGCTCTTAACTGCTGAGATATTTCTCTAGCCCTTAAAATGTATTTTTTAGGAGTTGGAGATTTAGCTCAGTGATAGAGCGCTTGCCTAGCAAGTGCAAGGCCCTGAGTTCTAGCCTCAGCTCCAAAAAAAAAAAAAAAGAAAGAAAAAATGTATTTTTTAAAAAAGAGTTTGTCCGGGCAGTGGTGGCGCACGCCTTTAATCCCAGCACTCAGGAGGCAGAGCCAAGCAGATCTCTGTGAATTTGAGGCCAGCCTGTTCCAGGACTGCTAGAGCTATTACACAGAGAAGCCCTGTCTTGAAAAACAAAAAAGAAACAAAAGAAAGAGTTTAAGGCTAAATTGGCCTACTCAGTGAGGCCCTGTCTCAAAACAAACTTAAAAATAATAAGTATTGGCACCCTGACAGTGAACACTTGCCATGATGATGCACCTGCTGCAGAAACAGGGTGGTTCTTGGGAAACTAACCATAAAATCATCACATGATCAGCAGCCTCACAAGTCCTCACATGGATGCTCCAGTCCCTCGTTCCCTGGAGCATTCACTGGAGCCGAAACCAGGAGGTAAGTGGGGGCCCATTGGTGAAGAAATGGGTAAGCAGAGTACGTGGCATCCATAGAGTAGACCATCATTCCGCCTTTTATTTAATTTATTTATTTATTTACTTACTTACTTTTATTTTATTTTATTTTGTTTTTTCCCGGAGCTGAGGACCAAACCCAGGGCCTTGTGCCTGCTAGGCAAGCTCTCTACCCCTGAGCTAAATCCCCAACCCCTATTCCACCTTTTAAAAGGGAAGGAGCGAGCCGACGAGGCGGTGCAGTAGGTAAAGCCACTTTCTGAACAGGATGACAACCTGGGTTGTAGTCCTGGGACCAACAGGGTAAAAGGAGAGAAGTGACTTTACAAAGCTGTACTCTGACCCCCATACTCATCTACAGTCCATGAGACACACACACCACAGCAATTTTTTAAAATATAATCTTTATTTCTTTTTGTTTGTTTGTTTTTTGCTTTTCGAGACAGGGTTTCTCTGTGTGTAGCCCTGGCTGTCCTAGAACTAACTCTGTAGATGAGGCTGGCCTCAAATTCACAGAGATCTGCCTGCCTCTGCCTCCGGAGTGCTGGGATTAAAGGCGTGCACTGCCTTAAAAATTTTTTTTTTTTTAAAGGAGCATAGTTGGGTCTGGTGGCACACACCTGCAATCCCCAGAGGTAGGCAAATTCCTGTGAGGTCTACATAGGGGATTCCAGCCTGGACTTCATAAGGGGTTTCAGGCCAGCCAGCGAGACCCTGTCTCAAAATAAACACACAAAAAGGGCCAGTAAGCTGGCTCAGCAGGATAAGGCCCTTGCCACCCAAAGATGCAAGCCTGATTTGACCCCTAGAACCTATATAAAGTTGAAGGATGAGAACCAGTTCCACAAAGTTTTCTTATGACCACCATCCACCAAGCTCTATGCCATGCACGGACACACACACACACACCCCAACCCCTACACATGCCAGAATACTCAGGAATCAAAATGAAAAATTCAGGTTAAAAATCTTTTTCAGTCATATAACGAGCTCAGAATATAGCTCAGTGGTGGCGTGCTTGACTCATATACAAGAGACTCAGGGTTCAATCCTCAGTAACACCAAAGAGAAAGAGAGGGGAAGAAAAGTAATCAAAGGGTTGCCCCATAGCTGTGCCTTAGAGAGCTTGCTAGCCTCCTGGAGATCCTGGGTTAACCCAGCTCCTCCCTGCCATGGAACAGAAACCCTGTATGATTGTCCTCCTGTGAGATAGCTCCAGAAGCCAACACCATGGAAACTGGAGGCAGAAGACAGAAACTCCTGCTACTGAACTGTAAGCTTGCGAGTTACAAAGTTTAATCATGCATTGTGTGTTTCCCACCACAATTTCAAATGCACTTTTAAAAAACCTGACTTGAAAATGAATCATAGCCTCTCAGCTTGTAAGCTTCTGCTCCATTTTCACCGCGGCACACACTGACTTCATTGTATCTCCTGAGCCCAACCCTGAGCCCTCACCTCTACCTCCTGTCTCCCAGGTTCTGCCTGTCCAGGCTCTGCCTTCTCCCCTGTACCCCAGAGTCCAGTCTATAAGCACCCATACAGGGCCCCCACATGACCTGATGCCTGGCCAAGGGTGTTAGAACGCAAGGAATGTGGCTCCTGGCAGGACAAGCTTCTAGGAGAGATCAGAACCCAGAACCGGAAGTGCTGGGTCCCCAGAGATGCCTGCCAGCAGGCAGCTGCACACAGAGGCGACACTGGCCAGAGTTCTTGGGTCTGGGCCCTGGCTGTACACTACACTATAGCATGGGACATCAGAATCCTTTCTTTTTTCTTCTTTTTTTCTTCTCTCTTCTCTCTTCTCTCTCTCTGTCTCTCTGTCTCTCTGTCTCTGTCTCTCTCTCTCTCTCTCTCTCTCTCTCTCTCTCTCTCTCTCTCTCTGTTAGGGGTCTGTGGTGAAGAAAAGGTCTCACCAAGTAGCTTTGACTGGTGTGGAACTCACTCTGTAGACCAGGCTGGCCTCAAAATCACAGAGATCCGCCTGCCTCTGCCTCCTGAGTGCTGGGATCAAAGGAGAGCATCGTCTTTCTAAAGCACCCTGGATGGGGACAGCACAGAGGCATAGTTAGGAACAGCTGCCTCTGAGAGCAGGACATTTGTGTGTCTGACAGGCTCACAGTCAGTGGGAACTCTGGCCTAGGGCAAGGATGTCCTCCCCTCCCCACCCACTCACCCACCCACCCCATTCACCAGGACTTAGGAGCCCATCTCTTGGCTGTACTTGACCTTGGTCAAGAACTAGCAGGCACTAAAGGACCCGCCTGGAATTCCAAGACTATCACACACAGTCCCCACCACCTCCACTCCCCCACCCCCCACCCCTGCCTGGAAGCCAGGCTTGTTACATCATGTTTCAGAGCCCTGAGTCACTTCGGATGTCTCTGGTGCTAGCCACAGAAAGGCAAGCACCCCGCAGGAGAGAGGCCATGAGCCCAGCAGGTCTCCCACGGACCTACTCTGTAGCTCCATGTACAGGACCAAGCTATTTTAGGGGGATAAGATCAAATGGGGGGACCAGTTGCCCCAGCTACTTTTGACTCTGTGCTTGGGGCTATTTTTGTGAGGGCACAGGCTGGTGACACCCCACGTCACCAAGCACTCTGGGTCTGAAATTAAATGTGTCTGCCGAGAAGAACTAGTGTGAATTCCTATAGGATAGATGGTTGCCTGGCAACACAGTGTCAAGGCCAAAACATAAGCCAGGGCAGGATGGGTGCAGGAAACACTCAGGTTTGCAATGCCAAGTTCGGCCTGTGACAGTCTCAAGAGGCTCTGATACTCCAGAAACTGGTGTTTGCCCTGGGCAGCTGTGGTCCCAGCTGAGTCACACAAGGGCCTAGGTTCCATCTCTAGTACACACATGCACGTGCGTGTGCACACTCTCTCTAACACATGCCCTACTAGATCCAAACCTTTTTTTTTTTTTTTTTTTTTTTTTTGGTTTTTCGAGACAGGGTTTCTCTGTGTAGCTTTGATGCCTGTCCTGGATCTCAATCTGTAGACCAGGCTGGCCTCGAACTCACAGAATTCCTGTCTCTACCTCCCAAGTGCTGGGATCAAGGGTGTCTGCCACCACTGCCTGGCAATGATTTCTTTTCTTTTTTTCTTTTTCTTTTTTTGTTTTTTTGAGACGGTTTCTTTGTGTAACTTTGCGCCTTTCCTGGAACTCACTTGGTAGCCCAGGCTGGCCTCAAACTCACAGTAATCCACTTGGCTCTGCCTCTCGAGTGCTGGGATTAAAGGCTGATTTCTTTTTTAAAGATAGGTTCTCATTATGTAACCCTGGCTGACCTAGAGCTTGCTATGTAAACCATATTGAGCTCACAGAGATGGACCTGCCTCAGCCTCCAGAGTGCTGGGATTAAAGGCTTGTGCCACCATGTCCTAGAGCAACTCTTGGCCTGTTACCAAGTCAAAAGGAAAACAGTACTTTTTCTTTCCAGGTCATCTTTGCATATGTTAACCAACCTGCAAGGAAAACTCCATGGATCAAAGTTTTGACCAAGTCACCACTTAATTCTTTCATAGAATTGGGAATAAGCAGGGACTTTAAAAGACTCCTTGTTGGTACCATATGAGATGCAGACCCTGAGACCCTGGAGTGTAAAGTGATTTGTTCCATGCCCCTGAGAGCTATAGGCAGAGCCTCCTGTCTGAAGCCAAGACCCTCCCCTGTGTCCACCCAGCCCCTCATTATCTGATAGTAGGGGGAGCTGACCTGTGACAATTACAAGAACATGCCTCAGAGGTGAAAGGCACAGAACCCCAAGTGGCATTTTTATGATTCCTGTGACATCATCACTTTGAAGAGCTTATCTATACACGCATCTCCCCACCCAACAACAAAGCCAGCTTCAAAAAAGACAGCCCTGCAGCAAGCTGTTTGTTTCAAGAGTTGCTTAGCAAGGAGCAGCATCTGCTCTCCAGATTCTAAAACTGTAGGTGTTGTGGGCAATGATGTCGCCCAGGTCTGGCCCGGCCCTTCCTTCTCAGGTCACCAGGCCACAGTGTCTGCCATGGGGGTGGGGTGATGCCCAGAGCAGGAGGCCACAGCCAAGATGAGCCTTGAAGCCTCCTCTTCTCTGACAAGGCCCACCCAAACGGTTTCCAGAATTCTCTAACAGGCCTCTTTGTAGGTGCTCAGAGACCCCTTCTAGAAAACTTCCCCTGCCAATTCTGCCTTCCTCCAGAAAAGAGCCCAATGAGGTCAGAAGTCTCTTGCTCCCTGGCTCTTTGGCAGACTGCAGGCATTCAGGCCTCTCCCTGGAGGAATGTGCTAGATCAGTAATCTTCAAACCCTTGCCCTAGAGAGGAACAGCATAGTCTTCATCGGGAACTTCGTCTATAGTCTTGTGGAACTCATGGCCCGCACACTGCCACTGAGGAGACCCTCCTCTTGGAGCTATTTATTTATTATGGGTATGGGTATTTTGTTTGTATGTATGTCTGTGTACCACTTCTGTGCCTGGTGCCCACAGAGGTCAGAAAAGGGCATGGAACCCCTGGTATTAGAGTTACAGATGGTTGTGAGCCACTATCAACATCAACCCCAAATGACTTAGGGATTTTTTTTTTTTTTTTTTTTTTTTAAGCTGAGGATTGAACCCAGGGCCTTGTGCTTGCTAGGCAAGCGCTCTATCACTGAGCTAAATCCTCAACCCAGGAATTTTTTATTTTGTTTGATTCTTTAGACAGTCTAACTAAGTAGCTCTGGCTGGCCTCAAACTCATAGAGATCCACCTGTCTCTGCCTCTGTTTCTGGAGTGCCAGGAATAAAGGTGTACACCACTTAGAACTTTTTGGAGCAGCAAATTCTCCACTCCTATCCCAGATGCCACTGAATCAAAACTCCAGGGTTGGAACTAGGCAGCCATTAATAAGCCCTACATTCTGACACACACACCTCATTCTCATACACCTGAGGTTCAGGACATTTAAGCTAAACTCTAAGCTCCCTGAAAATAGGATCTACCTGCTGGCCACAAGTTCAAAGGCAGCATGGTCCTCAATTCCAGGCCAGCCAAAGCTACAAAAGCTGGAGCCTGTCTTAAAACCACTATAAATAGATAATAGATATAGATAGATAGATGATAGATAGATAGACAGATGGTAGATAGATAGATAGATAGATAGACAGACAGACAGATAGATAGATAGATAAATAGATAGATGATAGATAGATAAATCGATAGACAGATAGATGGATGAAATAGGGAGTCATGTATGTTGGGGGATGGTGACCCACCCACTTGAGAGACAGAGACAGAAAGATCACATTGAGTTTAAAGTCAGCCTGGTATTCATAGTGAGTTCCAGGCTATTGGAGGCTACATAGTCAGACCCTGTCAAAACAAAACAAAGTGACTAGAAGTGATTCCCTGGCCACATACTGTCTGATAAACAAGGGCCATTGTGGCTTCTCATGAAGTGAGGCCACTGAAGGGAAAGGTTCGATCACACACTGAAGAATAGCATGGGACTCAGAAGAGGTAGTACCCATAATTCCTGAGGAACGAAGCCAGCGGAGGTGTGGGTGGGAGTGCTGCGGGGTGGGGAGGCTGTCACTGCTCCTCAGCCAGCCACAGTTTGTCCGGCGTTGACTTTCTGCTCCCCTTGCTGAATTGCAGCAGCTGTGAGTTCAGAGAGGAGACCGGCAGGCGGTCTCACAGCTTCTCCAAGCCTTCCATCCTCACCCTGGTCTGGCAGTCAGGGCTCCAGGAAGAGCCATAGTCAACAACCACAGGCTCCTGAGCTGTGTCATATTAGGGCTCACCAGAGGCAGGCAAGAGCCACGGGTTGTCACCATCTGTCCCACACTGATCCCCATTCTGGCCAGGTGACATGGTGATACCACAGGGCTCAGCCCTGGGAGGGAGCGTCTCTATAGAGCAAACTCTTACACCGTGTTATGACAAGAATCCCTTGGGAAGGCAATGAGAACCTGGGGGGGTCCCCCTATAGAGCAATGGCACTCAGGGCTGGCTGGGAAAGGGCTCTGAAAAAGGGAGAGTGGCATCTAAGCTTAGGTCTTTCCAGAGGACATTTTTTAGAGGGTGTGTGATCGTGGGACAAGGTGGAGAAAGGATCTGAGGGGAGCTGGGGGGGGGGGGGTGGTCAGTGGGACCCTGAGGGAGGCATGACAATCATCCCTGAGCCCTGTGTACTGTTGAACTCACTGGTATTAACTGGAGTGCGTAGTGGGAACCCCACCCCCACCCCACCCCAGCGGCCAAGACACCAAATCAACAACCATCAGGGACCAACCATTGGGCACAACTTGACAAATAATCATCACTGACTCTTCTTCCCCTTGGGTGGGTCAGAGCAGGATTTTCCCTGCATGTTCTGGGATCCGTGAGGTCATTGTGTGGGGGTGGATGGGGGGAGGAGAGGGCACGACTTATTTCTACATAAATAACTCGCTATTTTCGTTTCGCTACTGGGTTAGATGCCAAGTATCAATTAAATATTTTTTTTGAAGAAAAAAATAGATGTATTAGTCCTGGCTTTGTCCGTTCACGTACGTGTCTGCCCTTTGCTGTTTGTGAGGCTGTGTGCAGGTGGGAGTGTCTGTGTGTACACGTGGGAAGTAAGTGTTCAACAGCCCTATGTGTGGAAGATACACTGTCTACATGCACACACTTATGCCCCAATGATTCCAGACTTTTAGAAATTACCGAACTGCTTCTTGAAGGCAGCTCAGGAAATGACTTGGTTTAGCCTGTGGAGGGGACAGGGTAGGGAGACACGTCCCCTCACAAGCCAGCTCCCCTGAGGACAGAATAGAACATCCCACTTTATGACCAGCAGGTCATTTGTCTATATCTGTTCTTGAAAGCCACTGAGGACATTTTGCCAATCACTAGGAGAAACTGAATAAACAGAGCCAAAACAGCTCAGCTCGCCGCGGCTGAGTAACTGTGAGGAATTCCTCTTTAAATAGAAGTTTAAGTCAATACAGACCAGTCGCTGAACGAGGCAGCTCAGGAGCAATGGAGGAGAAGGCAGACTGGAGCCCCCTCCAGGAGAGGAGAGACGGAGTGCCAGGAGCCCCCTCCAGGCACAGAGGCGGGGAGCCGGCCCTGGTGGCCCTGAGACACTCTTGTCCTACTCTGTGGAGACCAGGAAGCAATGTTTGTCCTGCTCCAGTCTCTACTCAGGCAGGTTTCAGTTTCAAGTGCTTCATTCATAAAAAGTGGCTTCTGTCCTGGGCCTGAGGCCGTGAGTTTGGCCCCGAAGATCCACGCATCTGTCTGCCAATCCATGGGGTATCTGCCACTGCTGGCCACTTGGAGAGGGTAGGTCCATAAAACAGATTGACCTGGGCAGTCAGCTGGACACACCATAAGAAGCCACTGATAGTGTATGACAATAAGTCAGTTCTGCTGTTTTATTCCACGCCAATGAGCACAAGGCAAGGAACAAATCCAAGAGGTGTTTGGGGTAGGAGGGGTCTGGGGAAACGGCCCAGCTGATAAAGTGTTTGTCACTGAAGCAGAGGACCCTAGCTCTGTCTCCAGAGGACCTTGGCATGGGGAGTGGTGGCATGTGCCTATGATCCCAGCACTGGCAAGGTGGGGACAGGCAGATCCATAGGGCTTATTGGTTAGCTGGCCTAGCATAAACCAGCCAGGTGAGCTCTACGCCAGGAAGAAATCCTTCCTTAAAAAACCAGGTGGGGGCCTAAGGAATGACTCCTGCAGTTGACCTCTGGTCTAAACACACACACACACACACACACACACACACACACACACACACACACACACACACACACTCTCTCTCTCTCTCTCTCTCTCTCTCTCTCTCTCTCTCTCTCTCGCACGCAGGAGGTTGGGGGTGGGGGTGGGAGAGTGGGGGGTGTTGGGGTGGTCAGTTGTCCTCATCTAGGGAGGTGGATGGCCTTGAAGGCCAATCCCTTTCAGAGAGCCCTGAGAAGGAGGAAGGCCCTCCAGATGGGGGATACCAGGTGGGCCCCAGGTTGAGAGGGTGGATGTGGGAGGCGAGCAATAGGCCCAAGAAGTGGAGACACACTCACAGCCACCCACAGGCCAGACTGCACAGCTCTATCTTGACTTGACAGGTACTTAGCACTCTATGACCCTACCCCACTTGGAGAGCAATTTTAGGGTGTTTCTGCCCATTGCTATTAGGATTTGGAGTCACCATTTGGCTCCAGGCCCTCTTTTAGAGAACCTAGGCTGGTAACACGAAGCGTCAGATGGCATTCTCTCATCTAGCTAGCAATTCATGAGCCAGGCTCTGTGCCAGGTCCTGGGGCCTGGGGGCAAAAGAAAAATCAGGCTTGTGCCCAACGAGCCCTGAGCATTGGGGTGGAGGCAGGACTCAAAGATACACACACACACACACACACACACACACACACACACACATCCCAAAACAACCAGCTTTCCTGCAGAAGGGATTTTCTCCAGCTTTACCTGTTTTTGTCAGCTGTGGAGAACAGCCGTGGATGGCAGTCTTCAAGGAGAATCCCCTGGTTGCTCACCCTGGGATTTTGTGAGGCTGCAGAGGGACTTGATGAAAATGTCAGCCTATGCCCTCTCTAAGGGACTTCCAGTTTATCCCTACTGTGTGCAAACACAAGTTACTAGTTCCAACAAGCTCTGGGCCTGGGAAGAACTGGGGACACCCACTCCCCCCTACCTCCCCCACCCCCCCCCCCACACACACAGCATGGAGAACAGTCACCTCTAGTTCTCTGGCATTTTATTAAAAAGCTATTTTCAAATTTTGGACAGGTCAAGGCTGGAGAGATGGTTCAGTGGTTAAGGAAACGTATTATGCTCCCAGCACACATGTCAGGAGACTCATAACCACCTGTAACTCCAGGTCCAACACCTCTGGCCTTCGTGGGCATCTAACTACACACACTCATGAATTAAAAATAATAAAAATAAACCTTAAATTTCAGACAGATCAGGACTGGGGATATAGCTCAGTGGTACAATGCTTGCCTAGCATGCCCCGGCTTTGGATTGGATGTCAGTACCATAATAGAGTGATTTGGATACACAGCAAAGCAAAGAGGCGTGCATGGAACACCCTTGCTGTTCACAGCACTGCCGACTGGCTGCCGCCGCCACCGCCGCCGCCTTTGCTCTGTCATATCTGCTTTACTTCCCGTCTCCAGCCACGGAGCTTTGCTTGCCACAAGTGGGGGTAAAATTTTGGACATCAGTTCACGACCCCTAACTAGTTCAGCCTCCATAGCATCATCTGGAGTTCAACATCTGTTTAAGGTAGATTGTTACTATTGACTATAGTACAGTGCGTACCACCGGTCTTCAGGGAGCTTCCCGGAGCTGGGCTGAATGGACACACTCCACCACACCGACCACAGCAAGAGGCAGAACCTGACCCTCACACTGGAAGTTTTTGCTTCTGACAGCAAGGTTCTCTATCAACCGCTCACCTGCAACCTGGGGCAGAGCTAAAGTACTCTACCCAGCCATAAGGCCCATCCAATCAATCCACAGGCTGCGATGATATCTCTTGGACTGCACATTCTGTGGTTTTCTTACCAGGCTAAGAATTTCTCAGGGTCATGGTGACATCGGAAGCCAAGACAGAAGGTGACACAAGAAAACATGTCCCAAATATTAGGAGACTTTCCAGGGAAAGTGACACTCCAGGGACACTTTGAGGAGTGAACAGGGCTTTTCTGGGGGGAAAGAGCTGGGCATTCTAGAGCAGGTGTGACATGCCAGAGACTGCAAACCTCCCCCATCCCTCGGGGAACTCTAAGGAGACAGAAAGGCTGGAATGTAGAGGGATGGGTGAGGGAAGGAGATAATGCAGACAGGGCCAGATGATAAAGGAAGGAGCACGTTTCTTAAGCAGGCTTTGTCCCAAGCTCAGCGGAGAAGCAGTTTATCCAGGCTCCCATGCGTGCAACTCCCTAGTGGTTGCCATGTGGAGAAATGCTTTAAGGGAGATGTCAGGAAAAACAGGAAATTCCAATTAAGAGATGTGCATGGTAGGGCACAACTTTAACCCCAGTACTTGGAAGGTGAAGGCAAGAGGATCAGGAGTTCAAGGCCATCCCAGGCTTCATTTCTCAAGGTTGGCCTTGGTTACTTGAGACCGTGTCTAGGTCTGAACAGCAACAAAAGATGGCTGCAGTGGTTTAGCCAACAAATGGCAGAGGAGGAGGGTAGGTGGGAAAACCTGATGGAATTGTGATTTAGCTTCTGAAGTTCACCAGATGTGCCTATATGCCTAAGCAACCCACAGGGTGATGTGTTCTCTATCTGTCTGTCTGTCTATATCTCTTTTGAGACAAGGTCTCACTATGTAGTCCTCGCTGTCCTAGAACTTTCTATATAAAATCAGATTGGTCTTGAATTCACAGAGATCTGCCTGCCTCTGCCTCTCAAGTATGGGACCAATGGTGTATGCCACCACACCCAGTCTCAATATGTCGTTTCTAAGGTGAAGAAAACTAGTTGAGAGACCCAGAGTGTGGTGGGGCTGGATAATCTGTAGGAGAGTTGGGAGAGTTCTGCTAGCTAACTAAAGCCTGGAGGACAGCTGCCTTGGTATGGGACAGGTCCACTGAGCTGAATAAGCTGCTCCTGACAGTGTACTGTAACAATAGGTTCCTGTCAGACCTTGGGGCCCCACACTTGGGTCAAGAGGCAGAACACACTGAGGAGTCCACAGAGAGCAGGGAAGAGCAGCCTAGAAGCCAAGACAGAAGCCTGCCTTAGCCTCAAGACCTCCCAGACTAAGGTTGAAAGATGGGAATTCGTTGGGGATTTAGTTCAGTGATAGAGCGCTTGCCTAGCAAGTGCAAGGCCCTGGGTTCGGTCCTCAGCTCAAAAATAAATAGATAGATAGATAGATAGATAGATAGATAAAGTAAGTAAATAAATAAGTAAATAAATAAAGATGGGGCTTCCTCTAGTGCAGCAGGAAACAGGGCAAGGAGAGATGTGGAGTCAGAGTCTGGGAGACATTTTCATGAACCCAAAGTGGATGTCAGGTGTGGGAGGCCAGGGGAGGCCTCTGCCCTTTACCTACAAGTGTGACAGGTGTGCCCAGAGATTTCCAGGGGCACTGAGGAGAAGAACCCTTGGGGCTTGGAGAGAATTATGTTGGAAGAGGCAACGCTCACCTGGAGACACAGGTGGGCCCTGAGGTTGAGGTTCTAGCCATTCTACCCCCTCAGGCCAATTTATTAGAATCTGTGTGGTGGGTCTTGGGTGCTGGTGTCTGTCAAAGTTCACCAGGTGTTAGTCCCTCCAGCCATCCAAGCAGCTGTGGGGCTTTGTGTACCTTCTGGCTGGGCAGATGGCACAGTGCTTGGAGGAAGACTAGGCCTCCAGAAGTCGAGCAAAGTCACTTCCTTTATTCTCAATTCCAGAAAGGATTCTCCTCTCGACCGCCAGCCCCAAGTGTCAACCCAGCTAAAGCCACTAGGCTCCTTCCTCCCGGGGAAGGCTTAGGTGACCCCAGACCCTACCCTGGCTGGCTCCGGTGGGGTCACTCCCTGAATTCTGCCGGAGAAAGTCAAAGCATGTGGCTGACTGCTCCTGAGCCTGGAGCCCCTCTCCAGTGCCAGAGGGAAGATGGCTGTCCTGAGACTTCATTCTCCAGACAGAGCCTAAATTCATCTTTGGGATAAGTCAGAGCATAGAGAAGAAATTCTATGGTACCACCCAGGACCATTCTGAGTGGGCAGGTCCAGGCTAGGAGGGTAGGGGTAGCGTGGAGGTGGTGGGGGAGAGGGCTAGCATCTGGTTGGCCATGTGTCGTGGAGGAGAGCCCGGGGCAGCCAGGAGAGGCACAGTGAAGGGAACCAGAGCTGAAGTGCTCCTGTCTGGAGCCTGGACAGTCATCCAGTCCAGCCTTGGGGCAGGGTGGCCCCAGTGCCCCTCCCAGGACAGCCGGAGATGCTCCTCTGGAATGAACTGACTCTGATTTGATCTGAGAACTCTCCATGCCTCTTTTGGAACAGGCCCTTGAGAGATGGGGGAATCTGATTTCAACTCTAGTGCAGGAAGTGAGAACACAGCAGGGAGGTAAGGACAACTTCGGCAAGGTCACAGAGCAACCGTCAAGTCTAGAACCCAGGTCTGAGACCATGCTCTTGGCTTCCTGCCCACCCACTCCCAACACCCTGCGGTGTGTGTGTGTGTGTGTGTGTGTGTGTGTGTGTGTGTGTGTGATGTGAGTGTTTTACCCAGGGCCTTGCACATGCTAAACAAGGCTCTACCACCAGGCTCCATCCCAGGAACAATCCACAAACACTGGGCTTCGATTGTGTCCTGCTCACCGGGAAGGGAAGCTCCGCCCTCTACGCTCACAGGGAAGGATGTTCACGGTGTTGGCAACCTTTGCTGCCTTGCTAATGGACCTACTGAGGAGCCAGATAGGGTGGGTAAGCCTTAAAGCTGGCAGAAGGTGGATGAGTCCTGGTGGGGACCCCAGGACCTGGATGGACAGAGGTAGAAGTCTGGCCAGGTGGCCAAGCCCCTCTGAGCTGCAGCTGTAGGGATGAGGGCTTGGATGAGCAGGACAGGGCCAGCCCTCTCAGGTATTCCTGTCTTGCCTGTCCTTCCTCTCCTCCCAGCCCATCACCATGGTGGGCACCCAGACACTGGCTTTAGCATTAAAGGGTTGTGATGATGGAGAGTAATAGGGGGCTAACAGGGGGAAGACAGGAGCCCTGCAGATGATGCCAATAGTTCAGGGACGGGGCTATGCCCAAATGGAGCTTTTCCTGGGCTTGCCCTGGCATTTCAACTGGAATCTTAAAAACCCTAATCCTGGAAGGCCAGCCCTCATGGCAACCAAGTTAAAGGAGGATAAGGATTTGAGGCCCTGGACCACAGAGGATGCAGCTCGGTGACAGATAGTTGCCTGGTCCAGGGTTCAGTCCCCAGCACAGGGAAAGAAAAAGAGGAGGAGGAGGATTCGAATTAGAAGAGGAATTAGAAGAATTAGAAGAAGAAGAAGAAGAAGAAGAAGAAGAAGAAGAAGAAGAAGAGGAGGAGGAAGAGGAGGAGAAGAGAAGGAGGAGGAGGAAGAGAGGAGGAGGAGAGGGAGGGGGAGGAGAGGGAGGGGGAGGGGGAGGAGGAGAGGAGAAGGAGGAGGAGGAAGAGAGGAGGAGGAGAGGGAGGGGGAGAGGAGAAGGAGGAGGAGGAAGAGAGGAGGAGGAGAGGGAGGGGGAGGAGAGGGAGGGGGAGGAAGAGAGGAGAAGGAGGAGGAGGAAGAGAGGAGGAGGAGAGGGAAGGGGGAGGAGAGGAAGGGGGAGGAGGAGAGGAGAAGGAGGAGGAGGAAGAGAGGAGGAGGGGGAGGGGAAGGAGGAGGAGAGGGAGAGGGAGGGGGAGGGGGAGGAGGAGGAGGAAGAGAGGGAGGGGGAGGAGGACGACTTGGAGGCCAAGGACCTTTGGGAAGTAGGAAGGCTGATCTTATCGCCTGGGTTCTGAGGAATCTGGCAGGCCAGTGAGGGAGTGAAGGGCTCTCTAGAGCCTGGGCTTGGGGCCCAGTCTACCTCCCCCACCCTGGAGCCAGGGCCTTCATTACTCAAAGTCCTTCAATAAGCCCCTGCCTTAAAGAGATAGAGCAGTGCTCCTCCTCCTCCCTCAGCCCATTCGGGACTAGAAAACCAAGGAACAAGCTACAAGCTCCAACCCACATGGGTTTCGCCCATATAACAGATCTCTGAAGCTGCAGCCCACATCTGAGGAGGTGCCACATTGGGAAGGAGGGGCTTCCCAAAAAGTGAGGGTCGTCTTTCCATTGTAGACGACTAACCATTCCACCTCCCCTGGGTTTCCTGCACACACTGCACCTTTGTCCAGAGAGGCTGTCTCTACCCATTGTTCAGTTGAAAGGTAACCCAGGGGTTGGGGATTTAGCTCAGTGGTAAAGCACTTGCCTAGCTAAGCACAAGGCCCTGGGTTTGGTCCTCAGCTCTGGCAAAAAAAAAAAAAGAAAGAAAGAAAGAAAGAAAGAAAGAAAGAAAGAAAGAGAAAAGAAAGGTAACCCAAACCAATCCCACCCCTGTCAAAATCCTCCTGAAAGCCACCCCCCCACCCCTCCCACCCCTGCCCCAGTCTCCTACCAAAGCAGGAGCAGAGGTCACCTTTGGTGGTGGGCTAATTCTCCCCTCTCTGGTCTCCAGTTGGAAAAAGCTTGAGAGATTTGTGGGAGAGTCTTCCCTGTGGCCTTCTTTGGTCTTCTTCCATCAGTGGGCAACTTGTTGAGTGAATATTAAATGAATAAGGCACCGGGGTAGTCCACGTAGTTCCTAGGTGGGGTCCAAGAGCAGTCAGTACGAACAAACAAGTGTGTGGGAACAGAAAATAAACGGGCTGGAACCCAGTCAGGAGCTAGGGTACCACCCGGAACCCAGATCCTCTGTGGTTACATGGTGGCAGAGGATGCAATCAATGTCTATAGTAGCCTTAGAGAGGTATACTTGAATTATGCCAGTCCAGAGCTTTGGGGTGCAGCCGGAGGGTCCTTTTGAGGAGACCCCTACTTCTCAGGGCCCCACAGGACTATCCAGAGCCTCCATTGGAGAGTTCAGCTCCGCCTGATAGTTATCTTGGCCCTGTTAGGCAAAACCCATACCTGGGGAAGGCTAAGCAGGCTATCAAGAGGTTCGAACCCTTTCCTAGGGGCCAGGAACACGAAGCAGACTCCTCCCCCTGAGCACAGCTGGGGAGACACAGACCAGAGACCACCAGCCCCCGACCCAGAGGGGCCGCACGGAGACAGCCTATTAGGCTTTTTAGAAAAACGTGAGTCCCTTTCTCAGTATGAACAAATTCTGGAAAACTTTTAAAGACCGTAACCACGTGGGGAGGGTGGGAACGGGGGTGGGGGGACTCCGATGGAGCGGGAAAGGGCAGCTTTTCTTCCCCCACAGAACACTTATTTCTCTTTGAGTAGCCAAACAAGTCCTAATCCCAGCAGTTTTGGGGCCAGATTCAATAAAAATGCTGTCTGATGAGGCCTGAGCAAAGCCACAGAAAATAAATACTTCGTGGCTTGTCGGGTCTCTGCCGCCTGGAGTCCCAAGGGCCCTTCCGTTGCTTGTCTGCGCAGTGGGATATGGACGAGTGTGGATTTCCCTTCCAGCCAATCAGCTTCCGTGCCCCAGTTAGGCCCATTTAAAAATGCGAGTAGAGTTTCCGGTGTGGAGAGGAGAAAACAGAATAGAACGTATTTGGTTAAGGAAGAAAAAGAGGAGGGGTGTGAGGAAGAGAGGGAGAGAGAGAGAGAACTGTAGAGAAGCCGACTTCTTTTCTCTCCAAAGCCAGAGATTGTCTGGTTTGGGAGAAATAGCCATCTTCGGGGTTAGGCCTCCCCACCCTCCTGTGCTCCGGGTCTGTCTACTAGAGGGCCTCCTACGCTGGAATTTTCTACCAGGCCTGGGGGCTGCCGGTCTCGAGAGGGACCACAATGCTAGAAAAATATTCGGGCCTACAAATAATAAGGAGCTGAACTGACTAGACCAGCCAAAGGGAGCAGACCCTTATAGACCGGACCTGGGAGGAAGGGCTGGGAAAGGAAAGGAAAGAATTTGATGCTGGATAAAGGCATCCAGAAACCAGGAGACGGGCATTCACCATTAAACCCCACCGGAGCTAGGCAGAATCCCAACAGGTAAGGCTAAGCAGGTGGATGACAGAGAGTTTCAGAAAAGCCTGGGCCACAGAGCAAGACACAAGACACTCCATGAAGCAAAAACCAAAACCAACCAACAAACAAAAAATGCAGCCTCTGAGCCAGTGTCTTGCTGACACGAGAATAGGCATAATAGGCATGTCCCCATGGCCTACCCCTGGGGAGTGGGGCTGGCTGTTTGCCCTCTGGTAAAGCCAACTGCTCTCCAAAACTACTAATGGCCTCCCAGCTGGGACTGGTAGCTGGATGTACAGAGGGAAACCCTGAGCGGCCATGTTATTTAGGAAGGAGAAGGAAGGAAAGGTGGGCAGAAAGATGTGGGAGCAAGATCTTACTCTCCTAATAACTATATTGACAACTAGTCAAAATTCCATGTATCTAACACATCACCACCCCATCCCAAGAGCACAACTCAAAGAGAGAGAGAGAGAGAGAGAGAGAGAGAGAGAGAGAGAGAGAGAGAGAGAGATTCAAACCCTGACGATCTGCAGGACAAGCACCTTGTTTATTGGGGAGCTTTAATGAAGCCGTTAAACGCTTACTTTCTGTACTATTCTAACTGCCCGTGTACCCCAATATTCAAACCTGCTGATGGATAAAAGGGGCCAGAAGGGAAAATAACTAACAAGAAAAATGATCAGCACTCAGCCACCGAGATAGCATGGGACCTTCCTTCCTTCCTCTACCGAACTCTGAAGTCAGGGGACATCAAGGCCCAGACGCTGATGGGATTCACATAAGGGACCCACAAGTCACTGATGATAAAGCATTCAGCTGCCCAGGGGGATCCGCAAGAGACTCGGGCAAGGTTTACAGCTGAAACTGAGCATAGCACCCACTCTGAAGAGACAAACCTTGTGGATTTCTCCTGCAGCTGAGCAAGGAGTAGAGACATACTGCACACAGCTCTTCAGCTGGCCTTCAGCCCTGGGACGCAGGAAGAGATCTGGGTCCCGCGCCTGAGTCGGCTTCAGGGCAGAGCTACCCACTGGGTTCAGACCTCAGACCACCCTGCCTCAGAGCCTCTGGCCTGTCCCCGGTCTTTCTTCTCATCCTCATGACCTCTCCCATTTCTGCATTCCACACACGCTGTGTGTCCCCAGCCCCCACCCCAGCCACCCCTACTCGAAGACCAGAAGGGCTGCAGTGAACTCCACTTAGTTACTGAACATTCCAGATGTGGCCAGTGTAACCCTGGGATCTTTCTCGGTTTCATTCATTTACGCTTACGCAGCCACTTGTAGCCAGTGGCTGCCATTTCTGGACAGCACAGTGACCCTGAATGGCTCTGCCAGGTCCCCCCAGGCTGCATCAAGAAGGTGTTCATGGACCAGTTGTCATCCATGTGCAGGCAACAGATGTTTAGCTCCTATTGTGTGCCGGGCAAGAAGAAGCCGTCCTGTGAGATCCTTTGGGAGCTCCGGGTATGTTTCTTCAGTGTTCATCTCCTGGCCCAGTCCTCTTGCCTCAAGGCTCTCAGTGGTGTAGAGGATCTAAATCCTCAGACTTGCTAAGAATGCAAAAGCATTCAATGTCCTGGCCCAGTCCTCCCTGGCAAGGCAGAGGTCTGTACTGGAGACTCCCCCAGGAGTACAAAGCCGATGGCAGGTGATGGTTTATAGTTTAAGAAGGGGGCGATATACTCCTAAGAAGTTAGATCTTAACCAGATCAGCGATTTCCCAAGAGCTGTTTGCAGATAACGCAGGAGGTCTGATACCATAAGCCTTTTTATGGTACTCCCTAGAGAATTCTGCAGGCAGCTGGCTTTCCTGCTATGGAAGCTCGGGCAGGGGAAGTAGAAGTCAGGACTGAAATGTCTTCTTTATTACCACCCATGTATCCTTGACCAGGCTGGTCCACTGGTGAGACAGAGACCACCATCCTTAGCTTTGGGACCAGGGCAGCTGCCAGGAGTATCAATCAGATCTCCCCAAATGGAGCCAGGTCAGGGTGTCTACAAAACAAAGGACATCTTGACTTTGGGAACATGACAACTTGGAAAACATGGTTCTGATTTCCTATTAGTCCCATGTTCAGAAAATGCACAAAGTTGGTTCTAATTCCATGGGTTCATTTGAGTACTTTGGAGATTTAAAAAAAAAAAAAAGTGGAGCTAAGGAGGATTTAGTATAAAATAGCAGCACCTGAGTTTGAAGGTGAAGTTGAAGCATTGCAGATAGAAGGCTCCGATTCCTAAGTTAAGTTCAAGTGTCTCTGTTTAAAACAATCAGCATCCCAAAGTAACTAAATAAATGCCAGGGAGCCAGACATGGTGGCACGGACCTCAGGTAGGCACTGGGAGTCCAGCAGGGACATGGTATTGAGTAGGGTGCCCAGACACCCAAAAATAGGGAGAGTGGACCGTGGGAACGTTAAGAAGGCTGTGACATGTGCGCGGGCCCAGAGGAAACAGAACATATCAGTCTGTTCTTAGAGACTTACAGGGTGTCTTAGAGAGGTACGTGAGTTACTGGGGGGGGGGGGGTGTTGACTTGGCTTCTGTCCTCACCCTAGAAGGAAGGTCTTGTGGGTCTGGCTCTACACTAATATGATCAATGCCTTGGGAAGAAAGAACTCCACTTGTATTTATTTCTGTCCTCATTCAGTCGGTGCTGCTGTAATAAACCACTTTGACCAAAAGCAGGTTAAGGGGTGGGGGAGTTTATTTTAGACCCTCCGATTGTGGTCTATCATCTAGGAAGGTCAGAAGCTATGGGGAACACTGTTTGCTGGGGCACGCTTAGCCAGGCTTCTTTCTTTTCTTTTCCTTTCTTTTTTCTTTTTTTTTCTTTTTTGTTTTGTTTTGTTTTTTTGATTTTCAAGACACGGTTTCTCTGTGTAGCTTTGCATCTTTTTCCTGGAACTCACTCTGTAGCCCAGGCTGGCCTCGAACTCCCGAGTTCCGCCTGGCTCTGCCTCCCGAGTGCTGGGATTAAAGGCGTGCGCCACCACCGCCCGGCTTATTTTATTTTTTAATTGCATTTGTATGCATGTAAGTGCAGGTGCCTGTGGAGTCCAGAAGAGAACATCGGAGCTCCTGGAGCTGGAGTGACAGGGGGCTGTGAGATACCTGACGTGCTGGGCTCTGGACTCCAGTCCTCGGCAAGAGCAGCACACAGTTTTGACTGATGAGCCCTTTCTCCATCCCCTCCAACTTGTTATACAGCCCAGGACCACTGCAGTACCACCACAGTTGGATGAACCCTCCCCTATCAGTGAACAATCAAGCTCCACAGACAACTTGACAATTAAAGCTAGTTAGGACAATTTGTTTTAACTATTTTTATATCTGTGTGTGTGTGTGCTCATATGTCACAGTGTGAGAGGGAAAGACAATACTGAGTGTGGTGGCGCACGCCTTTAATCCTTGCACTCTGGGAGGCAGAGGCATGAGGATCTCTGGAAGTTTAAGGCCAGCCTGGTCTCCATAAACAGTGATTCTCAACATGACCCTTCGGGAGTCGAACAACCCTTTCACAGGGGTCACCTAAGGTCAATTCATAACAGTAATAAAATTACAGTTACAAAGTAGCAACACAAATAATTTTATTGTTGGGGTCACCACACCATGAGGAACTGTATTAAAAGTTTGCAACATTAGGAAGGTTGAGGACCACAGACACAGACCCTGTCTTAAAGAGAGAGGCGGGGGGGGCAGCTTAACTAGTTACAGAAGTCAGTTCTCTCCTTCCAGCGAGTAGATCCTGGGATTGAGCTGGGTGACAAATGTCTGCTCTCTGAGCCAGCTTGTAGTAGGCCTTGTTTGTTTCCAGAGAGCATCTAGTGTAGCCTAGGCTGGTCTCTAGCTCACTCTGTAGCTGAACATGGCTTTGAACTCCTGACCCTGCAGTCTTTGCCTCCACCTCTGAGTGCTAGGATGTCAATCACACACCACCACACCTGGCTTCTGCGGTGCTAAAGATGGAACCCAAGGCTTTGACATGCCAGGAACACACTCTACATCCCTGGCCCTCTTTGCTTGGTTTAATATTCATAATAGTTTTATTGAGACATAAATCACATAACCACCATGCACTATAATTCATTGGCAGTGTGTGTGTACCTGATCCATTTTGCAGTTTATTTGCGGATTCACACAATCACCAGTAGGATCGGCGTCAGAGCATTTCTAACATCCCATGGAGAAAACTCCATGCCATTCCCACCTCTGATATGGGGCCAGCATCTGTAACCAGCCACATACTGACCCAAGGTCCCTCCATGTCACTGTACCGTCCGGCCAAGAGTAGCTGCCCTGTCTGCATTCAGCATACACACTCCCCCCACCCCGCTGCCCAGCACCTCTCCTTTAGTGACCAAGATAAAGATGTCAAGGTCAGCTGTTACACAGAGAAACCCTGTCTGGAAAGAAAGGGAAAAAAAAGATGTCAAGGTCAGGAGGTTATGAAACACTATGTTCAAGGCCACGTACATCCTGGCTGGTTGGGTGAGGCTCCATTACACATCAGGAACTATGAAGGGAGACCATACCCAACACTGCCTAAAGCCCCTCCAAAGGAAATGCTGAACCCCTCAGACCCCATTGAGGGGGGACTGCACAGGCTCCATGCTATGGAAGAGGACTGGTCAGAGAATTGCACTAGCTGGCCAACACATGTTGGCTCAAAAAGATAAGGCTGGTGTCTAAAGGCCACTTGCCTGGCCCCAGCAGTAGCCTCATTCAGCCTCTCAACTAAGCTTTTGCAAAGACAAAAATGAAATCTTATTTCACAGACTGGAAACTGGACCTTTTCCTTCGACTGCCCCTTCAAATGCCAGGCTGGCAGGACCTGGACGGATTCGTTTTGTTTTATTTATTTATTTATTTATTTATTTATTTATTTAGGAACTGAGGATCGAACCCAGGGCCTTGTGCTTGCTAGGCAAGCGCTCTGCCACTGAGCTAAATCCCCAACCCTTGTTTTATTTTTTGAGACAGGATCTATGTAGCCCTGGCTGTCTGAGAGGTCTCTATATAGTGCAGGCTGGCCTCACACTCACAGAGGGATTTAGAGGCATCCTCCCATCATACACATGAGGTCAGTGGCCCATTCCAAGAAGGCACCTGCCCAAGGTTGCGGGTACAGCTGACATGGTTGTCCTAAGCCAATCCCAGCTCCTCACCCATCACTACCCTATAGTGAAAAACCCAGGCTGGGCTAAGAGGTTAATGTGGCCCGGGTCTTGTCACTAAAACAGGGAGGTAGTGCACTGCACACACATGATACATATACATGCATGCAGTTAAAACTCATCATACACATAAAATTAAAAAAAAATTTTTTTTTTTTTGAGACAGTTTCACCGCATAGCTCAGATTGTCCTGAAACTCACTATGGAGACCAGACTGGCCTGGAACTCACAGAGATCCATTGCCTCTGTCTCCCAAGTGCTGGTATTAAACGTCACCATGTCTGGCAAAAATAATAACAATAGTAAAAAGTCTTTCCTGCCTGTACCGAAAGGTGTGGGTGTAACTATTTCTCTCAGTGTGACCTGAAACGCTAAGAAGATACAAAGGACTGAGCTTGACCCTGAGGCCTTAACTATCTGGGGGACTTCAGCGAAGTTTAAGATTAGTTCTGGTCCTGGGCATAGACCCGCCCCCTGCTTGCCAGGCAACAGGCAAAAAGTCTTCATAATCGCTTCTATCAAGACATGGGACATTTCTGTCATCTCTTGTTCATTTTGGGGCGTCCCCACCTCAGTCTCCCAGCAGGCAACCAATGCTCCTGGTAGAGTAGGGTGGGGTTCATATTTTCCAGGGCTTTATTATTTATTTACTTATTTAAATTTTTCTACCATAGGGTCTCACTATGTAGCTAGCCTCAGAGCTCACAGAGAGCCTCCTGCCTCTGCATTCCTGGAGTGCTGGGATTAAAGGCATGCACTACCAAGCCCAGCCTTTTCGAGGGCTTTAACAAACAGCTTTGTTCAGCAAGTATTCTTTTATGTCTAGCTTCTCTCACATTTGAGACGTGTCTTACCAATGCATTGCACTTTGAACCTTTGTATTTCCAAAGGGAGGTCATCAGGGAGCCCGTGGATTCCACAGGCCCGTCTGACAGGCCTAAGGGCTGTCTCCAACTCTGTACCTCCAGAGCCACACACAGGGTGTGCCTCACAGTCTGCTGGGAGTTGAGAGTTGATTAAACAGACAATATTTGTAAAAAGCACAAATTGCCAAACCGACGTGGTGAGTCACTGCACTGCTTTTCAAGCAGCGACACCGGAGAGGAGAGGAAGGGGTAAACTTAAATACGATGAGTGGAGTGGGACGGGCTTGGGAATAGTCCCCATGCTCAATTATCCAGCGCAGCTCGGCCCTCCCCGCCCCCAACCCCACCACGGATAATTAAAAGCTGGACGCCTCGGTCCCTTCCCTGGGGAGGCGGTGGTGCTCGCTGTGTGAATGGGCTCTCAGGAATGAATAACGACACAGTGGCCTCATTGTTCCGCAGCCTGGGGAAACTGAGGCCAGAGGGCGGCTGGGAGGGAGGCCGCCGGGTGACTGGAGGCTGGGTCACCGCGTGAGTCAGCGGCGCAGACAGGCAAGATTGCTGTCATTAAGGTTTACAGGTCCGCCGCCGCCACCGCGGCGGTACGGCCCGCGCCCCGCCCGCCCAGGCCCCGCCGCGGGCGCCTCCCCGCGCCGCTCTCGGCCCCCACGCCTCGGCGCCGGCCGGGTCCGACTTCCTCCAGCTGCGCCCGGTGCACGAGCAGGAGCGAGGCGGCCGCGGGGCTGCGCCAGGCCGGGAGGGATCCCGCCGGAGCGCTGGAACCTGAGCCCCGCGTGTCCGCGTCACCGCCCGGCTACTACCTGCGCCACCCGCGGCTCGCACCCCGGGAGGCGGCGCGGGAGAACCGGAGCGCGGCGCCGGGCAGACGGCTCACAGCCGGGCCCTAGTCCCCGCCTGGCGCCGGCTCGGAGCGCGCTCTCGTGGCGCCGGCCGCGCGCGCCTCGCTCCCGCGGGCCGGGGCGCGCGCACAGCCACCCCTCCTCCGCCCCGCGCCGTCTCCTCGGGGCTGAGTCACCGGCCGCGCGTCCTCAGTGTCTGGCTTGGTTCCTGGCACCGCGATCCAGACCCCTGAGGCCAGAAGCCCCTCTCCACCACCCACTCATCTCGCGCTGGGGGTTCCCGAGCGCATCTCCCGGTGCGGCGGAGCTGCTTCCCCAGCCTGCAGAGGGACGCACCCCTGCCCCCACGGGCCTGCGTGGGGAACGCCCCTCGCACCTGCCTGCTGGCCGGGCACCGCGGGGTCCTGCCCCCGCGGGTGGGACTGGGAAGCCAAAGCACGCCGTGGCGGCAGCGGGGTGCCTGGGAAGAGGCGGGGCTCTGCCGGTCGCCTGGGTCTCCTTCCCCAGGCCCGGAGTAAACCCACGTGCCCTGTCTAAGCTGCGGGGCGGTGTAGAGGTGTGGACTGCGGAACGTGAATATTTCCTTAAAATTTTAAAAATAGTCCTGCTCTATGGAGAACACTAGAACCTTTAAGCCCGCATCCCTCGCCCGGGTTTAGTCCGGAGTGGAACTCCAAAGATAATTATTAAGACACTGATGCCTTATTTTTGACTCCCTGACATAAAATTTCCACTTTGAGGGGGATGGTGGTGGGCTTGTGGAATCCCTAAAATAACTTTTAATGGAGCTAAGCCTTCCATTATGGGAAGCGCCTGGATGCAGAGAGGCGTCTGCAGGTCCCCGTGGCCACCACCCGGCTGAGCCACAGGGACTCCTGAGCCCTCCCTGTCAGTAAAGGAAGGTGGACGCAGTGGGAGACCTACAGCCACCGCGGGAGCTAACCTTGGGGTTGAGACCAGAGGCTAGGTTTTCCTTCGTTAGGATGTCCTGATTCTACAGCGAAGCAAAACGAAGATGAGATTAAAAATAACGAAGGTGGAAGCAATTTGCTTTCCTGAAGGCTGTGCTCGGTGCCTAGCTCCAGTTATATTTATGGCGTAGAAAGGGTCAAGGTAACCTTCACGTCTGGGCAATTCCATTAATTATGAAGTACCCTGTCGCCAGGAGGAAACCTCTACGGAGAATTTTATTTTCCACACCACTTGGGAACCTTCGGACCTTTGTACTATTCCATCCCAAAGGGACGTGGGGGCGGGACACCACAGGAGCCAGAGAGGGATTCCAGAGAGAGAGAAGGAAGGCGAATAGGTGAGGTCAACTTGACGTGTCACGTTTCAGGGGGCCATAAACAGTTTATGGCCCCGTCCAGGAGGCCCTGCCACCCTACCACGGGGGCTCCAAGACTGAGTAAGTGGACACCCCTGGGTGATGCAGCACTGAGGTTTTACTGCTTGGTCATGTGCTCTGGTTACCTGCCTGGCTCCTTCCTGTCCTCTGCTCAGGGGTGGAGTTGGTAGAGCAATGGAGACAAAGCCCACAGTGATTGTGCTAGGCAAAGCAGATGTCAGGGCCCTCTTGCACGGTGCACAACAGGGCCCACCAGTTAGCATTGCGAGGATGGGCCAGAGACAGCAGGAGAGAGAAGCAGGGGGCTTTAATTTAAAATGATGGACTGGAAGAATGAAAGAGCGCTCGGCTTTGAAAGAAGACAGGGGAACAATTACTTTTAAAAGTTTTAATTGGTCCTATTCTGAAGCACACAACTCCTCCTCTGCTAAAACCCCAGGCCAGCTCAGACCTGCATTTCTGGCTTGCCCAAGTGCCTTCCTGATCTTACCCTTTGAACAGGGCCTCTCAGGGGGACTCCCTTGGCAGCTGACTTCCTTTTGGGGTGTACAGTGTGTGTGTGTGTGTGTGTGTGTGTGTGTGTGTGTGTGTGTGTGTGTGATTTCTACCTAGCTCACTTTCAAAAGCAGATTTCTGACCTTCGAGGTCAGAGAGGCCTTGGGGCGGAGGGCCTCTCCGATTCACCCCCCTTGTGGCTTGACTCATCTGGGGTGGATCTACATCACCATCTAAATGAAGTGTCTGAAGATTGAAGAAAGTGACTTTAAGCAAACTCCTATGTGGGAGAGGGGGACAATGGTCTGAAGGTGACCCACAGCTACTGTAGTCCTAGAAACAAATGAACTTCTCAAGAACCGCCCCCCCCCCCAAGCCCCTGAATTCCAAATTCTTTGCAAATGAGTGCTTTGTACCAGATAATGAGGGTGGATGACTTCCTGCCATGAGGTCCAAACCTGCCAGTCCACTCCATGAATAAATGGTTGATTCTAAGGCTGGGGCAGGTAATACTCTCTTGAGGAGCCTGGAGTACCTTTCCCAGAGACCGTGAGGAAGTGCTCAGAAACGAAAAGGAGCTGGCTATGTGGAAGGGACAACCTGAAAGGGAGTGGAACAATTGAATGGAACAAAATACAACATCTCAGTCCAAAGTGTGGTGCAAATACCCAGAAATGGAGCCACGCTGATACAAAGAAACAATTGAATGCCAATAAACAGGGAAGAGATGGTGTGTATACAGATAATTGCAAGTCATTTATGCAGATTTTTTTCTTTTGTTTTCAGAAACAGGCTTTATGTATCCCTGGCTGTCCCGGAGCTTGCTCTGTAACCAGGCTGGCCTCGAACTCAGAGATCCACCTGCCTCTGCCTTCGCTGGGATTAAAGACGTGGGGCACCACCGCCTGGCCTTCTGCTGATGTTTCTACAGGAAGTGGGTTGTACTTCCTGACAAGAGGACAGCGTGAGGGCTGAAAGGGGTAACTAGTAGGGTCCTGAGGTCCCTGGCAAAGGTTCCCCCCTCAGCTGGGTGCTCGCTGTCAGCACTGAGGCTGTCGGCTGTATGCTCCCCCTGCATGAGAGTTCAACTCTCAATTTTCTTTAAACGCCACAGCCCCTGTTTAACCACGCAAAAGCATCAGCAAACCTAAGTGGAGGGACAGTGAGGAATATGGTTGGAACTTCTCAACTATCATGATCAAAGACAAAGGGAAGGGAATCTGAAGTGCCTCAGCAGATGTGAAATAGCAAATGTAACATAGTATCCTGGATAGATGCTGGGAGAGAAAAAAAACTTCAGGAAAAAGCTAGCTGAATTGGAATTACCTGCAGAGTTAAAGTTTTCTTTAATTTTTAATTATGTGTATATGGTAGGTGAGTGTCTGCTGGATAAGGTTGGAAGCCTTGGGTACCCTAAGAGCTAGAATTACAATTTTCTGTAGACCTAAAACTATTTGAAAATAAAAACTTAAGGGGAGATTTGTGTACATATCGGGGTCTTTTTTTTTTTTTTTTTAAACAGGGTTTCCTATGTAGCTCTGGCTATCCTGAAACTCACTTTGTAGACCAAGTTGGCCTTGAGCTCATAGAAATCCACCTGCCTCTGCCTCCCAAGTGCTGGAACTAAAGGTGTGTGCCAACCACTCCCAACTTATTTTGTAATATTTAATTTTTTTGACTGAGTTCAACAGAAACATGAGAGTTCTTCATCTGCGGTTGTTGGGAGTTGTTTGGGTTTCCAGTGACTTCTCCTGAGGCCTGGGAGTGAGTAGAGTTGAGTTTCCCTAAGAAAAGATGATGGATACCCTGAATTGCCACACCTGGGGTTATGGCAGCAGACACACACACACACACACACACACACACACACAACTAGAACAGCGATCAGGCTTAAGAATTTTTTGGATTTGTCTTGTTTTAATATATTTTCCGATAGAGCATTAAAATCCACATATGGCTGTAAGAGATGGTACAGTGCCAAGTGTGGTGGCACATTCATTTAATCCCAGCACTCTGAAGGCAGAGCCAGGGAGATCTCTGAATTTGAGGCCAGCTGGGCCTACATAGGGAGTTTCAGGGCCAGCCAGGGTTATACAGTGAGGCCTTGATATCTTGAATTAAGTTGTCGATTGGCACTGGTGGCATAGCCCCGGGGCACAGCGCTTACCTAGCATGTGTGATGCCCTGGCTTCAGTACCAGGCAAAGGAAGGGAGGCAGTCTCAGGTAGCCACATCACTGTCCCAGATCACACCTGGACATTGCAGGACCTGGTCTGGTGGTTTGGCCTACATGATCATTATCTTCCTTTTTCGGGGTGTCTGTGATTCGGTTGAGGAAGATGGAGGTAGATCACCCCCAGCCCCCCACCCCACCAGTGACACAAAAGCATGAAAAATAGTGGCTGCTGTGTCACGGTAAGGGGTCTTGTGGTGGAAGGTTCCATTTCTGTGGGGAAAAGAACAAGATGACAGTGCCAGGCTGTTTCCCTCACATTTCAGTGACTAAAGCAAGTCACACGACCAGATTACCTCATTCATTCCTGCATTCATTTGCCCATTTGATACTCCAGCATAGAACATTCCAGACCCAAACACTGGATTTGGGTGCTAGATTTCAACAGGAGTGTTGACCTAGGGAGGTCCCCTAAAGGAGAGTAGCCATGATGGAGGGGATTTGGAAATCATGTCTACGGGGGTGATCACAGGACAGAATAAGGTATTTATTTAGTCACTGGGACAGAAGTTAAAAAGGGCTGTCGGAAGTTTTCAGGAAGGTTGGGGGTGGGGTTGTATTCCACAGCGTGGACCAGTTGGCAGAGAAAATCAGAGTAGGACCTTCTTTTCACTGGAAAGAAGAGCTTTCCTTGAAAGCAGGGAATCTGAACTCCCTGAAAGGAAGTCTGCACAGGGCTGAATGATCTATCTGCCCATCGATCCCTCCTGATGCTCTTCCCGATGAGTCCAGGATTCCTAAGGAAAGGGACTTTCCAGCATCTCTTATTTCAGGATCTAAGGTTTCATCTTTAACTCTAAATGAGCTCATCTGCCTCCTGGCACGAGAGCTGATTGTTTCTGTGTTCGGTTCGACGTCATTAATAATAATCACAGCTAGGGATGGTGGTACAAAGCACTTGCTGAAACAAGTGTGGGCCATACAAGATCCTGTCTCAAAAGAGTCAAAATTTAAATTGAAAAACTTAATCCCGGTGATTGCTATTTTTTAAGTGCTTGGAGAACCCTACTATGTGCCAAATTTTTGTTTGTTTGTTTGTTTGTTGTTTTGTTTTTCGAGACAGAATTTCTCTGTGTAGTTTGTGCCTTTCCTAGAACTCACTTGGTAGCCCAGATTGGCCTTGAACTCACAAAGACCCACCTGCCTCTGCCTCCTGAGTGCTGGGATTACAGGCGTGCGCCACCACCGCCCGGCGCCAAGTACTTTTATAAGTGCTTAATGTATATGGGTAATATTATTAGTTTATTCTCATCCTAATCTCATGAGGAAATGACGGAAGTGCTATCATTATTCCCACACCATATCAGGGAGAATATTGAGGTAGAATGCAGTTAGTGATGAGCAAAGATTCCAATCTAGGGTATCTGGCCCTGGAGCTTGTGCTTCTGACCACATCTTCTTCTTCTTTTTTTTCCTTTGGCAGTGCTAGAGACAGGACCTAAAGGCTGCCATGTGATCAGCAGGCACTCTGCAGTGCTACACCCTGCCCCCCCCCCTTTACTTATTATTTTCCTCAGTGTGTGTATGTGTGTGTGTGTGTGTGTCTGTGTGTCTGTGTGATGTGTGTGTGATGTATGTGTATCTGTGTGCGTGTGTGCATGTGAGTATGGATGCCCACAGCAGCCAGAGGAATCAGATCCCCAGGAGCTGGAGTTGCAGGCATTTCTGGTGCTGGCACCAAGTTCCTGTCCTCTGCAAGAGTAGCAAGTGCTCTTAAGGGCTGAGCCATTTTTTTTAGCCCGGTACATTTTATTTCTGAGACAGAGTCTCTTCTGAGTTATCTAGACTAGACTGGTTCATTCTGTAGCCCAGGCAGCCTTGAATGTTTGGTCCTCTTGCCTCTGCCTCCTGAGTAGCTAGAATTAATGATGCCAACAGGCCTGCCTTTAAAAAAAAATACATAGCTGCACAGCGGTGGTGGCACATGCCTTTAATCCCAGCATTTGGGAGGCAGAGGCAGGCGGATCTCTGTGAGTTCGAGGCCAGCCTGGGCTACAGAGCTAGTCCAGGACAGGCTCCAAAGCTACACAGCTACACAGAAAAACCCTGTCTGGGGGGGGGGGGACAACAAATCCACACAAGTAACCCACAGCTTTCATAAAGCCAGTGAAATGACCCAGAGGTGAAGTACCTGGCCATCTGAATTCAAACCCGGGAATCCATGTAAAGATGGAAGGAGAGAACCAACTTCATAACACATGCCTTCTGCACTTCTGTGACATTGTACCCACACACAATAAAACAAATAAAAATTTTAAATTTATCTGTATACAGCTTTGTTTTGAGACTGGGTCTTGCTCCATAGCCCAGGCTGACTTTAAACATGTGATCCTCCTGCCTCTACTTCTGAGTACTAAGATCATACACACGGGCCATTCTGCCCAGGTTGAAATTCTACCTTTCTAGGTAACTAATAGCCACAAAATTTGAAAACCATTCAGAATACGCTTTCTGACCATTGTGAAAATAGGATACGAAAAGAAGGTTGGAAAATGTCCTCAAATATTTGGGAACAAAGAAGCCCTTTCTTAATGACCTAAGTGGAAATACTGTGAATGGGATAACAGTGGAGCTATAAAATGCCAAGACTGGAAGGCTGTCCCTAACATTATGTAAAGAAAAAAAATGTATGCTCTACGTTTCCATTGTAAAGAAGAAAGACTGGAAATTAAGGATTTTAATATTTCAGATTAGTTGGGGGGGAAAGTCACATTAAGGGCCAGAACGATGGCTTGGCAGGAAAAAGCACTGGCCATTCAAGTCTGATGAGCCGGGGAAAGAGGGAGCCGACTTTGGAAGGGTGCCTGATCTCCACACATGCCTGCACTCACATTCATCACATACTACACATTGTGGTGATATTTTATTTGTATGTTAATAAATAATGTTTGCCTGGAGAACAGAGGACATAGATAGCCAGCCCTAAACAAAAGTCCGGTGGTGATAGCACACGCCTTAATCCGATCACATGGCAGGCAGAGTCTCCGTGTGTTCAAGGACACAGCCCAGCGTGGTGACACACACCTTTAATCCCAGTACCAACCATAGAGACCTGGAGGTCTGTACAGACAGGCAGTGACGAGGAAGTGAGGTGGCTGGGCTAAGAGCCAATGAGAAGGCAGAACAGGAAGGCAATAAAGGTGCAGGTTAGACAGGAAGAAGCTGGTTCTCTTGGGAAGTGACCGGTGTGGTGAGCTAAGGTCAGCTGGTGGCTCTCACTGTTTCTCTGATCTCTACGGCTTTCACCCCTGTATTTGGCTCTTTTTTATTTAATAAGACTGTTTAGAAATTCATCTACACACATAGTAAAACATATAAAATTTAAAAAATCATATTAAGCCCAAAGAAAGAAGGCAATAATGGAAAGGATAGAGGTTAATACAATAGATAATAAACTTACAGAAATGACCAAAACCATACCTTGACTTTGGACAAAAAGCCATGTGTATTTAAAGTGTTTCTGGCCTCTCTGTTCTAGTGCATGGCTCTCTGTGAGTACCAGTTAGAAACTACAGACTAACTCATACATTATGAAAGTTTTATAGTATATTTAATATTTGGTTGGCCTAATACCTGCCCATGGTTCTTATTTCTCAAAATACCCAGTATTTATCTTCTATTTAAGCTTATATTGTGGTCCATCAGCTTGGCCAACTCCCTTGCTTAAATCCTGTGTGAGCTTCAGTTGAGGCCAAATTACACTATACCTTAATATGAAAAGGATTAACAGCTTCATAACATGGTGTCTTCCTAGCCTAGAAGGGGTATTCAGCTCTTCCTAAGTATTCAGTAGTTTTGGTGATGGTGCACACATCTCCATTCCAGGAGGCAGAGACAGGTGGATCTCTGAGTTCTAGCCCAACCTAGCCTACAGAGTGAGTTCCAGGACAGCCAGGGCTCCATAGAGAAACCTTATCTTGAAGAAGGAGGAGGAGGAGGAGGAGGAGGAGGAGGAGGAGGAGGAGGAGGAAGAAGCAGCAGTTTTCTTTCTTTTTTTCTTTTCTTTTTTTCTTTTTCTCTTTCTTTCTTTCTTTCTTTTTTTTTTTTTTTTTTTTTTTTTTTTGGTTTTTCAAGGACAGGGTTTCTCTGTGTAGTTTTGGTATCTGTCCTGGATCTCACTCTAGACCAGGCTGGCCTTGAACTCACAGAGATCCGCCTGGCTCTGCCTCCAGAGTGCTGGGATTAGAGGTGTGGGATTCCATGCCCAGCCATTTTTTTTTTTTATTCTGATCATATGTAGATTTTGGAATAAACATCTCTTTATTGGTTGCTATTGAGAAATGAGAGCTTTTCTTCTATTATAATAGTATTGTTTCAATTGAACTGCTGATGCTTTAAACACACACACACACACACACACACACACACACACACACACACAGACTGCTAAGTATTTGACACGCAATTGTGTTTTGACATATTGGCTAACCCCCTGTGAATCATTCTTGTCAACCACATCCTCTTCAAATGTGAAATACACAACAGACCTATGTCTGTAGTGCGTTTCTGACCTGTACTTTGTAAGCAACGTCTGCAGATAGTCTAAAGGTCTTGCTAAAGCCACTGCAGACCAGCCAATGCCAGCCAATACCCCAGAAGCCTCAAAGCAAAGGAAAGCACTTTAGGCCACAGTTACCTGAGCACAAATATTCATTATGAACACCCACATTGTGGCCCGGTGCCTTGCAGACACCAACATACATCACAGACCTGACCCGCCCAAAGAATGATGGGAAGCATGTGCTGTGAAAGCCGCCTGGGGTGCTAACCACTTCCCGAACAGACCAGATCCAGCTGGGAACAGGAGATGCTCTTGCAAGCTCGATGGCTTCCTTAAAATTGATTTATCATTTTTCCCAACATAAAAGTAATTAATGCATGTTCATCTCCAAACACTGGGATGCAGATGAAGATCATAAACACTCCCCTGTGGTCCCTACCACCCAGAACACCCACTGTTTCCTGCATTTTCCTAGCAGCTAGACCTGGATGCATGTTTCCAACGGGGCTTGCTCTGCGGAGATGGTTTGCAGTGCGGATAGCTGCTCCTGCTTCCTGTGTTGTTCATTCCCTGGCCTCCCAGACTAGGGATGTT